>NC_082642.1:64214468-64521020 GCF_028023285.1 Balaenoptera ricei
TGCTTTTAGACTTATAATCTTGTGGAAGAAGTGAGTTGGAAGACCTTTCTCTGCTCCCATCTCTTCTCCTACCTGTTTGCCTTTGGTAAGTCACTTAACCTTTGTGTCGCTTTCTATGAAAGTTTCACAATATCAGCCTAATAGGAGTGTTGGGAAAATAAATTGGGTAATATGAGTGTGAACTGCTCTGAGTTCGTGGGAACAGGTCAAAACACTAAGTTTCAGAGTTTTTGTGTTTGTGTAATGGGTTAGACTAGACTTACATACACACACAATGAGGAAGATAGTCTGGTTTGTACTTTAGGGAACAGCAAAGTATAAGTATTTTTCTATCCTCTTTCTTCCATTCCAGTGTCAGTTGCCCTCATCCTTACCCTGACCTATGGAAGAGAAGAATTTTAAGAAAAATGTTTTTTTTCTCTCAAGCTTGTGCTATCCCTGAAGATGTCCGTCTTTGCCTGGCTTGCAGCTGAGTTTGCTCTGTCCCACCCACTGTGTTCTCTGCCAATCAGTAAGCAGGAGAATTCTGAGACAGAGGTGAAATACCACTGAGATCCAAGAGCCCTAAAAACTGGGGTAGGAGGCCATGTACACACACACACACACACACACACACACACATCCAGACTAGTTTTCGGTCAATATTCGTTATCAAGGTCCAGAAATATATTCTCTGCAACGTCCTCTGGTGAACTTTAAGTGCCAGTAGTGTAGGAATTGGGTTTCTCTCATTTGCCTCTATTGCCCAGATCCTAACATAACGTCAGACATAGAATAGGTATTCAGTAGGGGTTTGTTGAAAAAAACGTATTGGGTCCTTCCTTGATTTTCAGTCCTATGTAGTTTGGATACTTAGCTTGGATGCTTTACCTCTAGTCTGAATTATCGCAATGACTTCCTACTCTGACCACCACTCACCCACCCACTAGTTTATGCTCAACACTGTTAATCTTCCCAAGCATCAGCTGTTACTCACTCCCCTGGTCAAGATTCTTCAATGGGTTCCAGTTTCCTAACAATTCAGTATAAACTCATTGTATTTATTGAAAATGAAATGAGGTAATGTATGTAAATTACTTAGAATCATGCATGACACCTAGCATATGGTCAATGAAAAAATAGCTATTATTATTATTGGTATTGCTAATATAATTATAATTTTAATCATTATTGTTCCTCAGCCTATAATTTATTTTGCCTTCATTATCTTGGATGAAATCTTATCTATCCTTCAAAGCCACCTCTTTTTCTATGACCACTGATTCCCTAACTACCAGGTTTGACCTTTTCACCTTTTATCCCAAATCATCTCCTGGTTGATAGTCAGTTCTACCTTACGTTACAGTTGTATCTGTAATGCTCTTCAGTATGCATTATTAAAATTGTCAGTGGTCCTCCTTAAAGGGTTGCTGTAAAATTCTTAAGGATGGAATCAAGTTTGATTCATATTCACATCTTGAATAGCATCTTTTCAGAATAGGCTAAACTACCTTTGAACTGCGCTGCAAGAATCAATTAATTATGGCCAACTGTATCAGGAATTGTTATATTTAATATCTAAGGAAACTGGACTATTTACCACTGTTCCCCCATGGGAATCAATTGATGCACTGGTAATTCTCTTTTAGGGAATCTAGAGATAGAAATTTCTACCACTGCTGCTTCCCAGGAGTAGCACTTTATTGCTCCCCCAATGCACCCATACTTGTGTTTCTATACCAACTATCTGAGTTGGCCCTTTACCTGGGTACCAACCCTGGACAATATCTGGGATGCCTCCCTTTTCTTTATCCCCAGTGAGCAGTCATTGGCTATTACGTTGTTTCTTTAGGGCCCTCACCTTCCCACTAGCACTGGCCTGATGCAGGCCCTTGTCATTTTAGGCCTGAATTCTGTGGCGTCTTTACACGAAAAATTAGTCTTCCTGAGTAACAAAGTTATGACAATGTTTTGCTTTACTTGAAAACAAAAGCTAAAAAAGAAAAACCACACTAATAAAAACCCTAATTGTTCCTAATTTGCTAGAAAATAAAGCTCCTAATTCAAAATGCAATCTTCTCTATAAGTGGAGGTCAAATTTATCTTTCCAGGCCCATGGTCTGATTCTTCCCTCTAAACAAATCTTAAGTTCTGGTTAACTAGGGAGATGAGTAGAAGCTCTTGGCCCTTTAACTATGTTCACGCAGGCCCTTTGCTTTCCTTATCTCTGATACTCAGAGCATTCAGGAGATGAAACAGAAGCTCAAGGAGGAGAAGTCAGAGTTCTATTTATCAAGCTCATACACAGCCCTCCAGGCTCCTTTCCTTGAAATTCTTACAGTGCTCATTATTAAAAACATTCACTTGTCAGTCATCATATTTAGGGTCATTTGGGATATTTCTGTCATCTGCTGATCTACCTATAAGTTGTTTGATGGCAAGAAATGCACTTTACACCAGCATTTTCTCATCAGTGACTTGTTACCAGGTATTCTCTGAAAACGTGTTCCGTGGTCAAATGAGGTAAAGATAGCTCCATCTTGGACCTTCACAATAAACATCAATGTGGTAAATGCTCTAAGACTCTAGAAGTCTAAGAAGTCCTTCGGTGAAGAAACCTATTTTGGCTTGTTTAATAGAGCATCAATGAAGATAGTTAAACATGTATGAAAGCCCCTTTCCCCTTCCACTGAACACCTAAGGGGAACAATTTTGGAAGTAAAGCTTTTTATTATGTTGCATCTGTTTCAGCAAAGCTGATACTAGTAAAAATTGCGAAGTATTCCCTAAATATTTTTCTATTAATTGACTGTTTTCACTCTTGACCAAAAATGTTACTAAAAAATAGTGATGGATAGAAAGAGACAAAATCAAGCCTCAATTTTTCATTCAGCTTGAAAGCATTTGGAAGGTCTATCAAACTCACAAAGAAAGGAGGTTATCAGTAAACTCTCTCCAACTGATCCTTTGCCTGTGAACTGTTGTCATTTTACTTGAGTATCTGGTATGAGAACCTTCCAAAGAAATGTGTATAATTTCCTTTCAACATCAACCCACACCTTCCTATCCTCTTCCATTATAAGCCCTTCTAAAGCACAGATTTTACCATGGGCATATTTACACACAATGTTTTATATTATTTAGGCTCTCCTTAATAAGATTTGGCATTATCTAGATATATATTTCCCCAGGAGAAAGAAAAGCAGTCATTTAATCTTAGTCTACCAAAGCCTGAATTAAACATTTAAGAATTAAACTGGCCTTTTCTCCAGTTTTTGATATTGGATTCCTGTGTTGTGCCTGCCAATGGCTGTCTAACTGCTAAACTAAGTGGACACTAAATCAGATGGCATACAAAATTACAGGAATTTGATCTTTATATAAACCACAAACCTTGATGAACTAACGTTGTTCCAGATGAATTAACTCATCATCCTGCGGAACAGAACATTTCGCAGGAGCAACCACACAATCTCCTCTGTAAAATGCACTAATGGCTGTGATTAATTTGTGATCTATTGAAAGTGCTCATTGCTAACTAAAGAAGCCTGTGCTAAACAAAGGGGGAGGGATGGTGAGGCAGTCCTGGCCCAGAATTACTGCCCTATTTCAACATTCTGATGGTGGGTGCTAGTTATGATGTCCCAGTTGCAGAATTATCAAAAAACAATCAATATGCTAAGTTCTGACCAGTGATGTAGTGAGATATCACTCTTCCCTATATTGGAAATCCTAAAATTCCATTTTATTATGTCAATGACTATAACTAGATACTTTAAAAATAAAAAACTCTGTAGAGCCAGAAAAGTGTGAGGCTTATAATCCATTTCATGTGTGTCATATCTTTTGATACATATCAAATAGTAAAATGTCAGAATATTCCAGTAGTGGTTAAAGTACCCAATAAAATCTCAGTATCATTATGAAAACATGGACATGATTTCAGGTGTGGCTTTAAAAATATATTTCTGTTAATTTTGTTGAGTCACTCCTTCAACTTCAAATAAAATCCTAATATAGCCTGTCTATAAACTCCAGAATTAAGTACCGGTCAATTTCCAAGATGCAGATTCTCAAAGTATTTGTGTTTTGGTATGTAGTTCTTGACTGGAAAACAAATCTAGGCTTGCTAATGCAGTGCCTACAACTAGAAAGGAGAATGCCAGAAGGGACATAAATACTTAAAAAGAAAAGAAGAGACACACTTTGATTCACACATAATTTCTCTCCCCATGTGATCTGGACTATCAATTTACAAATAAACCATGGAACCCAGTCATGAGATGGAGAAAGTCTAAATTATAAGCCTAGGATGGTAAGATCGAAATGGCTATAGATTTTAAATTTTAAACTCATGCTTTTGTGTAATATTACGTTGTATCTAATACAGTTTTATATTCTTCCCTACCACTCTTCCAAGAGCTAGCAAAGTTCATATGTCCTCAAAAAAAAAAAGAAGTTGGATGAATCAAATTTAAATGATTCACTAAGTCCTTTAGCATGTTCATTTGTATTGATTCTGTGGTTTTTGTTGTCTCTGCAGAAATTATCGTAATAAATGTTTATCATTTCCTATACATATCTCTTTGGTAACCAATGCTGAAATATTTCAAGAAAGTCATTAAAAGTCTTTATAAAATATATTTTGCTACATTTCAATCTTGGAAAGCCCAGTGGTGCTGTAACATAACATATATATACATTCAAGTTACTAATGTTCAACTATTGTGAACAGATAGAAAGAGGGAGATGGAGATGGAGAAGAGAGAGAGAGAGAGAGAGAACAAGAACGAGAATGAGAATGAATGATCCTTTATCCAGAAAAGAGCATCAGATGGAGAAAGAATCATCTGTTCCCTCAGTAGGAATCAGTGTTTAAATGCGTTTTGTATTGAGTATCTTGTTGCATTGAGTGTGACTCTTAGGTTTAGAGATATGTATTTTTCACACCATGCAGCACCTGAATGCAAATACACCACTTTCTCCAATGCTCAACCAAAGCCAAGGTGACCTATGTCCATACTGGATGGTTTAAGGGCTGAGCAAGGGAAATTTTGATTACACTTGATTTTCAATTACTGGTTCACTGCAGAATCTAAGCCCTCAGTAAAATGCAAATTTGCTGAATTTGGTTTAGACTTTGAAAAGTATTCCATAGCAGTGATGAGATAAATAATTAAGGTAAATAAATTAAAGTATCTTCCAGTCAAAGAACCTGTGGATGGCAAACCAACGTTTCCTCTCTAATTATTCCCTGTTCCCAATGATTTTGTTTAATATGGTCCAGGTGATCCCAGTGGCTCATGACTCACATGACCCAGTTGTCAAATCATTCACACCTAGGATGTGGTGGCCATGCTGTCACCTGTTTTCACAAATGTGCCACCTCTTGTGGCCTTTAGCTGGGAAGGCGATGGGCTGAATGTGGTTAGCTGCCGTAATGAAGTAAGAAGATCGTCTTCCCAGGGCTCAGTAGACCACAGGTTTCCTCTCTGCAAATCTAAAATCACTTGGGCTCATGAGCAATCAGTTTCTCCCCGGTTTCCTGCTAAGTTGTAGCCCTCTGATGTTGGAGCCCTGGATAGAATCTGTGGCTAGTTATGTGATACTGAGCTGCTTCAACTTCCCGAATTTCTCTTTCAATATCTTTAAAACTGTGGTAATGGCATCTATATCATAGGAGGTTATTAGGATTAAACAATGGAGATTGTACATATGTCTGTGTATATATATATATATATATATATATATATATATATATATATGGCACTTAGTATAATGCCTGCTACATAGTAGACATTCAAAAGGAGGGGAAATAGTATAGTGATTAAAAGTACAGACACGAGAGTAGGACAGCCTGGATTTAAATCAGAGCTTCACTACTGCTAGGCGAGTGACATGTGCCAGGTTACTTATCACCTCAGTTTCCTCGTCTGTAAATGAGGATAATGATAGTATCTTACAGAGGATTAATCATGATAATCCATGCACAGCACTTAGCTCAGTGCCTAGAACATAAGCACCTAATAAACATTAACTATTATTAAATGGAGTTCTAACTCTGTAAAATAGCTGTTAGCTTCTGTATAAATGCCCTTTATGGTTTTTTTTTTTTCCATAGACATCTCTACATCAGAAGAGGAATAAGCATTTTTTTTATCCTAATTTATCTGCTGTCACACAAGCAGCAGTTTGTTCTTTGAGAAACAAAATGGAAACATATAGAAGCAGAGAAAAAGAACCAAAATAAGTGACAGGAATGCAAATTCATTATGGCATCTAACAACTAAGCTAGGAATCCCAATCTTGGGAGCGGGGAGAAATATTTCCTAAGAAAGGAATATTTTCGGAGATAGGTAAAAGAAAACACATGAAGAGAAATTGGAATCTTCATGATTCTATTGAAGTGATTCATGTTTTCAAAATAGACCTTGAACAGAAATTCAGTATGTTTCAGTCCATATTTAAAGTAGGCTATTAAAAGACACAATTCTTCAAAATGTGAATAAAATGGGGGAAATGGGACGTGAAACATTCAAGGAAAAGGAAAGAGGACACACACAGAGTAAGATGTTCATGTGAATCTAGAGGATCTCAGCAGAGGTTGTTCAGTTTGGGGTGTGTATATTTCTTCTGTTGGCTGGGGCAGAAATGTGAGTGGGTGGTGAGTGGGGTTGGATCTTCCAGAGCCAGTCAGATCTTTAGATGACTGTAGCTGCTATCTTAACTGCAACCTGATGAGACCCTGGGCCAGAACAACCCAGCTAGCTAAGCAGCTCCTGAATTCTAAACCATAGAATCTGAGGACAATACATGTTTATTATTGTTTTCAGCAACTAAGTTTTGGGGTAAATTGTTATGCAGCAATAGATACCAAAAACACCAGCCAAAGATCTTTGATGCCTATGGAGAATTCAGTCACCTGGTGTCCTCTGACTGTCAGAGACTTCTGGCCCATGATGGGGCACCCCGACCTTCCCAGCCCGCACTTAGCCTCAGCCTGCCCTTTCCCTCCTGCAGCTAGAAAGAGGTGGTTTCACACCCTCATCTAACAAATACTCGCCTCTGGTTCCTCTCATGAACTGTTGCTCAATAAACTCGTTAGGATATCCCAAGAGCCATGAAGTTGAGAAGCATTAGTGAATAAGACTTGATAAGGCCAAATTATGGAAAGCTTTCTAAAGCCTGTTGGAATTTAGGCTATCTTGGATTGAAAGCAGAAAAAGCAGCGATCATAAGTTTCAGAGTGGTGATATTATGACAACAGATTTCAGAAAGATTTGTTTCCCTATTTCCAGAGTCCTCATTTAGTGGATCGTGAACTTTCAACTGGTTTGGCAGCATGTACCAAATGAGGGCTAAGTTGCTTTGCCGATTCAGACGGATTTTTCGTTATTGTGTATAAAATGACTAAGATGTTGATCTTTGAATGTAAAAGGGCTCTGATAAACTGGTTATCAGGAGTTCCCTCAACATTAGCCCAAACCTAGGAAAAAGGTAATACAACAGTATCACTGCCAAAGGCAGCAATGAAAAATAATATTAGCAATCAATGTTTCTCTCCCTTCCCATCACTGCCATGGACTAGAAACTTGCTCCTCTTCTGTGGTAGCAGGAGCTCTCCTGGGAGTTGCAACCACTTCTGATAAAGTAGCTGTGGGCTGCTATTCCCACAGGTTCCCAGAGAGATTGCCAGGTTTTCAAAACTAACAACTAAACCATATCAGATGTGACAGAGCATGGTAGGGATAACACATCATCCTTTGCAAGGGGCTTTCACCTAGATTAGTTAATTAAAAGTCACAAATGATGCAAATCTATGAGACGGTATGACAAGTAAAATTATCACAATAAAAGTGAGAAAAAAGATGCAGACATTAGAGAACTTGCCTAAGGTCCTCGTGCTGGTAAGTGGTCGACCTGCGGCTGGAAGATAGAACTTCTTAGCTACTGTTCTTTTCTGCTGTACCAGTGCTTCTCCATCTATCCAGGCAAAGAGGCTGAATTTAAATTTAATTTTCTTTCCTCTTAGAGAACCTGGTAATTTTATTTATCACTTCACTTCACTTTGGTATTTCCTTTGAAGTTTTCATTTTTAAGCATTTTCTTGGAAGTCTTTCAAATTATAAAAGCAATTCGTACAGTTTTACCAACTAAACAACACAACACAGTGGTGTTTCACCATTCTGAGGTAATTGATATTCAGTCCCGTGTGGGTTTTTTCTTGTTGTATTCTTTGCTCACACCAAATTTTTAAAAATTCACCAAAATAAAGTTATACTTTACGTATTATTCTATGACTTCCTTTTTTTGCATGTGACAATATATCACAAACACACTACAAGTTAAAAAGTCTATAATATCTAATTTAAAATTCTTTTTCTAATTTGTTTTTGTGTACATACAGCCACATGTACATACACGCACACACAGACAGTTTTACAAGGACTCTTGGGTTTCAGAATAACTCTGAGATTTCTTCCCAATCCCACACCACTCTCTTCAATTCCTTGGCTCTTGTTGCACAGGTTGAAAATGACCTACTAAAGATGCTGCCGGATAAGGTTTAGAAGACGAAAGGAATGAAACATTAATATAAACCACTGTCCCTGCTGTTAAGGCCCAGGCAATCTATTTAGAGAGGCAAGACTAAGCCACTTGAAAGAACAACAAATAGTACAAGACTGTAAGTCGTTAAGCACTAAATTATGTGGCTCGAATGATAAGTGCTACGGAGATTCAGGCAGGAAAGAGATGCTGGTGTGGTAGGTGAAGCTTTATGGAAGGTTGAGACTTTCACTCATTCAAAGACTGGGCAGAAGTGGACAAGAATATTCCTGGGGAGCTTTCGATGTGCTAGAGTTAGGTTAAAGGTATTTTCAATGTTTGTTCAATTTCTTTGATAAAACTCAGCATCCTATTGTTCCTTATGATTCCCAAATCATTCCCATATGTTTTTAAAGTATAGACTGTAGTAGATTAGGTATATGTATATTCCTGTGTGTGTTTTAAACAAAGAGATCAATTTTCCTGATGGATTCTAATACATAAATGGATTTACGCTGGGTGAATCTGCCAGCATAAATGAAAGAAACAGTGAAAAATAATTGTTCTGATAAAATCTAAAAGCAGTAAGTAAGGTCAAGAAATTTTTGGAGTAATTCTGTTTTAAATTTAAGAATAACTGTTAACATACTGAAGGTACACCTCTAGGTAATGCTTTGTAGATACACTAGAAACACTTTGTTTCAGATAATGTGTCTTCCTATTTTGTTTAACAGCCGAAGACCTAGTCAAATCATTTTCAATAGCAATAACAATAAAAACAATAACAAAAATCACAAAACACTTTAAATCATAAGCACTATGCCTAAATATATACAACACACTGCTGTTTTCTGTGTGGTAATCACTTTTTTGTAAATTATTTGATGTTGATTGGAAATGTAGGCAAAATATATCCATTAGCTTTTTTAAAAAACTGTGTATTTAAATAGTTTATTTCTAACATTAGTCAGCCTTGGTAATTTCACTCATATATTCATTCATTCTGAAAAGAAACCAGACATGGTCTTTGCCAAATTCTCATCTTTAAAAACCATAATGGCCACAATGTGGCAAATGTATTGGGGTGGAGCAAGTGGATACTGGTGACCAATTAGCAAGCTACTGAAGTAATAGAAACAAGAGATGATGGCAAGATGGTAAAATATAAGTGTCTACTCTATGTCAGGGGCTTATTATGCATCATTTCCTTTAACAACTCACTAACCACCATAAGTGATTATTATTCTTGTTTTGCAGATGACAAAATTTACGAACTCAGTAAGATGGAGTAAATACCTTGCCCAAAGTCACACAGCTGGCAAGTATTAAAGATGGGATTCAAATTCTAATTAATCTGACTGTATATTTTGCTGTGATCTTTACCCAAAGCTACAATACCTCAGACATAAAGACCTAAAAGATTGCCCTGCTAACTTGCCAAAGATGTCATCTTTCTGATATTGGGAGTTGGCAATGAGTGTCACTCTGAGCCAACCACTGACTGACAGGGACCCTAAGGAAGACTAACCTCAGTTTAATAATAAATATCAGATACATAAAGGAAGTATTCACTAGGGATATTTTCAAGACCAATATAGACTCCTGGGACACAAGTGCACCTATACTGCATATTTGTAATAACACAGTCATTTTGTGGATGTGAAAACAGAGGCCAGAGAAGGAACTTGATTTTCCCAAACCTAAATCATAATAAGAGTAAGAATAAATGTAACCGATGCTTGGTTTGTGGCATCATACATTTTTTCAATTACCCTGTCATTGATTAATGTATTTTCATTGTAGTCTGTTAGGAAAATACACATGAAAAAGGAATTCAGTACTCGAAGTAAAGAAGAGGGGCACTTAGAAGTAAAATTCTCATCTACTAAGGTTCTCAAAAAGTGGCCCTAGAAAATGTATCTTTCATCCTCATCTTACATTCTTCACTTAGATTTGTGTAAAAACATAAAGGTAAAAATAAAAGAAGATAAAACGATTTCTTATTTTTCTGTCCACAACTATAAATATGTCATAATAGGGATGCTAATAAAAACAATGAAATTTGATTTTTAACATTATGTCATTAAACCATAATTATGTCTCATAGCCCAAAGAAGGTCATTTGGGGTTTTTAGTGGTTTCCTCTTAAATCTAGCATGCCTGCCCTTGCTGTCTGCTTCCTTATCTGATTATTTACACTGTTTGAAACTTCCTTGTGCTTTTATCATCAAAAACCACTTGTGGTCTGCATCCTGGGTGCAAGGCACCGACCCCGTGTCATATTCCTTGTCTAAGCCACGTTCCTAGTAAAGTTTCCTGACAAAAGTTTTGTCAACATAACAGCCAACATAAGTTTTGATAGGAAATAAATAGGTTTATAAAAGTAAGTCTTAAAGTGGGAATCAGTTCCTCTGTTTCAAGATATCTTTTGAAACTGCTTAATGAGAGTTCTTGAAGATTTTGGTGAAGACACATCAGGATGCATGTAATAGGAAAGCTTCTAAGTCTTCATATCTTAAAACTGTTAATAGAAATAAATTGTTCATTGCATCATCAGACAACACATTTCCACTGTGACTATGCTCAGCGGGTATTCATTCTAGTGAGAATTAACATGAAAATGTATTAAGAAAATGAAGTTGTGAAACTGATTAATTTCAGCAACCATAGGAGATAGAGTATAATCAAAATGTTGCAATTGCACCAGACATTCAAGCCATCTATAGTGTAAGAGAAGTTTGTAATTAGTCTATGTTTTTCATCACTAGGGAAAAAAAATACGTGGTTTTAGATATCATGTTTAAAGCACCTAAAGAACCCAGAGTTGTCATGCTAAATACAAGAGATCTAAAGATCTGCTGTTACACATCCATTACATTTAGTGAGCTGTCCTCCTGGCTTTTTTGAAGTGCTGTATACACAATCTCGCAAGGCGAAACACTTTATGTACCATAAGAAATTTGAGGCATAATGTTTAATGTTCACAAGATAAGTTAACAAAACTGTATGCTAGTGACTTTTTTATTTCCCAGTTTTATGTCCTTCGAGTACTTTAAGGAAAGATAAACAAGAAGGTAGGAGAACAAATGTGCCTTTCCCTTCTACCTTTTTCACTCTTTCCTAAATTAAATTATAACTGCTGATTTGCACCCAAGGAAGAAATCATGTTAAAATATGCTGGGTTTTTTTTTTTTTTTAATGTTTAGATAACAGCTTTCAAAACACAGCTAAGTAAAATGTGTTTTGAGATGGAAAACATTTGGTCTTTTTTGCAGCTTTCAACAGCTTAAGTGAAGGGATTTTTAATGTTCCCAAACAGCTGGGCCATACGACGTGTAGCATGAATTCCACTCTCACTGAAGGGTCCCATCTCCCTCCCTGCACCAAGAGGTTCCTCTTTTTCTTCTTGTTATTACTGCCTGTTCATCTAAATAGCTTTCCATTATTATTATGGCTTTCTTATAGGTCATGCTTGCAGCAGTGATTGCTGAAAGAACTTTCCCTTGAACAAAACATAAAATTTTCCTTCACAAAAATGCTAATTTTTAAAATGTATTGTGTGGCAGCTGTAGAAAACAGCAGGTGAGTGTATATTGGAATAATAATAATAACTGTGTGATAGGGAGGGGGGATTCCATTTATTTTCAGGACCCCTTGTAGCTTTCTCAAAAGTGCTAATGAACATTACAGTACACATTGGCGGAACTGCCTTAATTTTTTATCACTCTCTCAACATCACTCCAAACATATGCCCAAATGGAGTTTTTCTCAGAACTAATTATTTCACAATTATCTTCAAACCCCTTCCCAGGTAAGTACATAAGTACTTACATAAGCACATAAGTACGCGTAGATGTACATAAGTGTATCTATGCGTCAGTACTTATTTATGTGACTGTAATAAGTAAGTTAATGAAGACAGTGTGAATGGCAATCACACATGTCAATTCCATGTGACAACAAAAGTAATCATTGTAAAAAAAAAAAAAAAAGCCCCCAAATTGTAGAATAGTTATTTAATGCAAATGTACTGAGTTAAAGTGCATCTTACATTTAACAGCAGGTTTACTGTTTTACAACCAAAAGAGTAAAAACAATAGTTCAAACGTTTGCCTACACTAAATATACAAACCATGTAAATAAACTATGCTCATAAATATACATAAATTATGTAAACTGCTTGGCAAGAACTAGCAAAAATGTCATTGTCTATTTTTATAATCTGTTATTTATTTCTGTTTCCTAGAAAATGTCACTTTTTCCCGTATCTATTTGTCTCGAATTTAGGGGTTGAATTGAATGGAAATGTATCTTTCATTCCCTGTGCCTTCCCTCCTCAACTACCTCCTCCCATCCTATTGCAAGCTATGGGACCTTCTAGCCTTTACTAAGGGCCACTGCAAAGTTCTAAGGTTGGGCAGAGAGTGGGGGAAGACAACATGAATCCGTTAAATGACACATCTGATTGGCCGGGAAACTCAAAAGTTCCACATGGTAAAAGAAAAGATGCTGTGGTATTTATTACCTACTGTGAAGTTCAAAATAATAAACAATTCTTAATAGGTAGATGATCCACAGTCATTTAAATTGCTTTCACAAATCCTCTATGATTGCTTTTCACCATGGTTGATCTGTACACTCCAAACTCTACTCCCAAAAAAGTTAACTTGTTCTTGGATAATTGAAAATTCACTTAATACATATAATGACCTATACATCTATGAATAGACATGTAACCCTCACATAGGAAAATTGATTCTGTGTGTAACACACACACAAACACACATACCCCACAGCTTCAAAGTTGTTTTTAACATAAAAACACACCAGAATGCACACATTTAAATGGCTTTTGAGTACTTGTCCTTCCAGGTTCCATACTTCAGTCAACAGTGTTATTATCCCCCGAGCTACTGCCTCTGATCCCCTAAGAGAATATGTCTTTCAAATATTCTCCGTGAAATGAAATAAGTGAAATAAATGAAATTTTAAAAATTGCTGAGAAATGAAAGAGAATAGCAGCTTCTCATGTGAAAACATTGGTAGGGAAAAAAGTTATTTTCAAAACAATTGCAATTCTGTGGTTAAATAATTTGATCACTTTTAGAAGAATTTTAAAAATCAGTTTTAGACTTTTCATAATGAGTTGTTGTTGAAAATGCCTCAGATTCCAGAACTAATGCTGCTAATTTCCCATCTTAGAGTACTATCTGTTTTTTTTTTCTTTCATGCTGCTTCAAATTAAGCTACTTTGTTCTTTATTAAATCATGGTACTGTTTTATTTTGGTTTGACTGAGATATATTAGGTTAAAGAATTGTAGCTGTGAAATTGGTAAATATTGCCAGTTTCTAGATTAAAATCCTGCTAGGTCAGATTTGTTAACATGAATTGCATTGTAATTACTTATGGGCAAACCAAAAAGGTTCTAAATTCATTTCTATATTGACTTAAAGGTTCTGTGCTGACCCTACGTCTCATCTTTTTTTTTTTCTTCCTCCATATCAAAACTGTCTTGGAGACTTTATTAGTCCGCTTTGTGAGATCCTTGGTGCTTAAACCTTATAGTCAGACTGAGCTAAAAATAATGAACTAGTACATGGTTTTCACTGAGGAGGCTCTTCTGACTAAAACCAGATAAGTGGCAAGTCACATAGAAGAGTTGGAATACTAGGAAAAAATTCAAATTTCCATACAAAGAGTTACCTTCTTTAACATATATAAAAATTCAAAGGAGATAGTAAAAGCAAAGTATTTATGATTCAGAACAGATTAGAGATAAAATTTATCCACATTAAATTTAGACATATTACTAATAGAAAAATTGCCATGTGAGGAATAACAATGAAAATTATGCATGCTCAGGTTTTGGTTTCTATTCTTTAAAAGGTTATAGGTAATATTTCCCCTTTATCTAGCTTAAGTTCACTCCATAAGCATAGACTCAATTAAATTTAACAATGTGCTTTAGCTGAGACCAATAACTATCAAGGGGAATTTGTTTTCTGTTTTACTATTTAATGTAGGAAAAAAATTACACATGATCTCTAGCAGAAATATAATACTTAATATCTTATCTGGGTCATAAGTGAAATCTTTCCCTAATTCAGAAATACTAAGTAGAAGGAACTACGATAAGAAACCCAACGTCTGGAGTTATCAAAAATAAGTTAATTAATCTCATAATGTGGACAGAAATAATCAATATGTTATAAAAATTATTTATCCATGGAAATGATGGTAATTATACTTCCAAGGGTGTTCTGCTATGTCCTTTGAAAACATTCCAGAACCCAAGTGGCATATTTTCGCTCACGTTACTAAATGTTTGCTCTGACCTCAGAGTGTTAATACAAATAAAAATATTGACATTTTTCACACTTATTCAATACCCACTGAAAAGAAACCTAAAGTATCATTCAAACCTTGGTACATCTTGTACTTTAAAAAAAAAAAGAAAAAGAAACCTTCAACATAGAAGAAGTCCAAACTCTAAAATAATATGTCCCAGACAGTGAGAGCAAGAAGTAGCCTTTGGTTTCCCTGTACTATTCCAACTTCCTGCTTAACCGTCTTATCAGAAGTTTATCTTAATAAACAGAGAGGGGCAGCATGATACTCTGTTCTGTTCAATTCTCTATGAGGGCAGTTCTACTTTTATTTATTTTTTTCATGGGAAAGAAGAAAATGTCAGCCAGCCAAAATACAAAAGCCAAGATGATATCTTACTACTGGCCCAATGAAGTAATATTTTAGGAAAATTATATTTAGCCATTTATGTAGTTCGTACTGGAAATCAAATCCCTAGACTGTCACAAAAGCTATTTCATATACATGCCTAATGCTGCAAACCCTCTTTTGATCAAATCATTCTATTTTAACCTCTGTTGATTTAGCGATATCATTAAAATTAATCATTAAGATTGTCTGTTCCAACTCAGACCTTAAAAGTCCACACCAAGCCTCCCTGTTCTCTCAGAAGTAACTCTCAGATTATAGTGTTTCCATGGCACTTAATTAGTCCAAGCCAAATGAAGACACAATTCAAAGGTATACACACTTTTGTGAGTACCAAAAATGTGAACTTGGCCAATGTTTTTTTTTTTTCCATTCTGCACCAAGTGGCTAATGCTGTGGTGATTTCTCTACTCTGCATTATATTATAAGCCAGCCTCTCTAATTCTGGAAACATTGCACAAAGCTCCAAAGGGAATTCCCCCAAGACTTTACCTAGGATTGGGAGAACTCAGTGTCCCCTCAAATAAAAGTAGCAGTTGGGGAGTCTTTTCCCTCTCCTATTATTGAAGAAGGATGCACTGTTGAACTCGGCAGTTTAATAGGAAAATCAAACTATATTAACCTATTTTTAAAAAACTTATTGGAGCTTTTGAGATTCTGCCCATAATGTTCTTTTCCACCAAGAAATGGCCAACACTGTAGGTTTTTTGATTTTCCATTCTGAGACTACAAATTCTAAATCCAGTGGGCAATGTTTTTCATTCGTAAATTATAGACCAGTCTTTCATATGCATACAATAAAACTCCAAACTGGATATTCTGCTTTCCATGTTGTTAAATTAATAGGAAATTTTCAAAATGTGCTCCTAGAATTTCTTTTTATTTTTATATCACTGTATGCTTACAAATTCCTTGCATTATTTTAAGAATGTATCTCTTCTCTAAGTATAGACATGCATAATTTAATTTTAAAGATGCCAATTTTCTACCAGAAAATCCTTTATTTATTTATTTATCTAGCAAAGGAGAAGCAATAGTGAAGACCTGGAGGAAGAAAATATTGCAAGTAAAATGTTATTGTAGTTTTCTATGTTATAAGAATAAATTACTTTGGTTTTCACGAAGAAATCTATTAATAATCAATAATAATTCAAGGTAGATTGTTAGATTTTCATTCACCCTGAATTCCCAGTTAGACTTTATTCTTCTTGGAGACATGGCTCTTGTAATTTTTATATCTCTTTTAATGCCTAGTTCTGTGGTTTGTACATAGTAGGTACCCAATACATTTCTGAGGGAATAAAAGTTTGAAATACTATGTTAGAACACAGTTATTAAGCTCTTTAACATTTATAGCATGGCCATTTTAGTCCTTTAAAAAGAGAAGTGTAAAAATAATCTTAAAAATGTATTTAGAAAATTGATTCAAAAGAAAATAAAAATAATTATAAATGAAATAAGTGATTGTTTAATAAGTGAATAAATAATTTGATACTCATTTGTCAAGCACTTCACGTTACTCTGGGGCAGAGGAAGGAAATGAAAATACATAATAACAAGGATAAGAAGTTATTCCTCAACTATTGTAAGATGGAAAAGTCCATTAAGAGAAACAGGGAAACTTGCCTGGAAGAAGTACTAGAGAAAACTATTCAGATATAGATGAAGGGGTGGGGCAAGGAAGAACTACTGGCTCTTAGTTTTCTCAAGGGAAGCCAGAAAACTGATTCCAGCAAAATAGAAAGTTCCCAAGAGAAAAAACATTAATGCTAAAGGAACACCAGGTCACTTCAGAGTGAGCAATAGGAAATTAAACCAACATTCAATGGGCTCCATCCAGAGTGCAATGTAAGACAGGAAACTCATATGAAATCTAACAGGCAACACTGACAAAGAAAGAATTGAGGAATGAGAAACCAGAGGAACTCTCCTTTTGTCCAGGATGTTATAAATTTTTACTAAGAGGAATATATGCAAAAAAAAAATTTTTTTTAATATCTGTCCATGATTTTACCTAACTCAGAAATGCTACTCATGTTTAAGAACTAGGATGACAGATACCTTGTACCAAGTAATGTAATCATGCCACCTCCAAAGACATGGATTTAATTTTTTGCGTTGTCTTATACAGACTACTATCTATTTTATTCAGTATAATGTTTCCCAATATTCTACAAAATGCTGACAAATATCAATTTATTTTCTTTCTTTCCACCATATTATGGGTTTTTACTTTATTCACTATCTGTTATCTGCAGATAACCTTGTAGATAATATAATTAAAGGCCTAAGCATCTAGACGTTATTCCCCAAATAAACTTAATCTCAAAAGAAACAAATTGTGACTGCAAATTTTTTTCTAAGGATGTGGAAAATAGAACAGAAAAGAGATCATGTAAGAAAGGTAATTGATATTTTAATGATTGCAATTTTATGAAATTGAAGATTTTGAATGCTCATGATTAGGAGGAAAGTAATAAACCTGAAGAATGGATATGAATATTTTGTGTCCATGGGCTAAAGGAATATAGACTATTTTGTCATGTTTGGATTCCTACCATGCTTTCATGAAGACCTAGTGGGTCAGGAGGCTGAAGACATTACACTGTATTGTCCAAGCTCTACAACTCACGTGCAGCTAGCTGTGACAAATCCCTTAACTTCACAGTGCATCAGTTTCTATGATTGGAAAAAAGGGAGAAATCTGAGGTCTCAGTGCTTGTCTTATTAGACTCATGTGAAAATAAAATGGCATTGGATATCAGGGCACTTTATAAACTCTATATAATTATCAATTAAAGGATTGTTACTATAATTGTTTTATTTATATGAAAATGTTGTCTTTCCCTAGCTTATCCTAAGGAGAGGACATATTTTTACACTTTGGCCCTATTTGTACCATACCTATTTTCATCATTAGCAAATGCAATAAAAAATTTAGCATAGGAACAAACATAAAATATAGGTGAAAGTGAGAGAAAACATTTGACACTAATAGCCGCTTCCTCCTTGAAATGGTCTACTTCTTTGGCATTCATGACTCACTCTCTCCGGGCTCACCTTCTACTCTGGATTTTTTTTCAGGATCCTCCACCGGGGTCATTTTCTCCCCCTGCTGAGTAAATGCTGGGTTTCTCCCAGGGTTTTGTCTTCAGCCCATTAACCCTTTAACATGCCCCGTAGGTACTCTTCCAACCGTTCTCAAAGCTTTAATCCTCCCTCCCTCCCTAGGCTGGTAACTCCCTGACGTCTGTAACCACAAGTTCCACTCAGAACTCCAGACTGGTATATCCAGTTGTCCTGGAGGCATCTTAAATTCAGCGTGGTCAACTCTGAAGACATTCTGTGTTCACATTCTTTCTCTGGCCTGCACTATCTTAGACTTCTCTCACATCCCCAACCCAGTCAGTCCCCAAGCCTCATCAATTGTATTTCTTAAATATTTCTCATATCAGGTGCTTCTCACCATTGCTTGTCTTCTCTCTCTATTTTAATTATCACACTCAACTCCTCTCATCCAGGCTTGCTTATGGTAGACCCATTCTGCCAAATGCAGCCAGTGATTTAGCTTGTGTTCAAATCAAACCATGTTAATTCAATGGTTAAAATCCTTCAGTGACTGTCATACATGACTGTCTGAAGACCAAGGAACTTAACATGACACACAGAATACTCCATGTGGCCCCCACCAATTGTGTCAAACTCACGTCCTCTTACTCCCTACCTCATGCTTTGCAGTCTATAAGTACAAACCAGTCTTTAAGTGCTCACATTCGGGTTCTGGGCCTTTGCCTGGGCAGGCTCCACTTTCTCAGCACACCCTTTCTACCCTCTATTTACCTGCCTAACTCATGTTCATCATTTTAAAGACTTCATCTCCAGAAATGTGCGACAAATTCCCAAAATCCCAACGGTGGGCATTTTGCTGTGTTTCCACAGCCTCACAGCCGTAAGTCTATTTTCTTAATATCTATTTATGTATATTTACCAGTAAACTCTAAGATTTCCAAGACCAGAGAAAATGTCTGATACCTTTGTCCTTGGCTCATATTAGTTGTTCAATTAAAATGGGACTAAATTTTGAACAAATTAGTAATGGTCCTACCAGTAATCATTTTCTTCCAGCACTGTTATACGTTACTAATGCAAGGGACAAGAATGGACGCATGGCATCAAAATTATAGAGGTTTTCTTTCTGATACTCTGGACTGCTACAAAGAATAGGTAGAAAAAATAATAACTGTAAAGGACATATGCAAAAAAAACATCTTGTGTAAAAACATCTTTATATAAAGAAAAATCTACACTCAATAATTTTACACCTAAATTATCAGTCACATCAATTATGGACAATTTTTAAAAGACATTTTATCCATATCAGGTTAATGCAGAGAGTTTTTTTTTTTAAAACCATGACTCCTTGTACCTTCTAAGGAAAGGCACCAGATCTGAGATTCTGTAGAGTGCTGTCCACCTGAAGGTATATTTGGAGAAAGCAATTTATCAGCACACAGACAAGGTCATTCCTTTCTTATCTTCCCTTCTCAACCTGACACATAGTATTTTTAAATTAAACAGAAGAATATGCTGCTTCCCAGGGATTTAAGCAACCATCTGGCGTATTACTCACATGACCACTGCTGCCCATTACTTAGGAAATCAAGCACAATTTTATTCACAGAAACCAGACATGAAGACAACTTCTTAAAACTCAGGCTTTTAAAAGCAGAGTCTTTCTCTTCTGGTAACTACTGATTGCCTTTCTGTGAACTTCATTCACTGGGTGGATGTTTATCTGCTCCAGTGTAGAGAGTAAATATTACAGTCTGAAACTGGGCAGACTTGTGTCTCAACCCTGCCTCTGTTGCCTTCTATTTCTAGCTTTATGATCTCCAAAAGTTACCCGACGCTTCCAACCCTTTCTCCTCATCTATAACATGGGAATAACAATAAGAGCCAGAACTTAAAATGGGCCAGGCGTATTCTGATGGCTTTGTGAATATTATCTTATATAATTAAAATTCTCCCAACGATCCTAAGAAACAGATATTATTATTTCCAGTTTATAGTTGAGGAAACAGAGAGGTCCCAGTGGCACATTTAAATGGTCTGTCTCTAGAGTTTGAGGCTGTAGTTCTATGTTCTTCCCTTTTCCTATACTCATTTCACAATGTTTGCATAAGGATCAAATATAGTTGACCCTTGAACAACATGGGGGTGTTAGGGGGACCCACCCTCTGCCCAGTCAAAAATCCGCATATCATTTCGTAGTCAGCCCTCCCTATCTGCTGTTGCACATCTGCAATTCAACCATCTGCGGATCTGGATCATGTAATACTAAAGTACATATTTATTGAAAAATATCCACATATAAGTGGACCCATGCAGTTCAAACCCATGTTGTTTAAGGGTCAGTTCTACTTTAATAGGGGTAAAATATTTGTGATGGACAGGTACTCAACAAATGATTCCCTCTAGCTTTTTCAGACATTCCTCTCTATCTTGTATGCCAGCCCCTCACCCAAACATCTAGGCACACCCTTACACCACAGGAGCTAAACACCACCAAGTGAATAAAGATGACCAGTGAAGACTAAAGGGGAGCCCAGAACCACAGAGTCAAATTGGGCTTTTATAAAGCCTGCAAATCTAGTTTCTATTAATTTGATTCTGTTTTATTTCTTTAGCATATATCAGTAGGCTCTAACCTAGAGGAAGGATCAGGGAAGCCTTCCCTAGGAAAGGATGTTTAAATGAGACATGAAATATAAGAATGAGATAGCCATGTGCAAAAGAAAAACTGTCTGAGAGGACAGCTCTTGTAGTTATTTATTCTGTTTTTGGCTTCCTGACTAGTTCGTAAACTTCAAGAGGGTACACACCATGTCTATTTACCCTTTGACATGGCCCTTAAAAATCAGCATGGTGCCTGGCACAGTCAGTGCTCTATAAATATTGAAGAAATGAATGAATGGATGAATGAACGAATATATGTGCAAAATGTTTAAGAGACTGTGGGCCGTTAAAGGAACTGAGAGAGGAACAGTGGCTGAAGACTGGAGAGAGGTGGTAAGCTGAGGAGTTTGATGGAGAGTCAAATGATGGAGCCAAATGATGGAGGGTCTCATAAGTGATGATATGAATTTTGAACTTTATTATGAATGCAATAGAGGAGGGTTTTGACAGAAGAGAGACATAATCAGATTTAATATTATTTGTGAAATTGATGATGTGCCCTAACCCGCAAATAGAGCAGAGTTAAGATGTCACCATCAAGAAGGACCTTGGTTCCTCAGAATCAATCCTACCATATTTCAGTGGGTTCTACAAGCAGAAGCTAGAAGCGTGGAGCTCGGGTGGGGGAAAGAGTGTATGGCCAGGAAAGAAGCAGAAGGTTCTGGCCATGTATTTAGTGGAATCAGGGAGTGTTTGGCAGCTAAGATCAAGTTCACTAAACACACACTATCTTTGGAACAATAGTGCCCACGTGCTAGGTTCTCCCATGTTTAATATTTCAAAATGAATTTTTAAAACATAAATTGTTCAGTTCTTTCTCTCTGTATTACTTAATTTCTACGTAGTAATAAATCCTAGGATATGTTATGCTAGCTAGCCAATGCCAAAGTTTTATTGTTTTTCTTATAACTCTTGAGACCATAAAGCTCCTTAGAAACAATCACTAAACTGTCCCTTTTGTGAGGTTGCTAACCTTTAGTAACACTGAACACCTCTGACTGCACAAAGTTTTCATGGGGCATTCAGATTAGGCACTATTAATCACGAAATCACAGTGTGTTAAACCATGAAAAGTTCAGTTCGGGATAGACTATACCTACATTATTTATTTAGCAGAGTAATAAAAAGTAAATGTTTCTTAAAAATGAACAAAAACAAAAGGGTGATTAAAATCTCTTTGACATGCACTCGAAAGGCAAAAAAAATTTTTTTTATAAAAGGAATGTACGTTTTAAAAAGTATCTAAGCCAATTCACAGCCTTTCTCTTCACTATAGATAGCTACATTGTGTCAGCCCTGCCTTTCTTTGCCATTTATGTTTAAACAAATTTTAGACACCGTAAACAGGCCTTTGCTATATGAAATAAACCATGAGATATTAATGCAAAAGCTATTGTGCTGAGAGCTCAGAAACCCTACACTTCCACTCTCAATGTCAGTGTGTTAAAAGAGATTTTAGTAATGGCAAAGCCAGTCAACAGGGAATAATTAAACTCAAGTTGTCTGAGATTTGCTGTGATGTGTGGAATGATAGTTTCCAACCCAGCTGCTGCAGAATGTTTGCCTAAGAAGAAAGAGTGTGGTTGACCAGAGGCTACAGTTCAGATGAAATGCAATGAAAAAGCTCGTTGACCTATGAAACAATAGGCGGGGCCTACTTGAATAATAAAATCGACACAAAGTCAACAGTTAAATCAGGCTGTACCAATAGGGCCATCTCTATAGCATGCCACTGAAAGGTTTTAAAGGGAGAGAATTGCTTCATAGGAAACTGAAAAATATCTATGCTGGGCACCTTTTACCAGCTATTAAAGGTGTAGGCTGGCAACCGTGATCAGCAAAACCCTTCAGAAGGAGCTCAGCTCCCGTTTCCTGAAAAAGTTCTTCAAATTCAACTTATTAAGAGGACATATTCTATTTCCTTCAGTGCTGTGGTTGGTCTCTCTTTTGAAGCTGTCAGCCAAGCAGGCATGAGCTCTCACTGGCAGCATGGTGACTCCCAAGCACCTCCCTGCCCCCGCCAGTGCCACCTCTGCCCTAGGCCTGCAGCCCAGCCTGAGCTCAGCAGCCTGAGTGGTTCCCTATGAAACTGAGATGTTGGGAATGTAGTCAACGTCGATCGCAGATGAAGAAGAAAGACACTTTACGAGCCAGTGTGTTGTTTTACTTTAGGAATTCCTTTTTAATTTTACTACTTTTTCCATTGTCTGGCATTTACAATATTGTCACAAAAGAAAAAGGCAATTATTTACCTCTCTTTCCTATCAACAGTACTCTAAACCTCAGGTCTAATAGAATTTCCATTTAGAAAATATCTGTTTCGCCATTTACAAGGTCTTATAGAGTGAAGGCATGCCAAGGTAGCGCTAAGGTTCAATTTATTGTGGCCAGACTTAGTTGGCACTAAATCAAAAGGTTTTACTATATAATTTTAATGTCAATATTAATATTTGTACACAGACACACAAACAGATATATACACACACACACTATATGTGGTGCACAAGTGTCTTTAGGTGCGTACGGTTATTTTGATGCACAAGGTCCTTGTATACTGACTGGCTAAAAAAAATCACGAAGATCAATCTATAATATGCCTGATGAGAAATGGTTTCCTGCTACTTATCACGTGTCCTATTAAAATAGACTTTCCCTTGATCACATTCTCACACATGCCAAACCTGAACTTTTTAAGATCATGGGTATTTGAGTCGCATGGGACAAGAGACGAGTGAATTTTATTTTTTCTTAGTAAGAATTAGAGTCTCTTCACTTCTTTTTCTTCTCATCCGCCTTGACCAACAAACAGACTTGCACTTTTTAACTGCATATCTGAAGAAGGGAAGGCGTTTTCTGAGATTCTCTGCGTCAAAAGTCCTAAATCTGAGAGATTTCAAAAATGTGATTCAGGGCTTCCCTGGTGGCGCAGTGGTTGAGAATCTGCCTGCCAATGCAGGGGACACGGGTTCGAGCCCTGGTCTGGGAAGATCCCACATGCCGCGGAGCAACTAGGCCCATGAGCCACAACTACTGAGCCTGCGCGTCTGGAGCCTGTGCTCCGCAACAAGAGAGGCCACGATAGTGGGAGGCCCGCACACCGCGATGAAGAGTGGCCCCCGCTTGCCGCAACTAGAGAAAGCCCTCACACAGAAACGAAGACCCAACACAGCCATAAATTAATTAATTAATTAATTTAAAAAATAAAAGAAAAATAAAATTTTAAAAAAATGTGATTCAATGCATATTTATGAAGCCGTTCCCATGTTGTCAGCACTTCTAAGTAGATTTCACATCACAATAAAGGCAAGCAACTTGAAATTATTTAGGAAGTTGAGTTAATAATAGTAATAGTAAAATAACAGCTGCTGAGATTGACGAGCCTTTACTATGTGCTGGGCATTGTACTTATCTTTACATAAAACTGCTCATGTAATCCTCACAACTAACCTGTGAGGTACATACTATGATTTTTGTCATTTTATATTCAAAGCAATGAAAAACAGAGATATCAAATAACTTGCACAAAGTCACACAGGCTAATGAGCCGGTTTGGCTTTAGATCTGAATCCTTAGCAACTGGACATCATCGTCTTCCTGTAGACCTACCTAGGCCTATGCTATCCAATACAGGTGGCTATTTAAATTTAAACATAAATTAATTAAATTAAAAATGTTAAACCCAGTTCCTCAGTCACTCTAGCCATATAGTTCAATAGCTACATGTGGCCAGTGCCAAAAGTACTGAATGATGCAGATATAGAGCATTTCTATCTTGGCGGAAGATCCCATTAGTCAGTGCTGACTAAAAACTCAGCAGTGGTGTCAGGGGAAAAGGTCATCTCTTAACTACACACACATTAGGTTAGTGAAACTGGGAAAAAGAAATATACACACAAAGCTTCTACTAAAAATAATTCCAGATTTTAATTATGCCTCCAAGCTTAAGTGATACCATTTACTTGCTCTTCCCTAGGATATAACTTTGTAAGGTGAGGATCTGAAAAGTACCACAGACATATGTGTCACAGAAACAGTCTTGATGACAGTGGTACCCAGAGGTCCTGGACAGGATGCTTTTACTGAAGCTACATCTGCACCTATCAGGAAAGAAGCCAACTGAGATGAAGCAACCCGGAATACTGGGGAAAGGTTTATGGAGTCACATGATTTTGGAGTCAGGTGATCTGGGTTTAAACTTTAGTCCCAACTCCCTGTTTATGTGACCTTGAGCAAAGTCTCAGCTTTCCCATCTGTGCAATGGGACTGATAATGTCTCCTCAGCAGGATCTTATAAGAATTAAATGAGATAAATGTAGAGCTCCTGCTCAGAGGAGCCTCTTAGAAAATGACTTATATGTATTTGGAGATGAGAAATGAAGATCAAAACTAAACAACAAAATAAAGAAGGGTAGGAAGAGGGATCACTTAGGCAGGTGCTAGAGCTGCTTGAACTGAGTCTAAACATTTACAGAGCTGATATGCTTGCGATTAATTACCACAGAAGGTCACTAGCTGAAAGGCATTTGGCAGAGTGTAATATAAAATAGAGCTGCCAAGGCTAACAGCTATTATTAAATGTCTGCGTACTTTAACAACCATGCTTAGCACTTTTAGTCTCACTTGATTTGAAGGACCATCAACACTCCTGTTCCCTGTGACTGTTATTTCATAAAGATAAGCAGATCCTTGGGCCTCACCCCCAAAGGTTCTAAATCAGTAGACCTGAGTTTGAGTCCAGAAATCTGCATTTTAAAACAGTATCCTTATTTTTGATGCATGGGGTCCATGGACCACACTTTGAAAAGTTTAAGAGATTCAACTTGTTTAAAGCAGTGAAGCAAGCTGTGAGTCTACATCTGCCAGGATGCTATCAAACAACATCAGCTATGTTGGAAAGTGTAGGAAAATTGCCCTTAATTTGGGCGGCACAGAGGTTAAGCCCACGTGCCAAAGCTTATACACTTTTCTTAAAAGAGAGTCATTTATTGCCAATTTACTTTGATTTAGGAAACGAATCCAACAAGATTGGCTCTCTGGTTTCCTGGACTAATGATTTTAGAAAACTTTTCATCCTCTGTGGTAACAATATAGAAGCCACGGAGCTCAAGGATGTGAGCTCCAGATATCTAGAGAGCTCGTTTCTCTGGAACACTAACTTCCCTGATTTGCATTTATAAAGGAAATATTACCCAAACACCTGTGAGTATTCCGATATTTGATCCAAAAAATATTTGGCTAAACGGAGCTTGTTGAGATTGAGCAGTGAGTGGAATAGAGGTCAGATCTGGAGTCAGATAGACTTGAGTTCTTACCCTGGGTCCACAACTTCCCGGCTAAGAGGCTTTGTTTGAGCTAATTAATGTCTCTGAGTCTCACTCCCCTCATTTCTAAAGTGAAGGTAACAGAATGGCCATCATCAAAAAGTCTAAAAATAATAAATGCTGGGGGGAGCGGGGGAGAAAAAGGAACCCCCCTACACTGTTGGTGGGAATATAAATTGGTACAAGCACTATGGAGAACAGTATGGAGGTTCCTTAAAAAACTAAAAATAGAGCTACCATGTGATCCTGTAATCCCATTCCTGGACATATAACCAGAGAAAACCATAATTCAAAAAGATACATGCACCCCAATGTTTACTGCAGCACTATTTACAATAGCCAAGACATAGAAGTAACCTAAGTGTCCATCGACAGATGAATGGGTAAAGAAGATGTGGTATACATATAAAATGGAATACTACTCAGCCATAAAAAAGAATGAAATAATGCCATTTGCAGCAACATGGATGGACCTAGAGATTATCATACTAAGTGAAGTAAGCCAGACGGAGAAAGGCAAATATCATATGATATCGCTTATATGTGAAATCTAAAAAATGATACAAATGAACTTATATACAAAACAGAAACAGACCCACAGACGTAGAAAACAAACTTATGGTTACCAAGGGGAAAACAGGGGGGAGGGATAAATTAGGAGTTTGGGATTAACATATACACACTACTATATATAAAATAGATAATCAACAAATACCTACTATAGAGCACATGGAACTATATACTCAATATTTTGTAATAACCTATAAGGGAAAAGAATCTGAAAAAATATATGTATGTATAACAGAATCACTTTGCTGCACACCTGAAATGAACACATTCTAAATCAACTATACTTCAATAAAAACAAATAAATAATTTTTTTAAAAAATAGAAAAAAATAAAGTGACGGTAACAGTAGTACTTATCTCACTCTCTCTCATGAGGTAATGTGAGTGATGTGTACAGCACAGTGTTTGACACGTAGTAACAAAGGCACATTGTTGCTGTTTGCTACTGCCACTCCAGAGATGTGATAGGCATGGAGAGGGCTGATAGAACCAAATAGTTTATCTATGGAGTGAATACACAGTGCGAGGGAATGGACAGAAGCACTCATTGCCGTAGTTGGGATTGCCAAAGAAAATGATATACTTTGGTCTTCCACCTTTATCCTCTGAGATTTATCCTCTCATGCCATCCATTCAGCAATGAATCTATAGCAGATTTTAATCTAACTCATACCGTATTATTCTGAGAATCTCTGTGAGACCCCATCACTCTGACTTTCCCCCTTTTTACCTGTTCTGCACTTGTTTTTAAGATCAATCATCTTAAATACCTAAAATACCATTCTTGATATTTCACTCTTTTGCCCACAAATGTCCTCTGGCTTTGCCATTGTAGCAAGAGCAGCAGAGCAGCCAGAGTTCACACGAACTGAGCAGCACTTCCTGTATCACAGATGCTGGGCTATCAGCTGGGGTGCAAATAGAAGCAAGGCTCACTCTCTGCCATGGGGAAAGCAATCTGGAGGGGGAGGCAACTGACGTGTTAGGGATTGTAGAAGAGATTTATGAAGAACGCCTTTCTGTGGGTTCCTCTCTCAGGGAGAGCTGTGAGAGCAAGATTGGAGTTGAATCATCAGGAATTTGCCACGGAGAGATGGTGGAGAAAATGGAGAGCAAACACAGGAGACTTCCAAGGGGGAAGATCAGCATAAACAAAGACATGCAGTGGTGGTGGAGCACAGGGCTGTCAGGAGAACTCCGAGTGGATGAAGATTAGGGTGGGGGCCAGAGCGAGGCGAGAGCGTTTGGAACGAAATCGCCAAGGACCGTGTCTATCAGGCTACAGAGTCTGGCTTCCTAATTTTTGAAAGTTTTTAGCCACAGAACACTTTTTGTTCCCAAGCAAAATCTTATAGAAGTCCCTCAAGCAAATAAAAGACTATCTTGGTTTTGATGTTTGATGTTTAGAAAGGATGGTCTTGAATGGAAGGGAGACCAGTCTTAGCAATAGGTGATGAAGCTCAGAATTCAGTGTGATTTGAGGGATCAGGCAGAATCAGGAACTATCTCTGGGGTGTAGAATACTAAATGTAGCAAATCACTGAACACGGGTGAAGAGAAAATGAAACGCAAGAAGCCAAGGCAGACTTCCAAGTTCTAGCTTGAAAAACAAGACAGATGATGAAACCACTGACTGCAATGGGAATAAGGGGAGGGAGGATGGATTTCACTTCATCAGAAGTGGAGCAAGACACTCAGGTAGAGGTCTTCAGCAAGAGGTTGAAATTGTAGGTGTGGAGCCTAAGATAGAAGTTTAGGAGTCCTTGATGGATAAGTAGATGGCATCTTTAGGTGAATATCATCCAGGGAAATCAAAGACTACAGGAAGAAAGGAGGGCTGAGGTCTGGACCCTGGGGACCATTTGAAGTCTGTGAAGGAGAAGATAAGGAGAACTCAGAGAAGGAGACAGAATTAGAAGGGAACCCGGAAGTAAGTGGTGGTCCAGAAGCCAGAGGTGGAATAGGTCCCAAGAAAGAGAGAATTGTCCTGAGAAAGAATATTATAGTGGACCAAGGACTGACAAACACCATGGATTTGGCTGTTGGGACCACTACTGACCTTTTCAAGTATTACAGGCAAAATAGGGGTTGCCATAAGATGAAGACAGAATGGAAATGAAGACAGAATGGTAAAGACTATTTGTTCATGGAGAAAAGGAATGCAAGAAGATAATAATCTATAGATATGCTACTTATCTTTCAAAATCTTTCTTAAAGCCTTCCTTGTTTACCATAGTCCACCATGACCACTTTCTCCTCTGAACCCCAAGGGAAGTTCATAAACTGTGTCCTTTGTTTGGGGACTTATCATTCTATCACTCACTACTCTAGATTATTCTATTATAATTAAAGAGCAGTATCTTGTAAACTTCATAGCTCCTAATGGTATCTTACAAGCATCTAATGCCTGTTGAATTCACTTTATCTTTCAAGGGAATTCAACTCAGTCTCTCCCCTCACTACTCTCTCTGCCCTCCAACACTCACACGGAACTTTTATTAGTTCATGGACTCCACCATGCTTTCTCTTGCCCCTGGGCTGATACCTGAACATTCTTTTCCACTACTATCTGACTCCCCTTCGTTGGAACAAAGTCAATCATCCTTCGAGTGTTGGTTTAGATATACTCTCTCTAGGAAACCTTCTCTGACTCTCTCTAGACTTGGTTGCATGTCCCTTCCAACCATTGCCCATACCTAATATCTTATACCTTTGCCATGACAGCATGGTACCAGCTCAGTTGGCTGTATTGCTCCAGAGGGACCAGACCTCCTGAGGTCAGGGAAGGAGTGTGGCTTAGTTATGTATTATCTCTAATAACTAGCTTAGATGCGTAGTAACTGGCTCAGATTATGGGCTCAAATATTTGAGGAAGGAGGAGAAAAGAAGAATGAAGGGAGAGAGGAATGAATAAAGGAAGAGGAAAGAAGAAAGGAAGGAAGGAAGAAGAAAGAGTGAATTTAATTTGCTTCTAGTTTCAGCACTGTCGTTAACTAGAGGGTTACCTTGGTCTTACATTTTGGTTTGTTAATCTATAAAGCCATGATATTATATTAAATTTCTTCTAGGATCCTTTCCATCTTACAATGAGATTCAAAAAGAAATCCAGCATTTATGCATGATTCATATTTCTGGATAAAATAACTCCATAACTATATTCTGTGGCTCCCCAAAACTTTTAAGCCTTAATAAAACAATTATCTACTGAACTTTTCTCCTTAAAAGATGACTATGCTAGAAGTCTGGATGAGTTTACACTTACACCTAAGTGACCTTGACCAAATGACATAGCTTTCCTCCAATTCAGTTCCTCTACCTAGAAAAAAAAATGGCGACAGAGGATTAAATGAGAGGGGTAAACAGCAAAAATGACTTATGAGCTGCCGTTGGCTTTACATAAGTTAGTCATCAGATATTATTTGTAGATGGCCAGCTTTTAGGTTGGAGTTTCATTTACAGAATAGCTACCTTGATTTAAGAAAAGTCACTACTTGATACATTAGTCACGGCTAGTGTAGTTACAATCAATATTCAGTGTATAGTTATGTAAACAATTTAATAAAAACTTAGAGATTTAAACTTATTCCCAAGCAATAGGAAGGTAATTTATTTACTGTTAGCTACTGAAAGTCTGAGTGTACGTGCCTTTCATGGGAACCCAGCACACCTCGTGATGCTTGTCATAGTCTTCAACAGGGACTACTGCCTGGAAAATTGCGGTAGAGGTTTCCAATTCAAGTGGGTGCCTTCTCACCCTTCCAAGAAGTTACAGATTTTCAGTCTCTTCCTGGCTATGATCAACCTCTCGCCTTACTGACAGAGTCTCAATTTAGCCAAACCTCACTGAAACAAATGACTGCTACACCATACTGTTTCTCATGCTCTACCAAGGAGTTAAGTTTCACTTAGCAGAACATTCATCAATGAGTAAGAAAATGTACACAAATACAAATAAAAATGGAAAAGCCGACACCTTACAGATTTTTGCCTTATGTAAGCTGAATTTTCTTCCACTGGAAACAGAACTACTTGTGCAGGTGGTTGCTAAATGCTACCAGCTGCTCTGCGGCAATATAGGTTTGGAAACAGAACCCTGAAAAGAAGGATGGAGAGAGGAAAAATAAAGAAATGGGTGTGGAATAAGACTCTATATTGAACTAATTCCCTGGGTAATACAGCAGAGGGGGAGAGCAACTTCAGTCGTAAACAGTAAGCAGAATTTCCATTCAGCTGGCCTGCAATAAATTTATTTTTCCAAGAAAATGAAATGGAACAAGAGAACAGACATACCTGCTTTATGTTAAAGAAAAGCATGTATGAACCTAATACAGGAGGAAGTTGTTTAAGACTGTACATCCTTGAGAAAATATTACCTCCATAATAGTGCCAGGGTCTCTGTTAACTTGGGTTATCAGCTCCATAAATTAGACGCACGCTGGGGCAGTCTAACCTGTACAGCCATCTGCAGTGCTCACAGAATGTGTACTTCACTCCATCATTTGCTTCCTTTTGTCCTCCTTCCCACTTGCTAAGTTATTTTTTTAAAGGCCTTTGCACAAATACTGTTTTAACTCTCTTATTATTCATATTGTACCCATTGGAAAAATGCTGAGAAAATAACGGATCCATGTAAATTCTAGTAATAAAGTTAGCAATACCAAAATAGGAATTGGAAGAGAGTCACATATGCAGTTTTAAGGAACGTGATTCTCTTTTGATACCAGAAAACCTCTTTCCTTTAAGCAAGTTCTTGACAGTGCCAAGAATTTAACTATCAATATACTTAACGTCAGCTTCTTTCCCACCCTGATGTGGAAAGCAAGAAACAGGACGAAATGGAGAAAGGAAAGGGGAGAGAAAAATAAAAGAAAGAAAAGGAGAGGGAATGAAGAAAATAAACAGAAGAAAGAATGAGAGAAATGAAGAGATAAATAGGAAATTGTGGACCTCGAAAGACAAGAGGTGGAGACTTAAAGAAGAAAAAGTCAACTGGCCATACACATGCTCATCTTCTGTATAGCTTTTTACCTTGCTGAGTAATTTGGGAGTAACTGGACAGCTTTATCCTGATATGGAAAAATCACCGCCATGTATAACCAAGATGCTGACGCCAGTACAGGAGTATTTCTGACACCTGTAGAGGGAATATGGGTGCCTGCTCTTATGGATAGAGGTTTACGGTACCATTGTTGCTGAGTCTGCCGCTGCATAGCTCTGCTTTGTGCAAACATTGTGAACTCAGAGTCTTACCCAAAAGGAGCCACCCAATCCCATTTACCAGCTTCAAATTCTAATTCTCAATGGCACATAATATCCCCACATGTGGGTTTTTAGGTCATCAACAAGGCTGAATGAAACCATTCTCTTATTAAGCATGGAATTTAAGAACCAAACTGCTGCAAGTGGAAACATCAGTCACAGATTCTCAGAACATTATGTTGCAAAGGCTGTGATGAAGTTGAGGCACTGCCCATATTTCCTAAAGTAATGACACTTCATCTTAAAGGCCCACTCAGTTGTGTCACATTTGTATTTGCATCCTGTAATGTGAATGTATTAGCTCCAAATTGTTTGGTAATAAATCATCATCAAAGAAATATGTTTATTTTTATTTTTAGTATTCATGACTTGCATGATCCTAGAACAACATATATTTAGTACTGCAGAGCCATGAATCCATAACTTTGAGAGAAATGGCTTTATAGATATCATTAAGGCCTATGTTGCTTTAACAGTTAATCACATTTTCACTAATAATGTGACATAAGTCCTTTACCTAAAGAGTGACAAATGAATGACTTTTTTGCTTGCGCTAAAAAGTCCTCTATTTGACATTTACCAAGGGCAGAGGGAAATCCAGTATAATCGCTGAAAGCTTTGCCTACAGCGCTATCAATACTTTCATTCAGCCAACAGACTTAACCTTCAGTTAGTGCTCCTTGAGTCCCCAAACTGCAGAAGGGAAAAATCCTTCGGGACTGTGCTGTAACTTTGAACTTGGGGTCACGTGGTGATGTCTCAGTGAACCCTGAATCTTCTGGAGAATACCTCAGATAGCTGGCCCAACAAAGACAAATATTATGGCAACGAAAAATAAATCTGCCATTTTTAACCTTTTCAGGGAAAGTAATTCACTTATTGGCTTTAGTTAAAACGTCTTACCTTTCTTCCCCTTTTTGTTGTATCTGTGAGTAATTTCTCCAGTCACATTGTTTATAGGAAGTGAAGTTATTCGTAATCACGCCTTAAGAGTATGTACACAAACTGGACATCCTAAAAGACCACTATGTATTAAATTCCTGATTGTTTGACATAAATTCTCTCTCTCTCTTTCACTCCGACAGGAATCTTCTCATTTATTTACGAATAGGTTAAGACCTTCGCCTTGTCTCTAACTATGTTCCTAAGTGCTAACATATATTAAGTAAATTTAGAGCCTCTTCTGCATAGGAAACAAATTAAATTGGTTAAACATGGAGAAAGACTAAATGTAATCCATCTCTTGTCATGTTTATGATATCTGAACTCATCTTATATGAATGTTCCAATTTGGCTGTCGTAGCAGATGGGCTGCTTATGAGAAACCATAACGACAGACACAGAATGTGATAATATAAATCATAAAGAAGATAAATAATGAAATTCTTTTAAAATAACTCTGGTTAAATATTTAGACAGTCAATTTTTAAGCTTACTCGCACACAAAAATAGCGTTCACATATCTAGGCAAGGAAAGAATGGTGCTCAACCATAATATAAATATAATCTAAATCTAAACATTCAGGATGCAAGGTATTTTAAAAATCTGGGTAAATTTTTAGAGTAGCAAACAATAAAGTAAGAGGCCTTTTCCAGAGGTACTCAAAACAGGAGAGGGCGCTTATGAATATCTCTTTATAAAGATACCCCACCACCTATAATTCCAGAATTAAGTAAAGCCTCCTAAACTAGGATCTATTTCTCATGATGGAGGAAACTCAGTATCTCTCTTGATGGACAACATGGGGTCCATGACCCTGTTGTCAATTTGCATCAATTTGTGACCTTGATAGTGCTTAGAGTTTGCAACTGTTTTCAAGTGAGTCTGGTCATCTCAAAAACCTGAACATGGGCCAGCAATTATACAGATGAGGAAAATACAGTTCAGAGAAGTGACTTGTCCAAGGTCACATGTTCATACATGCTGGAGCCAAGATTTGAGCAGAGGTTTTTGATTCCTAAACAAGTGCCAGTTCTCTTAACCATGGTACCTCAGCAAATTTAGAAAGAAGAGCCAGTGATAAAGGGGTATGGGGCCAAAGCCTGTACAAATGACCAGCCTGGTAGTTGGGAAGAGGGGCCTGAAGCCAATTATGTTGTGTATCAATATGAATCTACCTTACTAGGGAGCCAAATCTACTCTCAGACTTTCAGCATGTGTGAAAGTGGATGATTTTACAAATAAATCTGTGATTTGGTGCACTGTTTCAGCCTCTAAATAGGAGGGCCTGTTCCCATCTGGAGTGCTAACTCCTCACCCACCTCTATGGCAGATTCCTAGTAGGTAGCTGTGCTCCAACTGAAGTTGCATTTGAGAGAGTTCTTAAAATACTTTTCCATAAAATGGCATTTGTTCCTCTCTCCCCTCTTTCCTTGCTTTCTCTCGTTCCTTATTACTTATTGAGCTCCTATTACATGCTAGGCTATGTGACCGTGCACAAGGCAGCCATAGGCCGAGGCTTCGTGGAGCACCCAGTAAGCTGGCAGATACAGACACATAAGGAGGCACTCTCAGGTCGAAGGGAGCAGATAAGAAGAGCGCCTGCCTGCACCAGGGGTGGGGTGGCAGGCAAAGGGCCAGGAGGGCATATGTAAGATTTCCCAGATGAAGGCAGATTTAAGTTAAAAGCTAAAGGAAAGTGGGATTGACCGGATAAAATGGAGGAGGGCAGTGGTCTGTCTTAGAGGCTGGAGATGAGAAGATGAATAATATGTTGGGGTGCTTTTGTTTGGGGTGGTGGGAGAAAGTGGGGAGACAGTCAGTGAAAGGGGGAAGAGAGGGGAAGAAGAGAGAGAAAAAAATGTCCTTGTCACATCACCAAAAAAGGAAAAATAGGAGCATAATCGTCAAAACCTGATTTGGTGGAATTTTTTACGCTGTAAATACATTGGATTGCTCGGAAAAATTGGGGAAAAAAATGCATGTGCATTGGGGTTGGGGTTAAAGACTAGGGTGGATAGGATAAGTCCGTAAGTGCCATTTCAGTGGCATCAAATAGCTGTCATCTTTGCTGGTTCTGTCTGGCCTTAGAGTAAAACGTTTTACCTACTAGACTGTTCAGCCACTAAGTCAACCTAAAAATGCAAAACTCTGGGCATAAATTTTGAGATCACAGCCAAGGAATCACTGTAGGCCTGGAATGAAGTCTCAATTTTTTTCACCGAGAACCCATGTTTTAATGTTTGTTTATTTTTGGTTCAAGATTTTTTCTAGAAATATTGAATTGGAGCGACAGAGCCCATACCTCTTGGTTATAATCTTATAAAATATGTTTACTAATTCAAGGTAGTGATGCAGAATATATCAGACATGACACTATTCAGATTTAACTACCAATATTTTAAAGGAACATACTATATATATTCCCATTTATATATTTCTCTATATATTCATATATAATATATAATTTTTCTCCTCTGAGAAAATTTTCTTAGTATTTTCCAAAATTTCAAATAATTTTTCATCAGAATTTTTTTACCTATACTCCTGTGCCTTCCATGTGATGAAAATTATGACCAATTTTCTCTGTTCTATTATCCTGTAATTAACCCAGTTGAAAATGTTATAAAAAGAATGTGGACACTGTTGTAAAAGAATATGCAAAAAAGTATGCATTGACATTCCTTTTCATTTTTAAATTGTCAACTGCCAAACCGGTATCTTGCCATAATTACTTTGGATCATGTAGGATTAATCAAGAGAACTCAAACTGGTCCAGCTCACCACATTAATGATGTTCATTGAATAACCAAATTGTCTACCCTATTTGGGAGTGCTTTCGTACTATCACAGATAGTGTGAATATCAATTTTCCAACTGCAGTGCATATCACCAAACCTGCTGCAAAATCCACCCTGAATTACTACCACCTATACTGTTACTCTAATTTGGAAAATGACATAGGCATTCATTCAAGATATGAAAGTGATATCTTGTTTATTCATTTTTATCATTGGAGTCTGTTGGATATTGGAGCTCAAGGATATGCAAACAGGGACAATCAATGGCTCAACAGCAACCTGGAAATTGCCCTATTCCATTCAGTCATTTTATCAGTGACTTGGATGAAGTGAGGAGGGGATGATATCCAAGTGACGGAAACCTGAGAAAGGGAGTAGGCCTGGGTAAAAGTAGAAAGACAATGAAATACAGAGCCTAGATATTAGGTCAGAGCTATATGTTTAAATTAACTTTTAAAACTTAACAGACATGAATGTCCTGCACTTACCTCTAAAACATTAATTTTCTAAATACTGAATGGAGAAAGACCTGACAATCATAGTTCACGTGACACAGACATAGGGATTTTTTTTCACTGCAAGTTCTATAGCTCAGACTGTGATACAATTACCCAAAAAGCTACTACAGTCCAAGAGTATTCTTAGAAATATAGTGCTCATAGCAAGGGAATAAATAGTTCTCTTTTCTGCATTTGCTGGACATCCCTGGTATTGATGATGTCATCAAATGGGCAGAGAGGATAAACTAAGGACTGAGGAGGTCAGTTCTTTGTGCTGCAGTTTTGGATCAACCCTCTCTGCTCTTTGGATTTTTCCTCTAAAGCTAACATAAATAAGTTTTCATATCCTAAAACATTTACAGAAGGAAGAATTATCAGTCTAAAAATGTTTAGAAACACAAAAGAGGTCTTCCATATTATTACACAAAAATATGTGAAAAAGGAAAACAAACGAAAGCAAGACTTCAATATTTTCACAGAAAAACGTCTGAAGAAAAATACTAAATAATAAATATTTAACGTAATTTGTAAAGATTACAGGGTGGAAAAGCTAAGGCCTATCCTGAATTTTTGGAATGTTAATCACTGACTTCAAAAAGATGTTACAAATCTAAACTCATTGGTATTTGTTTAGGTACCAAAAACTAAACAGCATTTGTGCTTATTTATAACTTGTATTTGAAATTGATCTAATCCAATGGTTTCATTTTATTAAATGTTTCTCCTTTTATTTTTTCACTTTGTGCTCTGAAAATACATAACAAAGTTAACAAAACTTTCCCCCCCAAATACTAATATGGTATTAGTAAATGATTACAACACTTTCACGTAAAACCAAATGTGAATTTTATTATATGTTTACTCACATTGTGGTGAGACTATGGATTTTAAAATCAATGTACATTTCAAGATGAGTAAGCATAATCTGGGAAACAAGTAATAGTTTCTGATAAATAACAAAAAGTATCTTGTCTGCTATATAAAAACCAAATCCTCAAAAATGCCTCTTTATAAACATCTCAATAAATAACAACAACAATAATATGGACATGTATGCATATATTTTTTTCTTCTGAACAACATGCCTCAGGAATTGCTCTTCTGGGAAGCTGCATTTGTGTGTATATTTCATGCTGACACTATGAAGAGACTATATGCAGTTTGGGTGTTACTCCTGAAAGCACCAGAAGTCCTAGGCTTATCTGAACCAGGAATAGTCTCCTCCCAGCTTCAATCATTCAACCTCAGAATTAAATATAGCATCAGCTAACATAATATCAGACTGAACTTGCTCAAATGGCTTTTACCATTACAAACTCACATGATTACACTTAGATTCTGAGTGCAAATACTGTGCCATTTAAGAGAGCAAATAGGCAATTAGCCACGACCCCAAAAGACCATAGTACACAAAAGAGAAGGATATGGTGAGAGTGCCCAAAACTGAACCCATGTCCCATCTCAGGCACCTACAGCTATTATTCTAGCAGGCTCTGAAAGCTCTTTCAACCTCAATTTCCACATCTATTTAATAGGAATCCTTACAGCTCCCCTGCTTGCATAAATTTTTTGTGAGCATCAAATCAGATAATGCATGGGAAATCACTTGCATAAATAAACCTTGCAAAATAAATATTGCTGTTTCAATTAATCCCTGTTCATATCTCTGCACTGTCACTGTTCCATTGTAACTAGACAAGAATCTGCATATCCTGAGTGAAAATGAGCCCTCTGTCCAGGTAGATCTGGCCAGCTGTGCCTTTCCTTGCAGGGCGAGTGGCCATCACATGTAGAATCCAAATCTGACCACTGTAGATTGTAGAATACAGCTAAAAGCAAAAACCTGAAGTATTAGCTGTGTTTGTTCTTTATTCTTAGAATTAACTGGCTTTACAGAAGCATAAGAAATGGCTTACAATTTTATAAGGAAAAAAAAGGTACAAGCACAAAAAGGGTACAGCTAAGTGATAGATAGTTTTTGACTACGCCCACAATCATTTCTCATCAGGCTGTAAAATAACTTTTATTAATGCCAATTAATTCCTTGCACAGCCCTGTGTCACTTTGTAACCCTCTGCTTAAAAGAAATCAATTGCATGAGTTCAGCTGAGAAATAACCATCATAATAGATGTTTTCCCTCTTGCCGTTACTTTTTTCTGATAGCCCTTAAGGTGGTCAGAGGTAAAAGCTAAAGATGCATTGTAGCCCGAGGGATGATTGAATGAAAAAAACGGGGGATGGGAGCAGAACCTACTGGAATAGACCAATTTCCCACCACTGCGAGCCAGAGCAATTGATTGATGAATCCTCGCTCTGTCAAGAGGCAGCCTTCAGATTTGATCACATAAATACTCATTCAACTCAAATTCTGCTTGACAAGCCTCAGACAGCTTTGTTCTGTCACAGATATCATTGGAAGGAAAATGCTCCATTAATCATCCTTAATTAACTTTACCATAGTCTGCTGAAACCAATATGCTCTCTGGCTAAACCTTGTACTTAGTCAGGATTCTATAGTTATCAAATAGAAGAGAGTATTTCAAGTTCCTTCTTTCCTATTACTACTAATTAACTATAGGGATTCAGAATGAGTAGAGCTCAGAGGAAGTTATGCCCATTGATTATCTGAGATAGCTTATCAGTGGGTACATTCTTCGCTAAAGGAGACATAATTTTAAATATGACTGACCTACATGAGATGGCGTTTTATAACTATATCTCACTTGATGCTCATAAGTTGTTTCCTTCCCAATTCTCAGGTATCATATGTCCTAAGATATTTTTAAGTAAGAGGAAAGAAAAATTTAAAAACAGCAACAATAATAGAGCCTTAATGTGAAAAATAGAGTTGTTAGCGACACAAAATGGTTTAGTGACAAATACTGGGTTGGCCAAAAAGTTCTTTCGGTTTTAAGTAAAAATAAAAGGCACATTTTTCATTTTCACCAAGAACTTTATTGAACAACGTATTCATTAACCGAACAAACGTTTTAGCCAACCCAGTACATAAACACACACGCACACACACCCCCCTCACTCTTAAGAATGCCTCACATTTTCATAAAGCTTTAATATGAACATGGTCTCGTTTTGATTTTTGCTTAGTACACTTATGAACCATTTTCTCATTTTGGAATTACTTCTTGGGAAGTTTTGATAACAAGGATCATGCTTCAGCAGTAATAAGGGCAAAAACAAAAATGGGGAGTGTTCACACTTTAAATACAAATAAAGTGCAATATGTGACCTATAATATAATAAATGGACAGAGTTGTCAGTATGTCCCAGGCCACTTCGGATGATGTCTGCTCGTCCCGAGTCTTCCCAGGTTTCAAGACAGATTTCCTAGCAGCTTTGGGCTGTAGCCGTGTTTCTGTGAGTACAGGCGATCCCAATCAGAATGTCAGTGACCATCACAGACTGTGTGCTTTTAAAGCCAGATGAGCCACAGTAGAGTCCCGAGAAACTGGTATTTGCATCATAAAATTCTCTAATCATATAGGCGGCTCCTGAGAATTGCCTACAGAAAGGCAAATGGACTTGCAGAGCAATGAGGTGTGCAAGGTCACTGTATGTGTGCAAACTAAGAAGAAAACTGAGGTTTCTGAAGTGATGAGCTCAATAAAGACTAAGGGCTAAAATGTTCTGAAAATGACTGTCCCTTTTTAAAACCCCTGGTCTGGCACTGTGCCATAGCAGACATAACATTTTGCCCCTCACACCCCAGGAGAGGTAACAATGTAATATGATGACATGCATTTGATTTATCATTGATCTTTCTAAGACACTTCTTACGAGCTATAGTTTTCTAATTGGAGGCAGAGTAAAAAGTCTGTGGTAAAGCTCATCTCTGCGAATGACAGATTTGTTAAAACAAATACCAAATCATGTCCCCTTTGTGCAAAATGATATAAAGAGCATGTTTTCATGGAAATCCTAAAACATAGATTTTATTCACCAACATTAAATTTTAAAACTATATATGTGTGAATGCTGAAAAATTGATTTATAAATATGTAAACTAATTATGACTCTTATGACAATAAAAGAGGATGTCAAGTTGGTGGGACCAATTCATAGCAACAGACGCCTTCTTTATTAAAAAGGTTTAAATATTTTATATTTATTTATTACAAAATAGGGTTTTACTTTGGGGGAAAATACATATCTTAAATCAAATCATTATGTCAAACTGTCACTTCCCATTGCTTTCTCCTTTCCTGGGCAGTGGGGAGGGCAGGGGGGAGGTCTGAAATAAAAATAGGTGGATGAAATCCTCCTTGTTATAATATGTTGTTTAATATTATAAATTCTGGTTACTATTGCTGTAAGTTATTCTTTACTTGTCTTATGGTTTACTTCCTCCATCTATTTTGGTGCCATAACTTCATCCATGGCTTAGGCACGAAGGTCCCATCACAAAGTCTTTATTTCTCTTCCCCTCGTTCCATTCCCAGCCTCTCTTTATCTACTTTCTTCCCTTACCATAGACTCATTTCCTTTGCAGACCTAACCACTGTTCATTTCTTTTTTGCTCCTTCCAGTAGAAACCTACTTCCTGGCCACTCTTCCTTCTGCCCTGTCCGGGTTCAAGAGCCTTTTTGCCAATTACCATGCTGGGAAGTGGGGACAGAACACCACACATAACAGGCCTGGGCAGCAGAGGGGAGGTAGGCACTGAACACTAAATCCCAATAATATTTGATAAAAGATATGGTAGAACTTTAGTGTGTTATGGTAACAAATAACTGGAACATAATTTAGTCTGTGAAGAGCAGTCAGGAGAGTTTTTCCTGTGAAGTAACAATTAAATGGAAACCCAATGGACAAATAAAGAAGAGGGATAAAGATAAAGATAAAGAAGAGGGAACCAGGGGTGGTATGTATAAAGGCCCAGGTGAAGTTCATTTATTCATTTGTTTACTACTTATTTACTGATGGCCTCCTATGTGCCTACATCTTGCGTGTCTCCTGTGTCACCTGTATTGGTCTTTCATTTGTTGATTTAACACTGTGATATTTGGGAAATTTGAGTGCATAGATTAAAAAAAAAAAACCCAGATAAACCTGAACTAGAAATTAATTTTAGAAACAGTGGAGAATGAAATGAAGACTACATTATAGGTTACTGTTTGTTTAGAGCCTGCTTTGGGGATACTTCTATTCTTTCCCTTCTGTCTCCACCCCAGCAATAGCTGAGTGGATTCCTGATGATGGGGGCCCCCTCGTTCACATTGCAGTGGGGACTGGTGAAGAAGGAAAAATGATGGGAGGAAAGGGGAAAAAAGAACACCTCACTCTTCTTTCTGGTAGCTAGCATTGTGATGCACTTGAGAAATTCCTCCCTAAACACTATATATTTGACATATACAACAACATAACTGCATCCATTTCTGGGTCTTAACAAAAACCGGAAGGGGAACGAGGAATGACCTTCTTATAACACCCCAAGGGGGAATCTTGCCAAACTGTGCTAAAGAAATTTGATTAGTGGTCATTTCATAAAACATACTCTCAATATACTCATGTCTTTAAAAGTCAGCTTGGTGAGCCGTGAAAAATGTAGGCTCTAAATATCCAAGGGAAAGTTGTTGACAGCATCCATTTGGGAAGAATACAACTTTGCTTGTGTTATTTAAGATATTTAATATCAAGGCATACTAAAATGTTCTCTGTTTTAAGCAATGAAATGAGTTAAGGAGATTCACATGTATGGGGTGGGAGTCGGGGGAGGACCATGAATGTCCTTCCTCATTTCAAAGGTCAAAGACAGCATTAATTATTTTTAACTAATGTCTATTTAACCACATGCAAACTTAAATCAGTTTGGGTCTGACCGATTCAAAGCCGTTCTTCGGTTCCCTGCTCGGCTGCAATAATTGACTAGGTTAGACTTTGCAAAGGTCAAAAGAATGGACTCAGTTCATATTATTTCAGCTAATAACACAGTTCTTAAATCAAAATTTGAGAATTGATCTTTCAAAGTCACTTTTCCTCTCTATATTCATATGTAATTTCAAATTAAATGATAGATGGATCCAAACCTCACTTTTTATTTAATTACTTTTTAGTAACAGAAGACACAGTGGGAGGGTTTTTTAACAAGATCTAGGTTTGTCTCAAAAAAAAAAAAATTCAAAAGAGAATTAAGAAAACCATGGGAAACTTGGCATTTAGCGAAGTTCTAATGAATGCAACTGGATGTGGGCAATCTGGAGGAAAAAATTTAGACAGACATAATGCCAAGCAAGAGAGAAATGAAAACGATCTTAGGTGAAGTTCAGGCAAAACGTACGTAGTGCACAGTAGAGTCAGGTATTTTGGCAATTAGGTCTTGCAAGACTTAAAATATCACACTAAACATTAAAAATGTTGCTTTAAAGTCAGGTCTACCCCAGATCACTTAGCACCACCTGCCTAGGCTTGCGCCTTTTGTTGAGACCAGAGTTTCATCCCAGCTTTGCCCTCCCTCTCCAGGAATGGTCTCCCTATCCCTGGTGTGCCAGGGTTGTTGCAGACCATCATTCAAATGGTACATGGAATCTACCTTCTTCCCCCCAAAACTTTCCTGACTAATCTATGGTCAGATGGTGATTTCTCCTCAAGGTTCCCTTATCAAACCTTGCAGCTCCCCCAAGCTGTCTCACTCTCATCACTCCACAATGTACATTTACCCCTTGGCCTGTAGATAATGAAATCTTTATTGAATATGTACATCTGCTCAAAGTTTATTCAGTTGCATGTACATCTTTCAAATGTATTCTATGACAGTTTTATCTCTCACACCTTAGATGACAGAGAATATATATACTTAATACATTTTGCATTATGCCTAGCACGCCACCAGGTGCTGATAATATTTAACAAGTGTGTTTGATTATGACATATTCAAATGTCATTTTAGACACACAAGAAGTGTGTGTGTGTGTGTGTATGTGTAGACAAAATAAAATTCAGAAAGAGAAAATCTCTTCTAAAGTAAAATTCAATCCCTGATTTAGCTATTTTCAAACCATATCCCAATACCACATTAACAGAACCAAAATGAAACGGAAATAGAGGGTTATATTATTATCCATTTTATGTAGGGTCAGGTCTTTTTGTCTGAATTAATTGGTTCCTTTCTCATTAGCTGATTAGAAAACTTCATCCTCTCAAGCTGTACTACTAGAGACCCAGCCCATTTTAAAAAGAGTTTTCAAATCAAGGTTTGTATAAAGTTTAAAGGTGCTTTCAAAACCTTGTTGTAGATTTCTATAATAAATATACTTTATGGCGGATTACTCACCAATCATTCAATCTATAAAGCATGCTGACTATATTTAAACCTGGATAAGGTCCATTTTTTCCGTATGTCAAAATGCCAGGTTGGCTCAATAATCTTACACATCTAACCATGCTTAAAGAAATATAAAATTTATGTATGGGATGAGAAAGACATTCATAGATAATTTTTCTGGCTTCAGTACCAAGCACATTCATATTTTTCTCCTAAATCTGAAACCAAATGTTTGGTTTCCTAATATTTTTCCTGTCTACTGGATTTTTCTTTCCTTCTTCCATGTGGTCACTCACAGCCTGGTCTTTGTGTATGCTCCCAAGAAAGAATTGTTTATTTATATTAGCAGCCCTTTCTGGGGCTCCCTGTAGACACTGTTTCCAATGGCATGCCGAGTTACTAAGCTTTTATTGTTGACAAGTGGTAGGTGGGATCCAAGCTTTTGTGGTTAAATTGTTTATTGATAATTACCTGTTAATTACCCCACTGCCTGACTCCTGTAATTTACTCTAATCATTACTTTCCTTTTTCTTGAAAACCATGGGCACAAAAAACAAAAGTGAAGAGAAAAAATATACTTCCTTACCACCTTAAAAAAAAAAAAAAAGATTGGTTTTTTAATTAAAACCATTTAGAGTCAGAACATTTCCTCATCGTATAATATTTGGATTTGGAAAAGCAAACCAGTGTTATTAATGTAATTATAACTATGCCCCATAATTGATTTATAACTGGTGAAAGTAATTTTGGGTGGCAATCATCAAATTAGGTGTCAAATAGTATTCTTGAGTCATTAGTGTTTTATTTTACTATAGAATGTTTTCCTTCCTAGAGCTGGCCAGAAAATCTTTACTAAATGAAAGGCTTGAAACAAAATAGACTAAACTCCATATTACTTGCTAAAGTTTGAAGCTTTTTTATATCAAGATTCCAGCATCCAAAGTTTTATTCCAATGCAGTTACATAATACTCTTGATTCCCCAAGATAATGGATAGAGAGGCCTTTACACTTTTAACAGGGTTATCATTTCTATGGTACAGTCCTCCCTAACCAGCCATGGTGTAAGAATGTATTGATGTCTGGGGAGATAGTGCTCAATGGACCGCTTCAGTTTCCATGCATCTCAAAAAATCCCCCCTAATCCTCACTCCCCAAAGCTCTTTCAATACTAAGAGCATCTGGTAAAATACCTTGCCACCAGTAAAAGTTTAGAGTTAACAATTAAGTCTGACATTCTGAGAATCAAAATTAGCTCTGCCAGGCAAACAGATGGATTTATTAGGCATATATTCTTGAAATGTATTATACAAGGGACTGCAAGGAACAACCAAATGACATTCTAAAATAGCAAACCAAAAAGAGCCCTGAACTAACCATAGCCATCATCCAGCCTTTCTCACCAACCTCCTCTTGTTTCCCACCTTTTCACTATATTACTAGGCATTTTCATATTGTGTTGAAGGTAAACATGGTCAAGATGAATCCACGAACTTTGTTGGAGCCTTTGACAACAAATTTCAGAACTGTCTGTGGTTCACACCACCCACTTGACCTCGACAGGAAGCAGCACAGAGATGAATGGCAAGAATCCTTGATGTGCATTATGGCAATCGATCTACACTCATCTTCCACGGGACCCCCTGTGCTAACTGCAGCTCTTTTAAAAAACAGGTCATTTTAAAACCACAGTGGAAAGAACATGGCGCTTAGAGTTCAAATAGCTGGATTGGAGTCTAGGCTTGACACTCACTAGATGTATAAACATGGACAAATCACTTAACCTCAATGAACTTCTTTTTAAAAATTGGGATAAAAAAATAACAACCTTGATCCAACTCATTTCTTGAAGTTCTTATAATGATGACCAGGATGTAATGATACAATAATGCACATGAACACACCTTATAATACTGAAAAGCACTGTCTGATTATAATAATCATTATTAATCATGAATAATAATAAACACTGTTTAAAAAAAAACCATTAAAAGAACTTTGCTGGACATAGGGAATAAATAGAAGGTCAAAACTATTTAAAAATCTAAGTAAGAGTGTCAATACGCACACATTATAGCATTTCTAGAAATATTTTTCCTAGGGAGAGATTAAAGTCAGAAGAGGAAATGGAACGGCTTCAGTTGCTGTCATTGCATTCTTAGTATTTTCCTTGGGAGAATGAGCCTTGTCAAATGGAAAGACTGAAATGAACGCATTTCTCAGCTGCTTAGCAGATATGTTTTCCAATATAAGCTAAACATTTCAACCAACCTCACTTCCATGTGAATGTTTACACTCCTGAATAGATGATGGGAACATTAAGGGGAATGGGTTGATCTTGGCCTTGGAATTATATGGCCTAGGTGTAAATTTATTCCTAATCTCCAGCTATTATGTTTTAACATTCCTAGCTGAAATTTGGTTGAGCTATCAAATTGTTCAAAGGCCAGTTCATGCCACAGCCCAAGAACCACTGCTGCGAGAAGGTGGAAACCCCAAACCACAACCAAGTCCATCCATAGGGCTTTTCCCCATGAAGGTTACCACAACATACCTAACATTGTTACAGACAAATTGCTACCATTACCAAGCCAAACAATTGTGTTTTTATGTTTTTAAATAGTTTTGGTGACTCTTTAGAAACTTTACAGCTGGAAAGGAACTACATCTTGATGGAGCTACATTTATAGAATTTTGTTCTGTGCCACTTTTTTATCGGTTTCCTGATCTAAACAATAGTCCCAATTGCCAGCTGCACATCAGTTACTCACAGGCCTGGCCTGGGTCTGTGATTCAGCCAAGCTCTGCACAATCTTCCCAGCTCCCAACAGCTTATCATCATTGTTTTGTATAATTAGAAACAGAATTATTTATATGTCCCTGCTTACTCTTCAAGCAAATTTACAAGGCAACTGTCTCTCTTAATCTACAGTGGACCTAATGTAAACAGTAATGCAAAAGAGTATTCAGATTTATTACATTACTTCCTTAAAGATCAATATTTCAATGAATACATATTGTGCTAATTTAAACACTGCAACGTATCACAGAGCTATCTACACAAGAAATTTACAGTGGCTTAAGACATTTTTATACTCCATCCCTACTTCCTAGGAATACCTTTTTTCAAATGGAAAGAAAAGAAAAAGAGTTACACGTTCAATGTTAATTAGCCTTATTTATAAACGTGCATCTAAACCTGTAACCTCAACAGACAATATATTAAGCTACTAAAAGGAGAATTACAGTTACATTGAGTGTGACCCAAACAAGAAAATGAAGCCACTCCGCCCTACACAGTACAAGACGTCCAGTTCAGAGGAGACCACGGTGAGGGGCTCTGTGAAACCAGCCACAACCTGCTGATCTTAGAGTGGTTATTTTAGTTTTACTCTGCAGTTCCTGGATTCTGCGGGTTTAAATCAACTCCCTCTCTTTATTTAGACCTCATCGTGGAGCTTTAAAATAGTATCCCGTTGACAAGAATCTGAGTTCCTTCAGACCTAATATCACATCAAGCTGCCGGGCTGAGACCTTACATGCCAAGTCCCAGCCTAGGATGAATTTTTATAAGTGAGTTATAAACCCCTCAAAAACAGGGCTTATAATGGAAATGCTGACAGACTCTTAACTATCGAGTTTCTAGTGGGTTCCTGTTTAATATACTGTATTTCTTCCCCTTGAAGATATTAATTTACTTTTTGAAATGTTCATTGCTGAGATTAAGCGTAGGTTTTTGAAATGTGTTCATAGGCAATTTATGCATGAGTAGAAATGTACTCTTCTCCAGATGTACAGAATACTAATTTGAAAATGATTTATAGGCCACACCGTACTGTACATTCCATTCCCTTCTGAAAAGTTAAGACAAGCTTTTCCTCTGACATAACACCAGGATCCTCTATATAACGTAAAGAGAGTGTGTTAGCAATAGTTGTATAAATTCTTGAGATGTCAACTCTAGGATAGGTCAGAATAGAAAGAGTGAACTGCCAGGACCCGTGGAATAAGGGGGAAATGGGAAGATTCAAGAAGAGGAAAACTAACAGAAGCACAAATGCAAATAGGAACTTTCCATCTTAAGGGAGTATTTTCTGGTTTTGTCTTAATTAGATCTCTTAGAATCTTAGAATGTTAAAATTGAAAGAATTTTACAAATCATCTAACCAAGACATTGCAAACTTGTGGCCTGGGGTCCAAATTAAGCCCCATAATATAAGTAAGGCGCATAAAAAGGTTGGCATCTAATGATGTCAATAAGTAATTGGGAAATTTCACCCCAAAAGGAGAATTTCTATTTCTCTTAAAAACTGGAAAGATTTGAACACACCTAACTTGCATTCTCCCATAGAAATGATTGGCCGGAGATGAGTATCGGTAATTCCCTGTAGAATGGGAGTGAGTCCTCTGCTGTGCCAGGGTCCACTCTTCCTGTTTCACACATTCATGTTATTTTCCCGGCCCCTGATGCATCATGTTTGTGAATCCTGTCTGGAGATTATCTTGCCCAGGAATCCAAGCTTGTTTGTGGCAGGGTTGGGATGTAAGTAAGGTCAAATCTTAACGCATTTCCCTCTCTGCACTACCAGCACATTATCCCCCAACAGAGTTCCCTTCCTTGGTCAATTCCCTGCTGAGCGAAAGATGAGCCCAGAGAAAAATAAATGCAAAACTCAAAAAACTCAGGGTCTTCAGCAACTATGGCTTCCTTTACCCCATTGCCACCCCATTTATAGAACGCTTAGCTGAATACTTCGGCGACTCTTCGGAGGAACGAGAAAACCTCTATAATTCCAAAGGGTGTAGTGTTTTAATGCTTGCAAAACCTTTTTGCATCTCGAACACTGTTTCTCAAACCTTGGCTTCACTCAAAAATCACCTGCAGAGTGCTTAAAATTATGAAGCCTGAGTCCCACAACAGATTTATTAAGTTGGAATTTCTAGGTGGGAGATCCAGGCACAATATTTGCAAAACAATTCCCTAGATGATTCTAGTGAACAGCCAGGGTTAACAAACACTGGTCCAGAAGGTAGTTGACTATTTTATTATATTCAAATGGAAATATTAAACATATTTTGGGGTAGGAAAATGATGTGTAATAGAAAATGGCTTGAAAAGCAGTTTTAAACTGTGTCTCGATAAACAAAATGATGATAGAAGGCAAAGAACAAAAAGATCTTGAAACATAGTGACCTCTTTCCTAAACGAAGGAGTTGTTAAAAGATTATCCATAGCTACTCACTTCATGGTTATGTGCTTTCATCATTGAGGATGAAAGGTCTTCCTAAAATAGCTGGGAAATAAACAGTGAGCACATAAATGACAGGTCAGGCAGCAAGGAGAGGTGCAGTATCTCTGAAGGATGACACAAGATGTATAGGAGTTCCAGGTTAAGAATAGTTCTCAATGTTTCCTGGAAAGGAGTTCCATATCCTCAGGAAGAAGAGACTATCTCAGAATATCCCATCTGGATACACAGAAGACGGAAGTCACATTTACAGTAAGAGTTGAGCTTAAGCAGAGAATAAACTATAATTAATATCTGGTAAAATCCGAAGAGCAGCAATTACTCACGTAGGAAGCTCTTTGTAAAAATATGGGTATTATGTTAACAGAAAGACTATACAAAATTTTACGAGGTAACAGGGACGTTTATTAGCTTTCAGAATCCTGGTTGCACAAGGGCTAAAGACATAATTTTCTTAAGCAAACAAAAAACTCCCTACATGTATATACATAACGTATATTTGTGTGTGTGTGTGTTATATGCAGATGAAGTTCTATCTGTTTCTAAGAATAAAAGAATGCTTCCTAGTGTAGATGATATTGATGATTTTTCTTGATACTCTATTTCCAAAGCTAAAAAATTATGAACTTCACAAAAGATTTAGGTAATTAACGCTTAATTGCTCATGTCTTCTGTTAAGATTCATCAAATGTGGCCTCACATTGAAAAGCTTATAGTTTAGAACTCAGAGATATTTTAAGCAATTTCTGCAGTCCTTTAAAAATTCAGAAGCAGTTCTTCTCAGTTCCCTCACCTCCCCACCTCGCACCATGTTGACAATGTGCATGATAACAGGAGTTACATATAGAATTTCAACTCTCATATTTGAACCCCTATAACAAGTCAGAAACTGTGCTGGAAAGTTTACATGTGTTATCTTTAAACCTTACAACAAGATAGAAAACTAATTATTACTTTACCTCTTTACAGATAAGGAAATTAAAACTTGGCGAGAGTAAGGAACTTGCCCACACTCACATGGCTGGCTGGTAGCAAATCTGAGATTCAAGTTCAGATGTATTCCAAAGCCCTTCATCTTTCTATTATAATGCACTCTGCTAGAGATTATATATATATATATATATATATATATATATATATATATATTATATATATACACTATAATTTTTTTAAGCTAAAGAGTTGGGTACTTTTATTGAAATTTGTGATGCTTCTTGTATAAAATGCCCTCCCTCCAGTTTCCTATCTATTCAAAAAAGCTCATAACAGCCTCTGTTTTTGATTGAAGATGTCAGTTAGTAAAAAAAGAGTGGAATTTGTCAAGTCAATAACATTGCTATAGATATCGCAAACTAATGGTGCTAGCACTTAGAACATATTTAGATATATTTTATTTAAATCACTTTATATGTTAAAGTAAGGATCAAAATAGCCATGTAAAGGTGAAGAGGCATATTTCTCAAGGCACGGAGGCATTACTGTTAAGGATTGTATGGAAATACACAATAGATATCAATATACAATAGATATCAGTAACTGAGTGACACGTTGACAGATATTAAGCAGTAGAAAAGAGAGTTCTTGAAGTAATCAAGGAGAATATGTTACCAATGGGATAAGAAAATGACTTAGGGCTAACAAATCAGAAGAGACAGTGCTCTCAGTCTCTCTCTCTCTCAATCAAGCAATCGATTTTATTGAGATATAATTCATTCATTTTAAGTAAGTCGATGACTTTTGACAAATGTATATAGCCACGTAACCACCATCACAATTGAGACATAAAACAGTTCCATCTCCCTCATGCCCCTTTGTGGTCAATTTCCCCTTCTCCATGACCCTCCCCGGGCAATTATTGATCGGTATAGATTAGTTTTTCTCTACTAATCAGTATAGACTAGTTTCCCTGTTCTAGAATTTTATATAAATGTAATCAGAGAGTATATATTCTTCAGTGTCCAGCTTCTTTTGCCCAACACAAGGTCTGCGAGATTCATTCACTGCATGGCATATATCAATAGTTCATTCCTATTTATTGCTGAGTAGTATTCCAGTGCAGGATACACCAAATTTGTTTATTAATTCAACTATTAGTGGATATTTGGGTAGTTTCCAGCTCTGTGATATTATGATTAACAGTACAGTGAATGTGTGTTGCCTGTCTTGTTGTGGACCCAAGTTTTCGTTTTTCTTGGGTAAACAACTAAGACTGAATTGCTGGACTACAGAGGAAGAAACTTCTGAACTGTTTCTCCAAGTGGAGGCACTATTTTACATTCCCACCAGCAATGTATGAGATCTCTCTATTTTAAGATACACTTTTCTACCTCCAAGGGCCAAATACTGACCCTTGAGGCTTGAGACACTATCTCAATGATCAGACAAGTTAGCAAAAAACAGAAACAAAAAAAATAAATGAACACGCAGACAAAAACACGATGCTACATATCAACCATCCCAATTGTTGGCCTGTCTTCTACTGTCTTTGTCTGGCAGGGAAGGTAGGAGTCTCTTTCACGCTTTCTGTCTTCCTGTGAAATTAACCAACCGAAGATCTCTTCTCCAATCTCGTTTTCCAGAGCGGCACCACTGACCACCACCTCTTTCTTAAAATATGCCCTCTCACAGACTCGCGTGACACAGCACTCCTGGTTCTTCTATATCACGGAGCGCCTTGACTTTGTCTCCTTTACTGATTCCTTCTTTAGATGTTACAGTACCTGTGAGTTTAGATTTAAGCCCTCTTCCTTCTCTGCACTCTCTTCTGAAGATGGTTCATCCAGTTCCAGGACTTTAAAGACCCTCTATGCTCACAATTCTCAAATTTATATCATTAGTCCTGACCTCACTTTTGAGTTCCAGACCTTTCTATCCAGTTGCCTACTTGCATCTCCATCTAAATGTTTCATAGATATCTCAAATTTCGTTTCCTATATTCGGAACTCTTGAAGTACCTCCCTCCCCATCCACTCCTCACTAAGCCTCTCTTGTCTCACTCATCTCTACCCCAAAAATAGCTCATCCATTTCCTCAAGCCAATCATATAGGAGTTAGACTCAATTTCTCTTTTTTCTCTCTATCTACCTCCAATCCGTCAGAAAAGCTTTTGGGGAGTTCTCTCTTTCAAATATATCTAGAAACTGTCTGCATGTCTCTCTCTCTCTCTCTTCCACCTCCTCAAAGTTATCACCATTCAATGCAGCAGTCGCTCCTCTATTATCCCTACAATTGGTTCTCCTCACAGCAACCAGAGTGATCTTTAGACAACATAAATCAGGTCATGCCATCCCCCCTGTTAAAATGCTCTAATGGTTTTCTATTGCATCTAGAATAAAGTTCAGACTTACACCATGACCTATACAGCCCTACCATACTCCCCTGCTTGCAGAACAGGGCTTGTAGTTAACTGTAATGTTAATGAATAAAAGGGACGGGGTGAAACACATGTGCTTAACTGCTTGTAAGGGGACCAAACTTAACAAGTGACCATTTACACTGTCTTCTAAAACAGTGTGAAGACCTAACAACACAGGCAACCAAAGTAATCAGCTACCTCCACTTTGTGTACAGTTCTGGCCCCCAGCTAGCCTCTATTATTCCACTCTCCCCTTGTTTACTATGCTTCTGGCTTTTCTGATGTTCCCCAAATATGGCAACCTCCTTCTTGCCTCAGGGCCTTTGCACCTGCTGTTGCCTTTGCCTGACATGCTCTCCTGCCTGATTTTCACATCAGCAGATCCTTCTATCATTCAGCCCTCACTCAACCCATTTCTCAGGGAACCTTCCCTCACCTCCTCCTTTAAGGTAGCCACCCCCCATCACAAAGCTTAACCTTAGGCACTGTCACATTACCTCACTTTGTTGCTTTCTTTGTATTTTTTACTGTTTGGAATTTGCTTATTTATTTACTAATAGAATATCAATTTTCACAGCAGGAATGGAAGCTCCATGAGGCCAGAGATAATATCTATCTGCTTTATGCTTGACCTGTAGCTTTTAGGCACATTGTAAGTGCTCAGAATATAGCTGTTAAAGTAATGGGTCTTTATAGTAATAAAAAAAAAAATGAGAAATACGCCTGTGAAAAGTAGAGTTAGGTTAAATTTCAAATTTAAAAGTATTTTGGAAGATCAAAAAACAAAAAAGAAGCAAAAAAATTTAGAAAGGAATATATGCGAGCTTAGTTAATTTCATCCTGTTTTGGCATTTTGAAAATTTCCTTTACTTTCCCTTTTTAAAAAATGTTTATTCCATTTGAAATAATCATCTTTTTGCTCCATTTTTACTCTACATCTCAACTTTCACCTTACTGAGAGAGTGAGATGGGGGTCCATTTTCAAATAAGGACACACTTGATTAACTACAAACTGAGGAGCCTGAACCAGTTTTAAAGATCGCCAGAGAAGGAAATGCCACAGGCTCTTTTGATGGTTTTAGGTTCTTCTTTTTAAACAAACTTAGCTGGCTCTTAATGCAAAAAAAAAAAAAAAGAGCATAGTTATATTTTGTACTCTTTAAAAACTGCCCGGCTTTATTAATATTTTGCCAATAATATACAATTAAATCAATTTCTTTACCCAGAGAAAATGAAGTTTTTATTTGAAAGAGGGTCCTAAACCTGAACCAGAAGTTTCCGTTTATTTTACCAACTGGGACCCCGACTTCAGCAGTAAACACTTCCTGCTCTCATGGCTGAAGGGCCATATATTATCTGAAATAATTTCTTTAGTCTGTGACTTGAGGAAGAAAAGTGACTTGCCCTTATTTATCTTTTTTAGAGGCTACATGGATTTTAGTGTCCTTGAAAACCAGTGATTGAGAGCAAAGAATTAGCATTACCACACATCTGTATGATACCATTCATCTAAAGATCCCAAAGCATTTTTGAGTGTCTACACTGCCCCCATCTTTCAATTGCTAGAGCATTTTGGTTGAAGGCAGGCAACAGCTATATTTGTTCCCTTTTGTGGCTTTGTAAAAGCCAACATTTAAGAAGAGTAACGTGTATGGGTGTCAGTGGGATTAAGCAGGTCTCACTCAGCTTGCAGTGCCAGCCGCCAAAAGCTAAACACACAGGGGATGCCCAGCATATATTTGTCCAATTTAACTTAATCATGTAATTAGGCCTTTAATATTAAATAATGGAAAAGACACATTTGAAGGGACACATTGACGTTTGCAAACAGGAAGAATGGCGCTCAGGAGCACTACATTTATTACTAACTTAAAAAAAAAAAAAGAAAACTAACGCTAGGAAACTACGTTTTGATGAAAAACAAATTCTTAAATCTTTTTTCGGGTATAGCTCTCACAAGTTCTTGGTCACATTTCAATGAGGAAAAGGGTTTTTGTTTGTTGTTTGTTTTTAACTCTCTTTAGCCTTTAAGTCATTGAGTAACCTAATACTAATAAATCCTACAAGATAAGTTAATTCAAAATGAGTTTTAAGAAATGTTGTAGTGGATGATTCTGAAAAATATCTATATATACCTGGATTCATTAATAAGTATATTTTCCTTCATTAGAGGTGCCAACATAATGATTGTTATTTTATAATTTTCTACCACCTAAATAAATAAGTCTGAAAGTTTACAAGCAAAAATATCTCTAATATATAAAATATATATTATATAGTGTTATATTATTTATATATATTATATGTTTTTAAAATCCAAGTAGAATTCCCTCTGCAAAACTCAGAAGATTCAGAAAGCCAAATGCCCAGGCTTCTCTTACAGAAATTTGAAAATAGAAGGGCAATTTTTAAAAAGCCAGTATCATTCACTGAAAGTAGCCATGTTTGTTGAAGTTTATATTAAGTTCCATGCTATGTAATTATTCTCTACACAATATTCTTTGGATTAAACTCTTCCCTAAATAAAGAACAAAAAACCAATCAGAAGAAGTCTTATGAAGTACTTTCCAGAAGACTCATTGTCTCTCCCCTCCCTTTCCTTTTCTGAAAAAAGCAGACTTTCTTCTAAAGAAGCAATTTTACATGGTGTGTAAAACCGACCTTGGAGAAAAGATAGAACACAGAGATTAATCACTTATGGTAAATTTAAACATGAATCCGTGGAAATTCTCCTTTTCTGAAATCCTCCATTTCTTTTAAAACATTAAAAGAAAGAAATAAATTTTGGTAATAAATTGCTGTGAGTTTTTGCCGTGTCCTATGTCCTTACTCACTCGGAACAATTGATGCTTGGCACCATTCAACGAGGTTTACGTACACTTGTAAAAACAGGAGCCCCTTCACTTTCCCTCTAAGAGTCGTTTAGTGAAGTTATGCTTGTTGATTTTTACTCTCATTATTAAAATTCCTCATTAAACCTGCCTGAAAACTGAACGTAATTCCTTTCACCTGATGTGGCAAAATCACCCTCCCCCGCCGCCCCCGCCCCCCAGGACCATTTTATTACAAAAGAACGATAGATTTCCTTGCTGGGTACAGTAAGAGCCATGTGACTAATGCACTTTCCATCCCACAGAAGGCCTAATATTGTTAATTTACAAAATCAATTCAAGGGAACCACTTCGAAGGCAAACTAGGGTCGGGCATATGGATCGCTCCAGAAATGATGTGTCAGTTCCAAGGCTGGCATCCCGCCTCCGCTGGCATCTAGCAGTTTTCACTCTTCCAGACAATTTGGCCCTTGATTTCAAACAAATGCATCCTGAAGGCCTAATGCCAGGAATAGTTTGATATGATTTATGCTCCGTGTTTTCTCACAACCCAGAAAATTTTAGACCTAAAAGACATATTTTTGCATTATTTAGCATTTGCTGTGAGTCGTGTGTAAGCCAAAGTTATTTTAGTGTCAACCTTAATTTTTCTGGACCTCTGAGTGGAGTCAGCTCAGCAGTGTTTCCACCTCTTGTTTGTTGCACAATAAGAAAGTTTGCTGGCTGCTATCACCGATCCCTAAGTTCCAGATCTCTCCATTCTAATGGGAGGATGGCGAAAATAGCATTTGGTTGCCATTGTTTGATGTCAAAATGACCACCATTAAAACTATTTTTTCTCCAAAGAATTTACTGTTTTAACCAGATTCACAGCAATCCTCTTTTACTTATTCAGAACTTATGGGTATGGAAGACATAGATGAATTTCTTTGGAAAATAAAAATCATCTCTTTGTATCCTACTGACCCTAAATATAGAAATCAATTGTGTTGCTTCTAGCAGTGCTTAGGTGTAGGTGTATCTTAAAAGTAATAGTTGAAACGTTCCCAAATCTCTTAAATGACATCTCATCACTGACCACCAGGTCATGAGATGGTGTGGTTTTCCCCCAGCTTCCTGCATTCATCTTTTTTGCTATTTCTAAAATGAGGAGAAACGAATGCACTACTTATTTAAGCAAACTTCTCTCTAAACAAAACTGCACATTAAGCCCTCTCCTTATCCACTATTTACATAGACCACTTAAAACAGAAAAAATATACTGCTCCATAATTTAAAAGTCATAAGAATCCACCACAGGGTTTAGCCACTAATAGCCACACAAACAGGAATGGTACCATGTAGAACAATTGACACCCCTACCCCATGGGTTGACCTTGGCTTCCTTGCACAGCCAGGTAACAGGAGGGCAGATTATCCACTATGCAGATAATGGACACCACAGACTTAGAGGATGAACTGGTGACAAAATGATGTGGATTAGGATGCCAGAGTAAGCACTGACCACGTGGCTCTCTCCTCACTTCTGTTTGACCCCCACAGATCAAATTTCTTATCTCTTGCCTGTGCAAGTGAACTACAGCTAGACTTGGATTCATTTTCCTGGCATCTTCCTTTGAGTTTTAAAAAAATTTGTATTTTATATTGGAGTATAGTCGATTAACAACATCGTGATAGTTTTAGGTGTACAGCAAAGCAAAGTGGTACATACATGCAATGGAATATTACTCAAAGAACGAAATACTGCCATTTGCAGCAACATGGATGGACCTAGAGATTGTCATACTGAGTGAAGTAAGTCAGACAGAGAAAGAGAAATATCGTTGATATCACTTATATGCAGAATCTAAAAAGATATGATACAAATGCACTTATTTACAAAACAGAAACAGACTCACAGACTTAGAGAACTGAACTTATGGTTACTGGGAGAAAGGATAGTTAGGGAGTTTGGGATTGACATGTACACACTGCTATACTTCCTTTGATTTTTGATAAAATACTTCTGTGGATTCAAGAAGGCATAAAACAAAAAGAGGAAAGGTTCAGATACAGGGTTCCATTTGGGGTTTGTACTAAGCTAGAACATTGCACTTCATACTGCTCAAGTTCAGAGAGACAAAGTAGCAAATTCTTTAGTATTTTGGTAAACTGTCCACAATTAACAAACTATTCACATGAGATACTTGACAAAATAAATATCGTGTCTGTAATTTAAAAGTGATAAAAATACCAACATAGAGTAGTTTATCTCACTCACCCACGAACATAATAGGTATTTACAGCCTGGCCAAGGCACTGACAACAATCTCATTATACATCCTAAATTCTCAGTGTTTCTGATTAAATATTTTTTAATAACTGTAGAGTGAAGCTAATGCCTGTGACAGCAATAATTTGACCACTTAAATCATGCCAGGCTAAAACTTTCATAATATAGCTTGAGGGCTGGGGATCTAGAAATTACATGTTTATATTGAAGGAAAGAGGAGTCTAACTTTGTGCTTTTAAAATAAAGGTTCAAAAATCCATGAATTCTGAAAAGTTACAGAAAAAACGATTCATTTACTCAAAGTTGTGTGACAGTTTGCGACATTCTGACAAAATATTTTAATATAAGAAAATAAAACTTTCAGCAGAGTCATCAGAAAAGCAGGGCTGCTACTTAATTTGTAGTAGAATCTTTTAAATCTTAATGGAGGGCTCTAAAATCAGGTGTATGCAGGCACTAAAAACCTTAGGGACTTGCCCATGTGATGGAAAGTTACTTTAGGCAGTGATCCCAATAACGCCACACTTGGGTGGGAAGTTTATAAGGAAAAACAGGAAGTGATGCCAGGGATCGCAAAAGGACACTTACCTTTTGCTTGGAATGAATATTTTAATGTCCCAAGTGCTATGCACCCGGTGGGGGGTGGGGTGGGGGCAGGGGGAGGCAGTGTCTCTGATAAAGCCCACAACCTGTGGCCACACACATTGACTTCAAAAGCTGTGGAATATTGCGTCAGGTTAGTAAAAGTTTCTATCCTGTGTTTGAATACTACCAAATGAGATCTGTATCACTGTTAACTTTTATTTCTTAATCATCCTGTACTAGGTTTGCAAAAAGCCTGCTACTTCTTGCCTACATTCATTCTGGGGATTTAAATGTTCTCTCTTTAATTAATTTTACAATTTTATTTTGACAGAGAGTGTTGTACCTTATTGAATTTAAAGTCATCATGACAATGGGTTTGGGTGGGCTTGCAAATTCAGCAGTGAACAACTCTCTTCCTAATTATTCCATTCCTCCCACTCACCCAGCCCCACTTGTGTAGCTGCACGTGTGTGTGTGTGTGTGTGTGTGTGTGTGTGTGATTTTCTCCAATATCCTGAACTACGGGTAAGCTCCTGAGTGTGTTGTACCTGCCACATCCGTAGCACACTGCACCTCCCAGCGTCACTGCTGTGGCCCTTTTTGGCAGCAACTGTAAAATTTAGCACATTATCCTCACTTGCTATGAAAGCAAACACTGAAGGGTCACAGAATCAAAGGAGTCACTTGCAAATACTTTTAAGGGCAGAGGTACTGAGTTTTCAATTGTTCTGCTTCTACTGAATATCACTCTATATCAGGTCTTCGTAAAAATCTTAAGATCATTCCTAGATTATAAGGCACACTTATAGCTAACTTTGTGGCAAAAAATTAGGAGGCTTAATGTATAATTAGAAAATAAAACTTACTTCTTTTCTCAGTGAGACCTAACTGTGAGAAGAGTTTCTACCTGTCCCCCCACCTGCTGACACTTTATATTCCTCTTACTTGTTTTCTTTTTCCTTCTTAACACTTATTTCTATATAATAAACTACATATTTTTCTTTATTTATTGACTGTTCTTATCAGTAGAAGGAAAAGTCCAAGAGGGCAGGAATATTTGTCTGTTTTGTCAACTAGTGTATTTCCTGAGACTAGAACAGTGCCTGGCCCAAAGATGAGGCTCAAAAAAATATTTGCTGAATGAATGAACAAATCAATGAAGCCAAAGAGCGAGGTTAGGGAAAGACGCAGTATAGAATAATGTTCAATGGTGTAGGTACTGGTTTCAGGCTGCTTGGATTCAAAAGCCATTTCTGTCTTTTTCTGGTTGCATAACCTTGAGCAAGCTATTTACACCCTCTCTTTTTCCTGATCATTCAAATGGGGGATATACCAGAACTATCTCACAGTATTAAAAGGATAAAAAGATGATCCTTGCATAGAATTTAGCACCATTTCTGAAACAGTATGCAGTAACTATAGGTTAACCAATAGTGCTACTATTATTATTATCATCATCACTATAGCCATCTTCCTCATCATAATTTTATGAGGGTAGCATTAGATACAAATCATGAATGAGTATTTAAAAATACTTCAGGGACTTCCCTGGCGGTCCAGTGGTTAAGACCCTGCGCTTCCACTGCAAGGGGAGGGGGTTCGATCCCTGGTGGTGGAACTAAGATCCCACGTGCCGCACGGCAAGGCCGAAGAATAAGAATTAACATAAATTAAAAACAATAAAAATACTTCAGTAAATGACATTTTGGAGTAAATTCACAAATTATTCACGTCTCTTTACATACTTCTGTCTGGCCACACAATCAAAAGACCCCACTATCCAAAGAGAATTGCTTCCTCCCTCCTCAACTTCTTCCCGTGCAAGGAGCTGAAGTATGTGCCCGGAAACTGTCCATTCATTGCCTATGGCCATCTTGGGCCCGTGGGCTTTTCAGGGTCTGAAAGAGACGTTTCAGGGAGGGTCAGCAGGCAGCTTCTGGAAGTCAGTTGGTCTGGTTTTGAATGGGTTGGGCTAAGTGATCATTAAGAATTTATCGGGTTTTTAAATTTTATGATATTTACCTAACTTGTCACTCAGAGAAAGGGCAGCGAGAGGTGTAAAACAGGAATAAGCACTTACATTTCTTGCTTTCATTTTGTCATTATCCATGTATTCATTGCATTCATTCATTTATCCATTCCTTTGTTCTACATATTTTGACTCTGTACACAGGTAAACCAGACTTCATCTGTGCCACCAAGTAGTTTGGCACCAGTGAGAGGCAGACTAAACACCTGAGTGAAATGGTATTTCTGTTGTTGTTTTCTGATACTCCTGGTCTCATCTTACAGTTGCTCCATAGATGCTCTATCCAAAATGGTAACCGCTAGCCACATGTCATTATTCAAATTTACATTATTTAATTTAAAAATTCATTTCCTCAGACCACAAGAAATATTTCGAATGCTCAGTAGCCACATGTGGCCAGAGACTACCACACTGGACAGCACAGAGAGAGAATATTTTTATCATCACAGCATGTTCTCTTGGTCAGTGCTGCTCCTAGAATACGAGTTGCTGATAAGTTTAAAAGTACCAAACAATTTTCCGGGGTCCAATATTAGCTAGCTTATTAAAGCAAACTTAATTGAAATGGCAAGCAGTAATCATTAGCAGCGATTCCAAATTAATTTAAAGGTACCTATGGTTTTGAAATTAATTCCAAACATTGGCTGCCCTCAGCGCCTTGTTACAGCCTCTTATTCTTGCCATTAGACAACAGCGAACCCCACATATGGTGCCCTGACTGGTCACATGATTTTTTAATATCCACATGATGGCACGAAAATGGCCTATTAGATTTACAGTGTCATTAACCTTCCAAAATAAAATGAGAGTCTGCTCTGGCAGGGGAAAAAAAAGTGTGACTGCTGTTGGGTTTTGGGTAACCAGTCTGTGAGGAAATGTTGACAGGGGTCAGCGTGACATCATCTTTCACTCGGCCCCAAAGCTGTCAGGCCCTCCCCAGATGTCTGAAACACAGATATAAATTTTCATTATCCAGCAGCAAAGGGCCAGAGGTACACCAAATGAATTTTTTACCAATCAAATTATAGCTCGTTGCCAGATTAAGTGTAAATGCTAATTTTGTGAAGTTTTCTTCTGGTCATTTATCTACAACTCCACAAAGTAACCTTGCTGAAGCTGGAAAGATTTCTAAATCAAATTATTGTTTTTATAATCTCATTGTGGACACCGCAAAATTGAATAAAAAGAAATTCCATTAAGAATGAATAGTGCCTTCTTCCATAGAACAATTAGGTTTTTTTACATTTTTTTTTTTTTTTAAAGGAAATGCAAAGGCTGGGAATACTAAGGACTCAGAGAAGACATGACTTCACCATTCTGGGCCTCAGTTTCTCCATCTATGAAGTGATGGGACTGGATATGGTAACCACTGATTGTGTGGTATAAGAATGGCTATAAGGATCCGTGCTTCTATATTGGCAAATCTCATGTCCAAAGTCCTCTATTCTTAATATGAGATTTGGGAATAAAGCAGCCCCCAATTAAAAATTTTAGTAGATTGTATAAGTCCAACTATATATTTCTTGCTTGGAAATTAGAACTCATTTTCCCGTAAAAAATGTGATACCTTTCCCTTCCCATGTGACACATGGTACATCACAGTTATAGTTGATGTTACAGTGAAACATGGTTGTAGATCAGATCAGAAATAAATGAAAAAGAAATGAAGGAAACGATAGCAAAGATCAATAAAACTAAAAGCTGGTTCTTTGAGAAGATAAACAAAATTGATAAACCATTAGCCAGACTCATGAAGAAAAAAAGGGAGAAGACTCAAATCAATAGAATTAGAAATGAAAAAGGGGAAGTAACAACTGACACTGCAGAAATACAAAAGATCATGAGAGATTATTACAAGCAACTATATGCCAATAAAACGGACAGCCTGGAAGAAATGGACAAATTCTTAGAAATGCACAACCTTCCAAGACTGAACCAGGAAGAAATAGAAAATATGAACAGACCAATCACAAGCACTGAAACTGAGACTGTGATTAAAAATCTTCCAACAAACAAAAGCCCAGGACCAGATGCCTATATAGGCAAATTCTATCAAACATTTAGAGAAGAGATAACACCTATCCTTCTCAAACTCTTCCAAAATATAGCAGAGGGAAGAACACTCCCAAAATCATTCTACGAGGCCACCATCACCCTGATACCAAAACCAGACAAAGATGTCACAAAAAAAGAAAACTACAGACCAATATCACTGATGAACATAGATGCAAAAATCCTCAACAAAATACTAGCAAACAGAATCCAACAGCACATTAAAAGGATCATACACCATGATCAAGTGGGGTTTATCCCAGGAATGCAAGGATTCTTCAATATAGGCAAATCAATCAATGTGATACACCATATTAACAAATTGAAAGAGAAAAACCAAATAATCATCTCAGTAGATGCAGAGAAAGTTTTCGACAAAATTCAACACCCATTTATGATAAAAACTCTACAGAAAGTAGGCATAGAGGGAACTTACCTCAACATAATAAAGGCCATATATGACAAACCCACAGCCAACATCGTCCTCAATGGTGAAAAACTGAAACTATTTCCACTAAGATCAGGAACAAGACAAGGTTGCCCACACTCACCACTATTAGTCAACATAGTTTTGGAAGTTTTAGCCACAGCAATCAGAGAAAAAAAGGAATCCAAATCAGAAAAGAAGAAGTAAAGCAGTCACTGTTTGCAAATGACATGATACTATACATAGAGAATCCTAAAGATGCTACCAGAAAACTACTAGAGCTAATCAATGGATTTGGTAAAGTAGCAGGATACAAAATTAATGCACAGAAATCTCTTGCATTCCGATACACTAATGACGAAAAATCTGAAAGTGAAATTAAGAAAACACTCCCATTTACCACTGCAACAAAAAGAATAAAATACCTAGGAATAAACCTACCTAAGGAGACAAAAGACCTGTATGCAGAAAATTATAAGACACTGATGAAAGAAATTGAAGATGATACAAATAGATGGAGAGATATACCATGTTCTTGGATTGGAAGAATCAACATTGTGAGAATGACTATACCACCCAAAGCAATCTACAGATTCAATGCAATCCCTATCAAACTACCAAAGGCATTTTTCACAGAACTAGTACAAAAAATTTCACAATTTGTATGGAAACACAAAAGACCCTGAATAGCCAAAGCAATCTTGAGAAAGAAAAACGGAACTGGAGGAATCAGGCTCCCAGACTTCAGACTATACTACAAAGCTACAGTAATCAAGACAGTATGGTACTGGTGCAAAAACAGGAATATAGATCAATGGAACAGGATAGAAAGCCCAGAGATAAACCCACACACATATGGTCACCTTATCATTGATAAAGGAGGCAAGAATATACAATGGAGAAAAGATAGCCTCTTTGATAAGTGGTGCTGGGAAAACTTGACAGCTACATGTAAAAGAATGAAATTAGAACACTCCCTAACACCATACACAAAAATAAACTCAAAATGGATTAAAGACCTACATGTAAGGCCAGACACTATCAAACTCTTAGAGGACAACATAGGCACAACACTCTATGACATAAATCACAGCAAGATCCTTTTTGACCCACCTCCTAGAGAAATGGCAATAAAAACAAAAATAAACAAATGGGACCTCATGAAACTTAAAAGCTTTTGCACAGGAAAGGAAACCATAAACAAGACGAAAAGACAACCCTCAGAATGGGAGAAAATATTTGCAAATGAAGCAACTGACAAAGGATTAATCTCCAAAATTTACAAGCAGCTCATGCAGCTCAATATCAAAAAAACAAACAACCCAATCCAAAAATGGGCAGAAGACCTAAATAGACATTTCTCCAAAGAAGATATACAGATTGCCAACAAACACATGAGAGAATGCTCAACATCATTAATCATTAGAGAAATGCAAATCAAAACTACAATGAGATATCATCTCACACCAGTCAGAATGGCCATCATCAAGAAATCTACAAACAATAAATGCAGGAGAGGGTGTGGAGAAAAGGGAACCCTGTTGCACTGTTGGTGGGAATGTAAATTGATACAGCCACTATGGAGAACAGTATGGAGGTTCCTTAAAAAACTAAAAGTAGAACTACCATATGACCCAGCAATCCCACTACTGGGCATATACCCTGAGGAAACCATAATTCAAAAAGAGTCATGTACCACAATGTTCATTGCAGCTCTATTTACAATAGCCAGGACATGGAAGCAACCTAAGTGTCCATCGACAGATGAATGGATAAAGAAGATGTGGTGCATATACACAATGGACTATTACTCAGCCATAAAAAGAAACGAAATTGAGTTATTTGTAGGGAGGTGGATGGACCTAGAGTCTGTCATACAGAGTGAAGTAAGTCAGAAAGAGAAAAACAAATACTGTATGCTAAGACATATATATGGAATCTAAAAAAAAAAAAAAAAATGGTCATGAAGAACCTAGGGGCAAGACAGGAATAAAGACACAGACCTACTAGAGAATGGACTTGAGGACATGGGGAGGGGGAAGGGTAAGCTGGGACAAAGTGAGAGAGTGGTAGTGTATCTATGGACATATATACAGTACCACATGTAAAATAGATGGCTAGTGGGAAGCAGCCGCATAGCACAGGGAGATCAGCTCGGTGCTTTGTGACCAGGTAGAAGGGTGGGATAGGGAGGGTGGGAGGGAGGGAGACACAAGAGGGAAGAGATATGGGGATATATGTATATGTATAACTGATTCACTTTGCTATAAAGCAGAAACTAACACACCATTGTAAAGCAATTATACTCCAGTAAAAATGTTAAAAAAAAAAAAAAAAAAGAAAAGAAATATGGTTGTACCATGACAGAACAAGTACCCTATTACTAGTAGTAGCAATCATTTGATTCAACAATACATACATGGGAAAAATTATTCATGCTTTACTCTGGATATCAGAAACTGTATCTCCTTTGTTTAAGACTCTGCAGCCTCTCCATCATCCTTCAAATTCCAACCCACTAGTAGTGACTCCGAGGACCTCAGGTAGGCCTCCAGCAGGATAGGGGCCCAACCAAGAGAAGCAAAGCAGCAGTAATGAAGGGAAGGTGGGGAAAGGGAAGTTCTGAGCATGGGAGGGAAAGCACTGAGGAAGACCTAGAACTCCTGACAGGTTTAAAACTCAGAAGCTTTTCTCAAGAAAAAGAAAAACAGTGACTCTAGAATTTTCTTTTGAGCCCCTGGAATGCTCTATTTGACTACTGTGTCCTAGAGTTCTTCCCAGTTTTTCTTTTTTAAAAACATGCATACCTTGTAGAAAAAGACAAAGACCGCTTAAGTGCCAAGAATACCCAGTCTTTGCTCCAAAACATAAAAAGACTGTATTTCAGAGGAAAAAAAACAAACTATACACACCGACTCTGGTTTTTCATCTAGGATGTGGTGGGGCAGCTGTACTAAGAAGCACGGTAGAAAGTAGCTTAGAGGTTAGGGGGAGAATAATCTAAGAGCATATGGAGAATGTCAGCTTGTGCAGGGCCCATTTCAAGTCTTCCTTCCCCTACACCTCTCATCACCAACACTACTGCTACCTAAACTTATGTTCGAGACCAGCCATGGAGTGTCTGTGGAAAAACAAAGACCCAGCCGTGATGGAGCGTGTGAATAGGAGTCAGGTGGACAGAAATTCAAAGCAACGGCAAGGAGTCAGGTGGAGGTTCGGTGGTCATCCAGCAATGCGCACCCAAGTGAGTGGTTTCTGTGTTTGAATGGCTTAAGGGAGACACCATGACGTCATGTGTTCTCAAAACCCAGCCCCAAGACATTTAACAGGTCGCTGCCATCCATACCCAGAAACACACAATTCTATCCTGAGTCAGTCGCTTCAGTGGAAAACCCTATGCCTCAGTCATCATATTTAGACCTGTCTCAACAAACCTCAGAGTAAAAATAGAGTGAGGCCACTGCGGATCGGAAGAAGGGCGACAAATAATTTCCCAGCCCTTGTAAATACTGAGATAGCCCATTGTTTACAGTGTGACTTAATTTTTAAATAGAGAGACTGAGTATAAAACGTACAGTATTTGTGATCCATCAGGGATCAAGAAGCAAAGCAACAGGGACCACAGAGAATCAAGAAACCTGAAAAGCCCCACCGGCCGTAAGGCCATCCAGCACTTGGCTAACACTGCAACAATCTGTTGAGTTGAGCATAAACGAAGGATACAAATTAGATTTCCCCTGAAAGCCACAAGATTAAACATTAAGGGGCAAGTCTTGGCAAAATGTATGTGTGTATTTTCCAAAACCAAGTTTTATTAAAAAAAAAAAAAAAAGTTCACAAAGTCTGTTAAATGCATTGCTCAGATTTTCACATACTTAAATATTTGTTTAATTTAAATGAACACAGTATTCAGGTAAATCAAGACAGATGATATTGACAATCCTAATGAAAGTGTTGATTGGGAGGGCTCTAAAATGAATTTTATAGAGAAATAGTATCATTCGGTATCAATAGGTGAATTTTAGCATGAAAGCCACACAACTATATAATATTAAAATATATAAACTATGGGAAAAATTCAAAATGTATCCTAAGTGGAGAGATATTTGGATTTCACTTTCAATATCCCATAACCTGTATGTTAAGAACTAACGTTAGGTGAGGATTCTGCTGTCTCAGCTGCTTAGAGGTGCATGCCTGGACTTACCATCTAGAAAACCAATGGGGACAGAGCAGGCTGAAGTGGGTCAATAAGAGTAAGAAGGGTTGCTTGTGTTTTTGAAGCACGTAGGAGAGAAACATCTCTGCCTTATGAAGGGTTAGTGGTCTTAGCTCTATCTTCTCCCAAATGTGCAATACCAAACAAAAAAAGGACCCATACCCAACGGCACCCCATTCCATCATCTTGTCTTGCAGATGGAGATGAAATATTAGCTGGCTTATCCTAAGATCTTTTCTTGCAAGCCCACAGACTGGTAAGGGAAATAAGTAACATACAACAGTAATGGTTCCAAAAAGTTCTTGTGACATAGAAGAAGGGAAATTGGCAAAGGGCTCCTGATTTCAGCAGGTAAGCTTCCACTGCCTCTTTTCATCCATTCCATTACACGCTGCCCTTGGTGGCCAATTATCTCCTTGTTCTCTTCAAGCTGTGTTCTCCCCACCCACACTCTACACTTCTTTTTTAATCCAAGTGCAAGGAGGATGAAATGGACATTATGGGTAACCATGAACCCATTAAGGGAATCATTCGACCTAATTTTACCTGGGTAAAAAAGACTAAGGGACAGAAGCAGAATGTGGTTTTCCACGGGGCCCGGAGCTTCGAAGGGCAGCTCTTTTTCTGACTCTATTATGAAGATGCATAAAGCAATTTGTGAGAAGTACGCAGAAAGCGTTTTATCTATTTAAACCTCATGAGTTACATAGATTTTATTTCCTAAACCTTTCCGTAAATTCTTCATACTGGTTCTGTGCCTGGAGCTAATATTTTATCAAGCATCTACTATGGGCCAAGGAGGTGCAGTTATTCCCCCTGTTTTATACATGAGGAAATGAAGTAATAGAGAATTTAGGTAACTTGCCCAAGGTCATAAAACTAACACTCTAACAGAGGGTTGAAACTACATTTTTCCCCTTTAGATATCTACATACAATGTGAATGTATTCTTTTTATTCAAGAGATTATATGCAATGATCAGTAATGGAAAGGGAAGTCAGCTAGTTATCCAGGGTCATTCACATACAGAGATTTTACATAAAACTCTTATTGACTGCAAGGAACTTAACTGACTTGTGCTGTATCTCAGAACTGCACTAAAAGTACTTCTATTTCCCCCATTTTCCAAAGAAAAGTTTTGTTTTGCTGTATCCGTGGCACGGGACAGGAGAGTCTTTGACATCTTTTGATTTGAGAAAAGATGTTCATAGACGATAAAAAGGCTCCCTTCCCCAACTCTCAGACCCTTGTAAGAGGGGCTTAACCTCATCAGTCTTCATTGTCTTCACTGCGTGGCCTTAGGCAGGTCACTGACTGAGCACTGAATCTTCCTTCTTTGAAAAAGAGTATCTGGGCTATTTAGTCAAACTCACTATTTTATTTTATAAAGCAGCCCGTGATGATGGATTAGTAAGTAGGTTAAGATTGTACAGAGTACTAATGTTGTACAGAGTACTCATATTTACAAATGGGAAAAGGACTAGAGAGTTTTTATTGAACAAAAAAATTTTTAAGTGCTTAAAATCCGAAAAAAGCAAAAGGTAATTTCTCTGTAATATTTTGATTTTAAGATATACGAGAGAAAGGGGGAGAAAGAGAGAGCACATATATATGAATTCTGAACTTCACAATTCTTATTTTTAAAATTTTGTCTCCTATCTGATGTGATTTGGGTATAATATCCTATCTTTCCCCTGCCAGGAACGTATTTGCCAAATGTCCTATTGGGTAAATGCTTCTAACTGAAAAATTCTGTACAGGTTTTCCTTTCTCTGTATCAGACCACAGGAGCTGACAGTAATCAGTCAGTGTGATTGGTTTTCTGGCTATGGGGACAGGGATGTCATGAACAGGCTTTGACTCCAACGAGGACCATAAAGTAACACACCTGAGAGATGAGAACTTTAAAGATCTGCTCTCAGCAGGCTGAGCCAGTTTGGCCATTCCTGACTGGCAGGCTGGATCCAGCATTTTGCTCAGGAAATGCATTGGGAGGGGAGACCTCAGCGCAAAAAGTCATTGATACAGATGTAGAACTGTGCAAACTCTGGAATAAAATGGCCTGTTTTGAAAAGGAAACAAGATTAGAAACATGACAATATTTCATGATGAGGCACATTATTTCGAGATATGTCTCCAGAAGTGGGAATCAGTATGCATGAGGCCAGAGGGACTTTGTCACTGTGAAAGTGAGCCCAAAACAAAGGGTGGGTTTGGAGCAGTGTTCCCGGTGGGAACAATTGTTTTCTCATCTGAGATTCTTTCTCCCAGAGCTCAAGAACAATTGAGACAAATGCTTTCAAAGGTCAAGGGAACAGACAATGCTGGGAACTCCAGGGAACCCAGTGGCGAGTCCCCCGGTGTTTCCGTCACCACAGAGAGAACTGACAACAGCCCAAGGAGATTGAAGCGGTCTGATGAGAACAATCTCGCAGCGTTCCTGAGCAATTTCTGTGGTTTCAACGGAGTTCCTCCTCTACTGTAGTCTGTGCCGCAAATCTACCACAGATTTGGCTCAACAGATGATTTTCTTAAAAAGAATTATCTATGGTGGTTAAGCCATATTTCGGATGATACTCTAGCTGAAAGTCATAATGGAAATACTAGCACATGACTTATTTTTCCTAGCTTCAGTGCAATACCTGTTACCACTTAAATTGGATCATTTAAAATCACTCATTATGTGTGTGGATGTTATAATCAAGGAATAAAAAGGAACTGAAAAGTAGAAGAGGACAGATTACTGTGCTCTTATAAACTATAATTTATGCAGAGACCAGTTTTTCAAGAGGCTTAAAAAAAAAAAACAGGGGTGTATTTTTGCAAGACTACAGTAGACTTTTTCAAGAAAGCAGTATATTAAAAATAAAAACAGGATAAAAATAGAAAAGAAATTTATGAAGGAAATTCAGAAATGTGATTATAGCATCACGCTAATGACATGACAATTAACCTCAAAGGCATTTCCATGCAAACTTCCCTTTCCAACATAAGTCACTTCAGGCAAGGAATAATCCTGTCAGGCTGAAATACTGCATACTTGGTGTGAGTCTAAAAGTGTTTCGGCTTTCTTCATTTTGTTTTTATTGCCAAGTTGGACAGCATTAGACAGAGCTGTTCTGGAGTTAGAAGGATACAATAGTCTGCAGTTTTAAAAGTTTAAGGTTTTTTTATGCTTTTAACTCAAATGTACTTTTTAAATCCCAAACTGGGGCGCTCTCGGAGCTCACACCATGCACTAATATTTTGGCTCACTGGGTATGACAACATCAGACACAGTGAAGATGCTATTCAATGTTTTTAAAATAAAACACAAAATCATTTGATAAAATACATGCTGATTATACAGTCGAAGCTTTTCACACTCACATGTACGTGAGCGTTAACAGCACGGGCTTGAAAACTCTGGTCCTGGCTTTCTGGTTAATGGTCCGTTTACTTAGAGTACAATCTTCCAGAGGGATTCCATAAAAAATCTGCTCTGCTTGTGAAAGAAACTACCAACCTTACCAACCCCTTACACAGGAGCTGAAGAGCTTCCTTATGCCACCTGAAAATATGACGTGCTTAGCTGGAAAGTACCATCCCTGTCTGTGAGATGGCTGGTGGCCACCCAGACAGGCCAGTGAAAAGGCAGTCAGCAGACACCAAAGAAGCCACATTAGCATCCTAACCCCACACAATGAAACTGAAGGCCCAGAGATCACGTTCTCCAGTTGGCCATGGCGCCACCTGCTTGGCCTTCAGTTTCCAGAGGCAGGAGAGTCTTCATCCTGGATACACAGAGAGGCTGAGGATACTATCCCAGGTCAGTGGTGGTCACCAGATAAGGAGTCAGGTGACAGTCCTTCGAGGTGAACGTGGCCCACTGAGCTGATGAGGGCCTGGATGTGGATTCTATTTCTGCCACTCTCTACAGCCTCTGGTCCCCTCGTGCAGGTCATTATTAAAAGCTGGGCCTCTGAGCAGCTTGGCTGAGGCAGCTACTCTGATCACGCCCTGTTGACAAGATCCATGAGGATGAGATTCTATGTATCTCAGAAGCCTCTACAATCAGGCACTGTTGTGCTTTAAATCATACAAATATGAGACTATTTTCTAATTAATTGTATTGATTTTCTATTCCTTCAGCTATGAATTCTTTTCATGTCATAATCTAACGTGGGTCAAAAAATATTTGTGGGGCTTCCCTGGTGGCGCAGTGGTTGAGAGTCTGCCTGCCAATGCAGGGAACACGGGTTCGAGCCCTGGTCTGGGAAGATCCCACATGCCGCGGAGCAACTGGGCCCGTGAGCCACAATTACTGAGCCTGCGCGTCTGGAGCCTGTGCTCCACAAGAGAGGCCGCGACAGTGAGAGGCCCGCGCACCGCGATGAAGAGTGGCCCCCGCTTGCCACAACTAGAGAAAGCCCTCGCACAGAAACGAAGACCCAACACAGCCAAAAAATAATAATAATAATAAATAAATAAATAAATAAATAAAATTAAAAAAAATATATTTTTGAAGCATGGAATCGATTAAATACAACACACCTGAACAAAGAAAAGTCCAAGTAAAAGAAGATTAAAAACTTCCAAAGAGCTCAATTTAATTACATTTTTGAGTTGTCTTCTTCCACTCCACAGCATTTTCTGTCAAGGAAGAATTACTTCAGGGGGCTCTTTATAGGTTATACTTGAATACACAAATGTTCTCTTTGAATTTACCTCTCATCTTACAGAAAATTTCTGGGATATCTTGAGGCAGCTACCTCTTCTCAGAAGCCACTAACTCACATACTCACCTCACTTCCCCCTAAGCCAGACCTTTGTTACTTCAATCTGCCATCTTGGCCTTTCTCTGAATGTTCTCTGTTAGTGCCGAAAATAAAGAAAAAAATTCTGCCTTGCAGGCTCCCTTTATCAAGTATACCAGTTTTTCCTTTCTTGAGAAATGGGATAGGAAGCATTTTGCCTCCTTAATGATATGATGATGCAGTGATCGTACCTTACACAGAGGACAATTTGCTTTTCTTTAGAAAACTAGGTCAAAGGTGGTCTTCATGAGGGATGTTATAAATAGACCAGTCTTCCTAAAGGAAGTTTGGATGGATTTTCAAGATACCAATTCATTACTACTTAATTCCTCATTTTTTATTCAATCATTAAAAAGATGTTTAATGAATATCTATCAGGCTCTAAATTAAGGTTTCTCCTCAGAAACCCAAATCACACATTGAACTCTTTTCTAGAATGGTTAAATCCTGCTCTGAAGGAACTCACAGTACTGGGGCTGATTGGCTTGGCCTCCAGGGTTTTGCTGAAAAGAGAAAGTGGGGCTTCCACCTTTTAGGGTCCATAGTCAAACTTTTACCCTAGGCCTACTTTTATTTCCTCCTTGGTCATTGTGATGGCCAATCATTGGCTCACTTTCCCAGTAGACAAGGACAGTTGCTGCCACATACAGAACTACTTCTCACTGACCCCCCTCCCCATAAGATATTCAGTGACTTCTCCCACCATGAGCATAAATTTGTTCTTAGTATTAACACAGCAGCATAAATAATATAACTTATTTTAACTTGCCTTTGGAACTTTTATCTTACCACCATTCACAGACATTTTTCTTTAAATACCTTTTCTTCCCTTATCCTTCATTCCATCATAAGAAGTATGCCCTTTCTAAAGGAGTCCCCAAATATTCTTGGTCGCAATGATGTCTCTCACAGTTCTGGGTGTTATTATATCTATAGTCTTGATCTCTCAGATTTCTCTCAATTATAGTCTCCTATTTTCCTTTTGTTGTGTCTATTGAATCAGATTGAAAGCTTCTCAAAAGAAACACAGTTCATGCACTAATGTATGTATTTTGTTCGTTCTTTCATTTATTCACTTTTTCATTCATCCACTCATTTATTCAAAAAACATTTATTGAGCACCTACTTGCACCAGGAGCTGGGCTAAGTATTGGGGATGAGGAAGTAAACAAGACACTCGAGTACCCTGCCTTTCAGGAGCTTATATTCTGGGCAGGCATGAGGAACACACCATAACAAGGAAATACATAAATAAACTAGCAAGATACTTGTGGCCCATGGTGATTGCCATGCAGAAAACAAAGCAAACAGGATGATGTGATTAGGAGAAACAGAGTAGGAAACTTTAGACAGCTGTGGTCAGAGAAGTCTCTACCAAGGAAGTGATATTTGAGCCAAGACCTGAAGCTGGAAGAGGTGCCCCAGAAAGAGAAATCTTTAAGAAGCAGAAAGGAAGCCAGTGTGGTTGGAGTACACAAAGTGAGTAAAGGGAGATCAAGAGGTAAAAAGACAAATAACCTATGGCCTCATGGCTGGGGAAGAATTTGGATATTATTCCTTATAGCAAGTACTCACTATATTTTTTATTGTTTGCTTAATGAAATGACATGCAAATGTAAGTTTCTCCTATAGATTTGGTCTAGTTTGTCACAAATTCACAAAGTTCAGTAATAGGGGTCTTTTTCATTCTAAGTGGTTAGTCCTATCTTTTCAGCATTCAAAATTTGACACCAGATGATGCCACTTTAAAGCCATTCTGGCACAAGTTCTGAGGAGCCGAAGCCCACCTTGCATGGTACCCTTGTACTTGGAGATGACATTGCCCCCAACCCAATGCATACAGGTCAAAATGACGGGCCAGTGTAGCTAGACCCCAGAAGAGATTTAAAGCTTTTCCTCTTCTCTGGTCATGTGAGAAGGAATTCAGTTCCAGGGGTTCTGTGAATTTCTCATTTTTCTCTTGAATTCACCTTTTTGAGTTATTCTAAATTCTGGTGGGCTTTCTAAAAGACCATACCCCAAACTGCCGTTTTGAGGCCATTCTACAACAAAGTGAAAAACAACTTGGACACAAGAATCATGTTTTTTTGAAATTTTCCAGCTGCACTGCTGTAACCTATTATTTGCTGTCCTTTCAAGCATGATAGAAGCAAACCACAACAAAAGCTTTTGTTAGGAGCCAATTTAATAGCTGAAAGGTTGATTTTTAAAAAAAAAAAAAAAACAACGGGGCAGGAATCTTCAGAGAACGTAAGCACTGAAATTGGCATAAGAATTACACAGTGAGCTGTGAATCTGGAGAGAGTAACATCAGGCACATTGGTAGAGAGTAATACGTTTACAGGAGGAAGTGAGTCACAGAGGGAGTATAGGGGACTATGGCCCCATTTTACATGGAAATCCAGTAACTATTTGAAAAACATACATACATATATACATCGTTCTCAACGATGTTTGTGGTGTGTTTTCAAAATGAGAATTTATAAAAATCAAATTCTTGAAAAGATTTCTATTAACCACACTATTCAAAGCTTCAATGAATATTTGATTCAGGCCCCAAACACTGCATGTTGCCAGTTTTTCTCAGCATAAACTCTAGCATGCCCCTGTGCCAAGCTGGTTTTAACAACCTCTACCTTTCTAAGCAGCCCTTTCATGTAGATTTACTTGAAAATGGCATCTCAGCCTCTTGTCACCTCATGTTCTCTTCCAGACCATTCACCCAGGTCAGTTTCCTGGCAGGTCCTCAACAAGCAGTTGGGGGTTCTTCGTAGACTGAACTTGGAGTAATTATGCTCTGTAATTGTGGAGTCAGGGCCTGTCTCCCAGTTAAGATTAGAAATGCCAACTCATTTCCTGTTTCCAAAGCCAAACGAAAGATACTGACGTCTGATACTGATTCTCCTACATTTCAATTATTGTGGGGCACCCTGGAGCTGCCTTTGAAGGGTTCTCTTTATAGTACCTGGGTCCCCAGCATAGTGCACAATCCTGGACCAACACCAGAGAATACAGAAAATGATTCCGGCTATCACATTTGATAACTCTTCAGGTCATTTCGCCTAAATTCTGGCAACCTGGGTCATATGGAATTGCGAATCTCATCTGGAGATGGACTTATTATTGGGTGTTTTGTAGAAACAGGAGAGCATCTGCAGAAAAGGGAGTTGAGAGGCATTTGGCACGTGTTAAAGGGTAAAGCACCTTCTTCTTAATTGTACAGATCCTTTTATTTTACAGCACATTAAACTTTAAAAGGAAAGGTAGCAAAGTTGAGCATCTGTTTTTTTCTCATATAAATTCAACTCCTAATAAATACTAAGCAGAGTTTCCTCAGACCCGGTTGTGGGCAGATAAGCAGTTCCATACACACAGAATTAATTGCAGTGCTCTCTAAACCTCCCTCGACTGTTTTTTTTTTATTTCTCTGCCAGTGAAATCAACTTTTGTCAATTGCGTTTTGGGAAAGATGACATTCCCCAAGAGAATCATAGCCAAAATAAACAGGGTTAAGATGGAGAATAATACTAAAAATTATTACTATTTATTCCATACTACAGGACCTTCCACTGTAAAGCACATTCTGCACCTAAATTAGTCACAGTAATACGATTTTCATGCTGGAAATGAACCTGTGCATGTCCCCCCAGTTACCTGACTTTGGAGGAGTAAAATATGTGTTGCTGGTTATCAGATTTTTAAATGTATTTCCCTTTCACATCCACTTCTTTCTCTTGAAAGTATCACAAAATCTATAACATAGTAGATAAGGTTACAAACTGCCTGTTACACTTTATAGTGACAGCTGTATAACTTTTAAAAACTGAAATGTAAAAGTGTCCCTTTGGGTCAACTTCGTACAGAAACGTGTTTGTGGTATAATTTTTTACAAAGAAGAAGATGAGACAGATTTTTGGGGTGGACACACAGGCCCTAAAATAAGGGGCTTATGAAGCTGTGCGTTCACCATCCCCCAAAGAGGTACTCTGTGCCATTCAAACGATAAACACTGGGAATGATGTCAAGGGTCATCTGGCCCCTTTCTCTGCTGTCTTCTTTTGGTTGGGAAAAATCAGCGTTTTAGATTCCATCAAGAGTATTCAGTATCTTTAAGTTAAGCAAATTGAGTTAAACTATCAATTTAGTCAATTATGCCATTGAGAAAATGATGGGAAGAGAAAGAAGGAAGGCTAGAGATAAGAGATATAAAAGCAATTTAGGAGAAAAACAAGGAGAAAAGGGAAAGAAAAGAAAAGTAAAAGAAAGAAAGAAAAGCAAAAAAGAAAAATGAAAGAGAAGGAAATGAAAGAATCCATTTACTGTTAGATTCTATGTTGGTTAAAGAAAATTCTAAGAAACATTAAAAATCCTTTAGTTATTTGCAATCACTAAGTTGATCTGTTTGTGTGCAAATCATTTATTTGCCATTGTGTTAAGTAAGTTAAAACAGTAGCCCAACTTCCACTTCTTTTTTGTCATTGGCTCTTATTCTTGGCCGTATTTCACATTTCAACCTGCTCACCATATGTGTACATACTTATGCTTTCTTTGCCACTAATTGCTTCTTTTTTGACAATACCATCTATATGTGCATAGTATATGGCCGTTTTTTATCACTCTAAGCCTATTAATGCCCAGACTTATGGTTCCCAGAGGAATTAAAATTAACCAGCTCTCTAAATATTGTTCATGAGTTGGAAAACTCCTGTATTTTAGAATCTCACTTCAGTTGTTTTTAATTGGTTTGCAATATTTCACCCTTCAGGGCTTGCCCTTAACTTTTCAAAGTATATATTAAAAAAAATTTATGAGAGTGATATGAAAGGCAAAACTTAGGAAAAATAAACACTGCTTTTGGACAATGATAGTACTTATTCTATGATTTAAAGCCTGATTTTATAGTTTGGTAGAGACTAAACTCCTATTCATTTTCCACTAACTTCTATGATCATCAATGAGATTTTTACCTGTAAATAAGCTACCAGCCTAATGTGCTCTATCAGCAAAAAATACAGGGCTCTATATAAAACCAAATTCTCTTATGGTGAATTTCTCTTTTAGAGCTAGAGATCCCTAACACATTAATTTATTTTTTGAGTTTGTCTTAAAATGTTGCTTTTTATTTCTAGAATACAGAAATAAAAATACTTAGCTTTTGAAGAATGGTCACTTTGTATGACCCATAAAACAAATCACTGACAAAATTCCCCTAAATCCCAAAGACCCATTTATTGTTAATGACAAATGCACGCACGTGCACACACACACACACAAATACACACACAACTCTCAAGTATATTAATAGTGTTTACTATTCCTCAAAAATAAAGTGATAGGTTCTACGGATAAATGACAACATATCTAAATTAGAACTACAGATTGCTATGTTTCTGTAACCAGGGCAGACAGAGGAAAATATTAATTTTGTTTATAGAAAGAACAAATGATTTAATTAATAATAATATGTCGTAGTCATGTAAAACAGAGATCTTTTATATCTTCATTCTTAGTTCCCCCAAATAACAAAAAATTTACTATCTCTCTCTAATAAGCCCTAGCATCAAACCATTTGGCTTAAAAAATAAGTACTATCAAGAAATTTTGAGCAAGTACATAAAGCTTGGAAATGCTGGCCCAGCCATAATATTTCAAGCAGAAACTTTTTTTCACAAATAAACTTTCTCTTAGAGTTTTGCAGTATAAGTAACCACGATGACTTGGACTTCAATGAATATTTGTTAAATAAGTGAGTAAAGTGAGAAATAAATGAATAAAGTGGAGAAGTAAAACCACATGGAGGTATCAATCGGAAGTCTATAAGAGAAGAAATCCACTACCAGACTGATTTTAAGTAAGCTTTTTCACATCTCAGATGATCTGCTATGTGCATATTTCCTACACTGACAAAAAACAAAATGCTATTCAGAATTTCCCAGATTGGGTGCCCTGTGTATCTCAAAGAGCTATCATAGGAAAAGGGCAACCCTGATGGATGATAATCAGTGAACAAAAACACTTTTTTAATTTATGTAACGGTGCTTTTCTCTGTGAATAAGTAGCATATACTTGTACAATAACAAGTGGCACGTGATCATTAATTGTGAATTCCGAGGTTAAGAACCTTTGACTTTGTGTGCATGAATATTGAGACACTTCACCGTGCTCAGACGTTCAACAAACATACCACTCGCTTTCATCTACGCTGAGTCTGTCACTTGACTTTCGACCTTTCATTTGGCACTGTCCTGTCATTTCTTTGGTTTTGCAAATTCTAGCTTCTCACTTGACCTCTCCATTGTGACCTTTCACTTGACCTGTGATCTCATAAATTCTGAAATCTCATACATGTAATTGGGGAAAAAATAAACAAAACATCTGGATGAAGCTCCTCCTGAATTAAGTCTGAGTAGATGAAACATAGAACCAAACACTTCAAGATGTCTGAAAATAACTGGATACCCATTAAGATGATATGTAAATGGTAAAAAATAACTTTTTAAAGAAATGACCATAATACATCAAATTATTATAAAATAGTTCATAACAGTTAAGCTATAAGCAAAAGATGCAGAATTCGCTTCCATGAGAATATTTCTCTGGTCTGATCACATTAAAAAAAAAATAATAATAACAAACTAAATTACTCCAGTTAAAAATGAAACACCTTTAATGTAAGTAATACTGAATTTTATCATCTTATTACTCAAACATGGGAGTCAGAATTATTGTGTAAGAGGGACCAAAATATTTTACCTAGATAAAGATTGTGTAACTCACTACAGTATTCAATATAAAATTGGGTATAATTTAAGTGCTATCTGATCACCCTTAATCACTCACTCTCTATAGCACTGTTTTATTGTCTTTGTAGCACTAATTAACATCTGAAATAATCTTTACTGATGTGCTATCTGTCCCTCCCCCCTCGAGTGCAAGCTTCACGAAGGCAAGAAATTTGTCTGTTGTGGGAACTGCTGAGTCTCCATCACCAAAAAGACCATCTGGCATTTTCTAGTTGTTGAATATTCGTTGAATAAACAAAAGAATGTCTACCATAAATGCAAGTGTCCTCTCCAAACATCACTTCACATAATTGCACACCAGAGCAAAAGTCTAAAGTAAATCTTCCTGGCTAATTTTAAAGTTTTAATTACAATTCACCCATTTTTCAAAAGTCCAATACCCTTTAAAATGTATCCTGAGGTTTTCAATATTGGCATCTTATTTTACTTTTATTACTCTTACCATTAAGATATTTTTCTCCTACAAAAACAAAGACCCCCCTCAAAAATCTCTAAAATTAATCAATGTTGATTACTATTCTCAAATGCCAGCTCTAGTACAGATTTAAGATTTAAGTCACACATCTTGCTAATTAGAAGAGTCATGTTCCTTTCACTAGATTTCTGGATTCATATATTAGAAAACTAGTTTAGATTCACAGTGATATGAAAAGAGTTATGAAACATTAGAGAATACGAAGTTTAATGTTTTGCCACCTGAAACGACCACAAAAAATTTATACTTAAGAATGTTCCAGCTAAAACTTACAATGCACTTCAGATTACTGTGGAAAGCTCAGACAGAAACCACAAAATAAACGAACAAACAAAAAAACTGGACTGGACAAAATAATTATTGGACAAAATAATTATTAAATAAAACAATTTGAAGGCAATCTCTTCCAAAGGTTCGCTAGAATATCACCTGGACTTTGTTTTAAAAGTTTGCAAAAGACATAAAACTGATCAAAAAACCAAATCTGATTGAAAGTCAACTTCCTCTTAAATAAGATCTTCCTTTCCAATTAAGGAAATTTCAGTTTGAATATTAAGAAAGAAAAAAGTGAGTTTTCACTTTCAAAATGGTGATAGAATAACAACTATGACTATTTACATCCAGCATTTAGTCATTTAACAAAAGATTATAAACTGATGAATGCTAAAATTTAATATAATTGAGCCCTTAAAATTTTAACACCAAATAAATACCAAGAATGTCTTATGCTTATTTAAATCTTATTTGAATATATTACATCTTCAGCGTAACAGGTATGTAATAAGAATCTATAATACCAGATTAATAACATATATTTTTGGAATGTAGAGGAATCCTCACCTTTTATGGGTTACAAAATACTGAAAGAAGTGTAAGAAATGTGAATTGCTGTTAAAGTGAAATTTAAACTAATCACAAAACCAGAATTTTCTAACTTCCTCAAGCTAAGTTGAATAAATGGTTCAAAGTTTGGCTAAAGTTTGAGGTTCCTTCTTGTTTAATCCAAAGGAGTTCATTTTTCCTTAAAGGTAATCAAAATAGTCAGACATGGTACAAATAATTTTGTTGGAGGAGAATGATGTCTGTGGTTTATTTAAATAATGTAATACCAATAAGGGGAACTTTAAGGAATATTAGAGTATTTGAAATATATAGAGAAATAAAAATGGCAAAACAAAAATATAAAAGAAAATTAAGTACAGGAATAATTTTGTAGATGCCACTGGTATATTGGTCATACTAAGAATATAATATATAAAGAATAAAATCTAAGTAATAACTGTCAAAAAGAATAGCTCCAAAAGTTAACCTGAAGGGAAAACTATTAACTATTTAGGAATATATATTAAAATATAATCAAGATTTCAAATAAGAAGTTCTGGAATTTCAGATAAAAGAACTAATATGGGGACTTAAGGAGATATTCAAGTTTTTTGACGCCCTAATAAATAAATTAACAAGGCTACTATTTCTGAGTCATAGCCTACTTTAATGTATTAATGTAATCTAAGAAATGGTATTTTCCTAAATAAGTAAAGAATAGAACACCACTTACATTTTAAAAATTACAGAGAAATTAGTAACAGAAACAGTTGTGGATACTATAAAAAGCAACGTGGAAATTTTGAGGAGAAAAAGGACAGAGAATCTAAATCTATTGTGTTGATATAACAAAGCCCAGACTTAAAAACAAAAGCAAGGTTTGCTGGCTTTACTTCTGCTTTAGGTAGAAGCTTTTTACTACAAGAATTCAACTGCTGAAGTTCATTTCCTGTCTTTAATTCTAAACGAGCAATTTGCTGATAATTTCCTGTCTACATTTTCATAAAGTAAAAAGAACATGACTGGTTAAGCTTAATGTTTCAATAACCAAATAAACTTCAGCAAGCATAGTTTAGGAAATTAGACAACTATCTAGAAACTAGTTTTATGGTTATAAAATGCCTGAAAACTGTTTATCTCCCCCAAATGTTTGAAAATATTCTGAAGGCCTTTGTGATTGCCTCTTTGACCCCAAAACAAATAGAGCACCATTTCTTTGCCTCAGTGGGCCCAGAGCAATTAAAGTCAAAAGGGTATGAATCCCCCTGAACTCTGAGCTGTCCCAACATAGATGAGGAAGAAATTACCCCTGGCTTGGTTTTAGCCTACAGCATGCCCCCAAACCCTCCACTAGATCTTTTTGCCTAAAGTAGAAATTTGCTTAACTTGAACTTTTTATAGACTATGCCCTTGGACCCATGGTTATCAGCATTTTTGGTCGAAAGTAAACTGGTGCATCACTAAAAGGGACCCATCTGAAACCTAAGTTAAGCTATCAATTAAAGATGAAGAATCGCTCGTTACTATTGCCTTAAAATGAGGCACCCTCTTTCTCCGGTTGAGATCGCAAACATCTATTACAGCATTTGCAGAAGTGGATCTTAGGAACTGTGTACTGTTTCCAAGGCTCAGAAGAGGGCATAATCCATAAAACCATGAAATGTGGGGACATTTGATAAAACTTCAAGAAATGCCAGTTTGTGCCACCACCCACCTCCAGGTGCCAGCCAGTGGTAGAGAAGAAGTCAAATACTAATTACAAAGGGAGACTTTATTAGATTTAAGGGGAACAGATGAGCCCAAATCTCCCTTTTTACTATCTACTGTACACTTAGCTAATGCTTTCTCCTGTGAGAAAGGCTTAAACAGTAAGCACAAACAGCACAATGAAATTGTAATACTCTCTCAGCGTGGACCTGGATTATTTCAGCCACCAGCAATGTGAGCAGCTGCAGGTGTGGCACTAAATAAAGTAATATAAAGTGTCTAAATTGTAACAGTGGAAGTACTGTTTCAAGATCCTTGTCTGCTTTTTATTAATAGTCAGATTCCTTGCTATCAGCAGCCACAACTACCTTTACCCTATTATTCAGCAACAATATTTTGATAGGCAAAGATCTATTAAAATCATTGTTGATATTTTGTGACCATAGTCATTTTGGAGTCGAATAAGCGTTCAATCTTCTCACAGAAGGGGAGAACGTAAACTTGTGATTCAGGAAAAGAGGAAACCAGGGGTTACAAAGGTGGAGAGGCCAAGTAGAATGAAACAGACCCCCTCCATCAAGTAAAAAACTTGGCAGGATAACTAGAAACAGACCAACCCTAAATCTTTGGGTTCATGAGCCTTTAGTAACATAATTAACTGAAATAAAACTAATATTCCAGTGTTAAGTTTCACCTTAACATACATCAGCAGTTATAAGTAATAACACCAGGTATAAAAAGTTATAATCAGAAAGTATTCATTTTGTTTACAGAATATACCTTAAGGGAAGGTGAGACATTCCTTAACGCATTCGCGTTATTTCTAAAAAGGAGAAAAATTATCTACACAAAGAGAACTGTCAACTTTCCCTTGCTTTTTCTATCAAGAAACATTACTTTTGGGGGAAGGTGGGCTGATCACTTATTTGAAGTTTCCTACAAAAATAGAGAGCACCAGATTTCCGAAACATTTGTTCTTGAGAAAAGAACCACTAATACCTAGGGAAAAAATGTTGAACAGGAAATGTTTGACCAATGTTGCATCACAAGATATCAAAAGAATTTCACTTTGGCTACTTCAGTGAATCAAGTCAGGACATTCTTGATTTTTTCACAGTCTCGAGCTTCTACAAAATGAATTTTTTAAACAAAATTAGGGACACTAAAATTTTTCTAAAAGTTTCCGATGAGTGAAATAAAGTGAAACTCTTCCTCTAGAATGAAATGTAAAAATGTATTAGTGCTGAGAGAGTAGATAAACAACATTAGTGATCTGTGAATAGCATTCAGGAAATTCCATTTATCTGATGAGCCGCTGGCTAACGGAGCAGTGTTTCGTATGTCACCAGCTAGCTAAAGCTCCCCATTGTGTGCACAGATTTCCTTTAAAGGCATTTTAACATCGTTTTGCACATTAGGAGATAGTTTCCTTAGAAGTGAATGGCAGACCCAAGGAAGGAGTCTTCTTCCTAGTTTTCTTTTTAAATTGATGTCCGTCTGCACCTCACAGCACAGTAATTCCACAAATCCCTAACTCAGGATCCTTGTCATAGGACTGCCTGCGGCAAATCAGCCCATGAGTTTCTTTTTGAACAAGCTTTCTTTTAACACTTAAAGCCAGGGATGATTTAACAGAAAGTGTCTCAAGTCGGTGAGCTACAGCCCCTTTAGACTCTACCCAAACAAAGCTACTAATGTGTGGTCAGTTTCTTGGCAACTCCAGTCCCGGCTGATAACGCCCCTGCTTGCTATTCTCCAAGGAGCCGGCTGCTGGAAGACTGCTCGGAACCGCATCCCCTGGTGCTCCTGACGCGGGCGATCCCCCGACTGCTTGGCGCCAACCACAACATGCTACCCACCGTGAGAGAGCAGGACGCGGGCTGCTCTAGTCAGGACTTATCGTCTATCATACTGATTGACGAAACCAAGAGTGAGCAGAAAAAATAAACACGAACAGAGGCTGCAGTGTATGGGCCAGTCAGCTGGGAGTTTTAGTATTTGGCCTTGGTGATCCTACTCTCATGGTAGGTTATCTTTTCCTTGTGCTATCATTTATCATAACTTTTGAGGGCCAGGGAGAGAAACAAACCTACAATTTTTCTATTGGTTACATTCATTAGACTGCTTTCTTTTTTTTCTTTTTTTTTTTCTTAGCACTCCTTCCTTTGCCCCCCCATAATAATCCCATCCCCTCAATAGTATTCCCCAAAGAACAGGGAAATTAAATCTCAATACAGTTCTCCCCCTTTTACTCCTTTTCCAGCATAGATCATTGCAAGTAATTAACCTTTGTTATTCCATCAAATCTAGAATGCAAGCCTCCATGTTCATTTACTTAAGTCAGACCTAGTAATCAATCTGCTTCTCTAGCAGCTCAACTCAATGAAGATCCTGGATGTTGTTCAGTTATTCGGATTACTAACATCTTCTTCTTAAATAATGGCACTTGACTTTTTCAGGCACAGACCATGTTTTGTATTGGTCTTGACAGCCACTATAAAGTACTCCCCCAAGTGTCAGTAACAAAGATGATTTGTATGTGGCTTGCAGTCTTCCAGTGTTCTAATAGCTTTCTCATTCCAACCCAGGAACATGGAACACAGGGCAGCTGGTTAAAGCTGATACAAGCATTTCTTCTCTCAGCAGGCTATTCTTGCATAACCATTTATTTTGCAAAGTTTTAAAGTGCCTGAAGGATTTAATTATGTACATAGACAACCCCTATAAACTCTATTCTAGGGTTTTATTGACTTTTGTGCTGGGCAGCTCTTAGGCATTTCAATTAAGTGTTTTTATAAGAAAAACTACAATATTGTAAAAAACAAAATTCTTTATAGATACTTCCAAACAGTTTTTTTTTCCCCCCCATTCTGATTGAATAAACTCTATTTAATTGACAGAAAAAATTCCAGGTTAATTCAAGGTTTAGTTTTTCCACTTTGGAAGAATATAGGGTTGGAGTCCCACACAGGTTTGGGAAAAGGGACCTGCCAATATCAGTGAAGGAACCAGGGCAGAGGGAGGGGGACAAGATGAGTCTGTAACATACTCTGAAGAGTCATGAGGCTACCCGATACTGGGGAGTTTACTTAAACTCACAAGGTAAAAACCAAAATGCAAAATTTTACATGTTCCACTTAACAAGTGCAGAATAATAAATTACCAAATTCATTTGGAGCACCCGCCTGACAGGTCTAACCCTCAAAAGTCTCCAGGAGACCCTAAAGCCGCCTTTGTCTGCCTTCTTCAATTGCAGGGCTCAAGTATTTACAAGACTTCTGCAAACCTGCCTTCATTACGATGTGGGATATTTCAGTCCCAGCAGGTGGCCAACAGGAGACCAGACCTGCCCCGTGAAATATGTGATACTTTTTCATATACTTTAACCAGAAATGTGCCCCTCTGCAACTCTCCTAACTGTTCTAATTTCCCTTTCTCCTCTTAATCTCCTCAGCAAGCCATGAGCTTGCATTAAAATCTACCTAAAACATTTCACCCACAGGCAATGTAATTCTGAAACAAGCAACCAACATTTCACAGCTCTGGAGTAATAGATTAATTTGAACCTAATGCTGCTGTCGTTTACTGCTCCAAATGTTCTGGGGTAGACATAGCCCCCAGGCATGGTGCTGTGGCATGCACAACTTTGGGAGCCGGAGCTACAGTTGGCTTCACATCTGTGCATCACATTTGCCATGTGCCTCATTATCCTGCACCCCACTGTGGCTACCTGTCCCCCCTCAGCTTCTCAGCCACAGGCGATCCCATTTTTTTCCCCTCCAACTAAGAATCTTTGTTCTCCTTCTCACTTACTACATTTTTGCGAGACCTCTGCACCCAAGCCGTGGGGATTCAGTCCATGTGAACAGCTCAGGCCCTTTAGACTCTTAATTCTCCATTAGGAAGAGGAAAATCACAGCATTAAGTTTCTGACATGCCACTGCATAAATTGTGCCATGTGCAGAATCTACCAGAGTCTGTGACCAAACATGGGAGCGTGTAATAAAGCCTGGCGTTGTTGGTTTTGACTTTAACAAGTTTGGTCGGTTTCAATTATCTGTAAGCAAAAAAAAAAAGAGTAACTTCCAATTCCAGATTTAAGGGGGACCAAAAAAATATTCACAGAAAGGAAAGATTGTCACAACAGAAATTAAAACCAAGGGTCTTGAGCTATTTAAGGAGTCAGCATTTCAAAGCATATTGCCACAAATAGTTGACATATACAACGCCCACCATCCCCCCCCCCCAAAAAAACACAAGGCTTTAAAAATACATGTAGTAACCAGGCCAAACAGCTGCTTAAATTTTAATCCTGCTTAAACAATAAAAGAATGGTATGACTCTTTTATTGGTTTTCCATTGGAAGTGTTTGGGGCACCCATTTAACAAGAGACAGAAGAAAGTTTCAGTCCTGCCAAAATTATTTAAAATATGCAAAACTTAAATAATATCTGTCGTTATTATTTTAAAGTGTAGGTGTTATCAATAATAATAGCATCAATAATGAAATATGTAAAAAGCAACAGAATACTGGTGTTTAGATATAGAAAAACCACCATCCTTGCCACAAGATAGAAGAAAAAATTCAAACCAGAGGAGTTAGCCTCAAAAAGACCAAAGCTGTGAATAAAGAAATTTTAAAACTTATCTACGTATTACATATGACAAGCTGGATTTAGACAGTAGTCAACACGGAAGAAAGGTGGCTTAGAGCTCTTCAGTTATTTACTTGTGTGACAGGAAAATAACTTACTGTGGGAGATAGGAAATTAATTAGTTTTAAATGATCATTTTCATAAAACTAATACTTTAAAAGATAAATCAGATTCAAACATTACCTACAACCGATCACTCAGATTTTTAATCCCTCAGAGGAGAACAAAATTGAGGTCTAGGAAGAGAATTTTTTAAATGCCTTCCCCAAGTAGAAATATGCTTTGCTCTAGAAATTGTATTGGATTTCCACACCTCCCCACATAATCCTCAAAATCTACACAGTACAGAGCATTGAGTCTTGTACATTTCATTATATGCTTGAATTAATTTATCCTATATGGAATTTGTTACCTTTACAATAAAAAAGTCGCTATTCATTATGGAGAGTGGACAGATGGAACGTGTTCAGCTTAAGACATCAATAAGAAGAGAGGGAAAAACTTATAATCCATGAGGCACAGCTTTCGCCATCTGGTAGTTCCCCACTTGTCTGCCAAGACTTTTTCCCCAAATAAAAGTGAACGTTTCTCTTTGGAGTTAATGGAACATTCTTAGATACTGACCCCGAGCCTGATTTATTGATAATAAGCAACCATACAATTAAAATATTTTCCAAAAATAATCCATATTGTAGGGGAAAGTTTTGAGCCTAACTGAAAAAAAAAATTACAACTACTCTTTCTCTAAAAGCATTATCAGATGAACAAAACAGTTTTTTGCTTTGATAAATAATAAAGGCCATTGAACAAGTAATTTCATCCCCTAGAAAAACACATTGTAAGCTACACAAATACAAAATGGTGCAAAAGAGAGGCTGGCAGTCTCAGGCTCAGACTATGTTTACACAACATTCCCAAGCCCTTTATCTGGCAGATGATGCCTGATGTGGAAGGCAAGAGGCTCCACGGACAGGTACATCCCAAGGCACAGCTGTTACAGCATCCCTTTACCAGGACGCAGCACACACGCCTACCACTCTTAGAAATATGTTAAATGCTATCATATACTATAAAACGTAAGTAAATCCTCCCACCTATTAACTAAAACAGTGCATATACCCTTTTCATGTGTTTACCTCTCCTCCTATGTGTCTGCTTCCTATTGCTGTTGTTCTTTGCAGTAAGCTCTCTCGTCATATGAAAGACATAGGGCCAGTTCTTTGTTTATGAGTGCAGTAGCTCCAGATCCTATGAATAATATTAGGTAACATACACCCATTTCTCTGGCAATTGTCTAGCATTTAAAAAGATCCTTGTGTGGAAGAAAAGCTAACTACCTAATTTTTGTACTCCAGGATTAACAAAGGACTTTACTATAACAATGTAACAGCATATAATGAAATGTACAAGACTCATTGTTACAATGTAACAATGTTACATTGTGACATTGTAAATTCTTAAAAGAATTTCTAAAATTTATTAGCAATTTAGACAATACACATTTATTAAACACTTACTATGTGCTTAGCTCACAACCCCCAAAATGTGGACTAAAATGTGATGGATATGCTATAGTACTTTTGACACTGAGAAATTTAAAAAAAGAAAAACCTTACTGGCATATATATAAACTGAATTTTGGGACACCAAGGCTGACTACACAAAATATATTTTTCTCTAAATTGCTCTGTTAAAAATGTGATGGAGTAAAATTAAACCAAAGCTTGAATCAATATGATACTAGCTAGGTGATTGTCACCAGTTGCTCTACTGAGCTGCTCAATTTCCTCGCCTTTAAAATGAGAATTATTATAATGATACCTACATCATAGAATCATTATGAAGATTATTAAGATAATACATGTAAGAGCTTAGGATAGTATCTGACACAGCATAAAAATAATATATTAGCTATTATTATTTTTATTAAGTTTGCTTTCAGAATTTTTAACAAATTTTAAACCATTTAACATCATTGGAATCATGTTAAAATTATTTGTGAAAACTACCCCAAACCAACTAATCCAAATCTATGAGGGTAAATATAATGTGTAGCTAGAATTGAGACCCTCTGATGAAGATGTTAAAATTCTACAGATTGGCAACCCCCAAATGATTTGCTTTGGTTACTTCCTTGTGTTCTCCTGCAGCAAAGCCTAGCTCAGTGATTTGCATATAGTAGATGTGCAATTATCAAATAAAATAGAAAACTGCTAAATCTACCTCTCAGTTTGCATTGCATGAATTCTTGGTCTTAGAGTCGTTTCTACACATGGTAAAACATGTTCAAGAATGCATTCCTAAGCATTGTTCAGGGAATACCCTTTTGTCTCATATTTATTTGACATCTCTCCATTCATCTCTTCCTTCAGTACCATTATGGGCTGAATTACATCCTCCCAAAATTCATATATTGAAGCCCTAACCCCAACCCAATACCTCAGAATGTGGCTGTATTTGGAGATAGGGTCTATAAAAGTGGTTAAGCTAAAATGAGTCATTAAGGTGGGCCCTAAACCAATCTGACTGGTGTCCTCAGGAGAAGAGAAAATTTGGATGCACAAAGAGGGACCAGAGATACACACACACAGAGGAAAGGTCATGTGAGTACACAGAGAGGTGGCCATCCACAAGCCGAGGAGAAAGGCCTTGCAGTCTGTGGTATTTTGTGATGGTAACCTTAGAAAACTAATTCAACTCCATTCATCTTCCTACTCATTGACTCATCCATGGGTAGGGTTCCAGGATCCCCCTCTCTCACAGAAGTTCTATCGCCCAACATATTCTACAATGTATCATATTTATTTACATGTCTGAAAGCCCACAAAACTGAGATTTCTTAAACTAGAGACTATCTAATTTATCCTTGTCTACCTAACATCTACCTATGTACCTGGCATAATTGCTGAATGAATGAGTGAATGAATGAACAAATACCAAAATGATTACCAAGTCAAATAAATGAATAATGAGTGCTTATAAAAAATGGAAGAGGGGCTTCCCTGGTGGCTCAGTGGTTGAGAGTCTGCCTGCCAATGCAGGGGACACGGGTTCGAGCCCTGGTCTGGGAGGATCCCACATGCCGCGGAGAGGCTGGGCCCGTGAGCCACAATTGCTGAGCCTGCGCGTCTGGAGCCTGTGCTCCGCAACAAGAGAGGCCACGATGGTGAGAGGCCCGCGCACCGCGATGAAGAGTGGCCCCCACTTGCCGCAACAAGAGAAAGCCCTCGCACAGAAACGAAGACCCAACGCAGCCATAAATAAATAAATAAATAAATAAATAAATAAATAAATAAATAAAACAAAAAACTGGTTTAAAAAAAAAAAAAAAAATGGAAGAGAAACTCCCATAACAGAACCTTTTCTGACTGTTTCAAAACCCTACACCTGATATGTAGTGCCACCTACTAGCGCCACTGATAAGCAAAGCACACGGACATAAATATCCAAAGAAAAAGACAGAACAACACACAGTTCTATGATCTCTGGACTACTATGCACAATTCAATCAAAAAAACCTACAAATATTCCTTGCTTAAGATCTGCAAATCTTCCCTGGCTCCTTGCCTGAGGCAGAGGTATGTTCACTCTAATTCAAGCCAATCTGTATCCTTTCTACTTTAAGGACTGTAAAAGTGTTGCTGAGATTTGAAAATCTGGCCTGATCTGGCAACGAGCTTTTAAAAACTTTGATCCTTAAGAATCTATTTTTAAATAAAGTTATGTGGTAATAAAATGTGAAAGTCTGGATTGCATTGATATGGAATTATGGAATTGTTGATAAGTAATAACATTTTGGGTACAATGACTTTAAACATAGTTTAAAGCCAAACAGAGTCCTAGGATACCACTGCCCGTATTATGGGCATTTTCTATCACTCATTCATAGCACAAAAAGCCAGAAGGTGGCCCTCAGGGATTACACACAGTGTAATGACACAACAGGGAATTAAGGTGAACCAACCAATTTAAGTTTCAGTCTCTCCCCTTCTATAATTGACTGGAACTGAGGTTACAGAGCCTCCTTCAAAATTTGTTTTAAAAATACAATAAAACAGTGTGAGCGGACATCTTATTTTTATTGGTACTTACATTCTGCATACGATTAAGCACAAACTTGCAAAGAATTAACCACTCCACCAACCCATTGGATCTGTTATCAAACTTGCAAGAGCCAGGAATGTTTTGAAGGGAAATGGGGGCGGGTGACCTGAAGCCCACTCCCTTGGGTCAGTGCATGCTGGGAGGGGAAATGAGCTACAGAGCAGACAATTTTCAGCTTCAGTGGTTTTACTTTCTTTACCAGGCCTCACGAAAACACACTGACAAAACAAAGGACACAAAATTAATGACCCATGCATTCTGTCAATTGACTCTTAGTAGCAGTGGCCAGTTCACCTTAATTTTTTTGTTCACATTGAACATGTAGCCCAAGGCATTGGTTAAGGTTCACTTAAGAATTCTTCAAAGGCATCACTTGGTTTTCATTAATTTGTTAACTGTAACTTCTCCTTTCTGCTGAGGAACCCACAAACCAAGTGAAGGCCTTTATGCAAAAATGAAAGAACAAAAGGTAAATGTTTGACCAACCAGCCCTTCTTTTGCCTCCAGAGCAATCATTTCTCCTTCATGAATATTACAGTAAATGATATCCATCGGATTTTCCTAGAACTTAAACTATATTTAAACCTTCTTGATTTTCTCAGAAATCCAAGTGTCAACTCACAGCTATTGTAGAGGGATAAGTAACACTGTAGCTTGTTATTTCTGTGAGTAATTATTTCCCAAAGACTGTGGTCTTTAACCAATAATTTTTTATGAAATCTAATTTGAGCATACATAAAATATGGTCGATATTTGGCCTTGGGACTTCCCTGGTGGTGCAGTGGTTAAGAATCCGCCTGCCAATGCAGGGGACACGGGTTCGAGCCCTGGTCCGGGAAGATCCCACATGCCACGGAGCAACTAAGCCCGTGCGCCACAACTACTGAGCCCATGTGCCACAACTACTGAAGCTCTCACGCCTAGATCCCAGGCTCCGCAACAAGAGAAGCCACCACAAAGAAAAGCCCGCGCACCGTAGCAAAGAGTAGCCCCCCGCTCGCCGCAACTAGGGAAAGCTTGTGCACAGCAACGAAGACCCAACGCAGCCAAAACTAAATAAATAATTGATTAAATAATTGAATTAATTAATTAATTAATTAAAAATATATTTGGCCTTAGATAAAATTTAAGAATCGACAAAAAAGCAATAAGAATTCAAAAAGATGTGTAATGGAACTTAGTACTTTCGTACCTCTACAAAAATTATACCACTTTTAAGATGATGGTAACACTTTGCATTGAAATTTTCTTTCACTTACTGGTGCACAATGGACAGTTTGATATTACAGTAAATTTTTCTATTTGGTCAAAAGTTACAAGAAGGTTCATCTCTATGAACATCTTTCTTCGTAAAATTGCTAAAAAGTTGAACAGTTTTCCAAGGACACATAAATAATGAACACTGAGGCACCAATGGCAGGGTCAGAGTTTTCTTTATCAATTTGAAACCAGAATATAGGGTGAGGCAACAGTTGCTTTCAAGCCTCGCAGGAAGTTGGTAGTTTCAACATTTCTCTTTATTAAAAAACAGTATCAAGACAGTTCTAAGTGTGACGGAGTCTACCATGAGGCCATTTGGTAGTTTTTAGCAAAGGAAATGGATCCCATGAAGCAAATGTACCATTCCTTTCTAAAAGCTTCTCAGACAGTTATAAAATATGATAGCAATGCTTGGTTGGTACAACTTCACATTAGTTGCATCTGTCAGCATTTCCATTACAAACCCTTGATTTTCAAGGTTTTATAATTCAGCTGTGAAAAGTTGCTTTAGAAAGAAAGTTGGCAAGGCAGTCTCAGCCAGGGAGTTTATCAAATCGAACAAATCTTTGTTTAGCTATCTCTCAGTTCTGTGAGCCAAGGTCTACTCCCAGTTAGACATGCCAAACTTCCAGTGACTTCAATGCCAGAGAAAGGTTTTTTCTCTCTCTTTAAATTCACTTCACAAGAGCTTCTCTCATTCTTGCTTCAGAAGCCGCCAGGATCCAGCTCATATCCTGTGTAACCCAGTGGGAGAGGAGCCACATCATATGTAACCCTGTAGGACATATGAATCGAGTCTTGGCCAAGTGTCTCCGGCATGAAATGTGGTCAGCACTACAGAGAGATGTGGAACTTTTGAATATGTGTGCAATTAAAATGTAGGCACATCATACTACTGCTTGCAAAGTGAAGTGGTACTAATTTATTAAAAGCCTTGTTGACTGTGGGAGCATGTGTGTGTTTCAGGGGAGTTCTAATTACTTAGCATACGAATTTATTGCTACACTGTCTTTGAAGAAGCAGAGGAAAAAAGACAATCCGAACCATGTATATCATGTATAGCATACCTGTTGTATAGTCTTTGATATATATTTATTTAATTGAGATTTTGATGTTGGAATTTATTATAAACGTGTTCTTGCTCAGAAGTGGGTGTAGATCAGTTCTAATCAAATATAAAATTACACTATTTATAAATTTATAAGAAACTTAGAAGAGATAGCTCTGGACAGGATAGTATACTAGTTCATTTTTAAGATTGTATCAAAATATTTTGTAAGATATTTATCCTTACATGCAATAAACTTCATCTAGTTATTCATTTAGATAGATATACTAGTCTAGATATCTTTGACACATAAGAATACAAATCAGACAAAAATTCTTCACAAAATCAATTTTAAGTTTGAGAGGGGAGGGAAGACATACGTGGAGATTACCATGATAAATGCCCTAAATGCTAGGCATCAGAAGAGAACAGAAAAGGTGTTTCAGTAGATCAGAAAGTGGAGATTTATGGGATATGCCCAAGGGCATATTACTATTAATAAATCTGTACTACAATTTAGTAAAATATTTAAATATAGTAACATTCAAATATTTAAATTTGATATAAAACAAGTTTAACATTTACAACTATAATGTATAGTTTTATAAATACTTAATTTGTATATTTAAATATAACATCCATTGAATTAATAATAGTCATGTCTCAGACTAATTCCTTCCTTATTAACAGTTTACACTTAGAAGTATCGTCACAACAAATCTGTTAACAACATTTGAGGCTGTGAATTTACACATTCCAGGTAGCTGGCCTACAGAGGCACTAAACGACACCACATGGCAAATTCAGGTGTCACCAACAGTTTTATAAAGGCCTGGCCTCGTCAGAAGGCTTTTGTAGATGGCAGGCTAGCAGATGGCTAAAGCCAGGTATGGTTTGGGTTTGTTCAATGTCTTAATCTATTTTCAAACTCTGGATTTGGCAAAACCAAAACCACATTTTGCCAAGTACTCTCTCCCTTAATTTTTAAGCCCATGTGCATTTTCAGTGAAATTTAATCCATATGTTTCTTATTTTTTTACACTTAACTCATCAAATATTTTTCTGTAAGAGCCATTTGACATTCAAAAGCCTTGTGAGTCTTTTTTAAAACTAGAAGTTTTTCAGCTTTTTTTTAAACTAAAGGTTTTTAGCATTTCCCCCCCTCAAAACAGGAAGTCGCAATCTGCCAAGTATAAATGAATGTGAACATGAACACAATATGTTAATCCAATGCCAAAAGGCTTGAATTTGGTTGGAAACTTCAACTTCACAAAGGTGCCCACAATTTTTAAAAAAATATTCCTTTGTGAATCTGTCTGAACCTAGACAATGACTGACAGAATTTGAATTTTAAAAAACGAACTTTACCAAAGCTGACCAATGAGAGGGGCAAGAAACATCTCTTCAGCATTTCACAAAAGGAATTCTCATCATCCATTTGTAAAATGATCAACTGCTGTTTCTTTCTTTCTTCAGCTATTATATTTCATTTTCTAAAAATTGTTTGAAATATACACCAGTAAGAAATAAATTAATTATCAGGACCTTAAAGTTATATATTTTCATGATAGAAAGACATAGATTTATGTATTATATATTTATTCAGGAACTTTATTGCTTATGGAATACATCAGTGTATACTTCATATTATTTTTTGAATTTATATATTTGCAGAACATTTTTCCCAGAAAAAAAAAGCAGTGATAATTTTTAGAATGGCTTAATACAACTTAATGCCAACATATAAATTCAATAGAAATGTACTTAGAGAAGCAACCCTAACGAAGAAGCAATCAGACAGCCTACCCTCATTACATTTTATACTTTGTAGCCCAGCCATATTTTACACAGCTAGGCTCATGGCAGGCACCCAATACATTCTTATCAGATTAAGTTGAATTGAATCCGATAGCATAAGTGATGAGTTATATTGCGATGATCCAAAGAATAATGACACTGTAATTCCTATAATATATTTAATAATTTCTTGTCAAAATCATATATATAAGTTATTCCTCATAACTATTGTGTGATGCCATTTTTTTATCAATTCAAATTCTCTCTTCTGAGTTCCCATGGCCATTAAGTTACAACTATGTTTTAGCACTAAGTTTCAGGGAGGAGAAAGTGAAAATCTTGGAGTGAACATCTGAAATCAACCAGAAGCTGTCATTGGGAAGCAAAAGAAAGGCTGAGGTCTATGGGTGTGATGAGTCATCTAGCATATCCCAAATACCTTTCCAGGAAGGCAATCCCCGGAGCCCATCATCAGAGGACTCGGCCTCTAAACCTAGGAACCAACTTTCAGCTTTTACTCTAGCCCAAAATCACTATTCTCATTTTCCTTATGACACTCAATAGATATCTCAATAGATATCTTTTTTCCTTTTTCATACCTTATATGAGAGTTTGTCTGAAAGTAATATTACCATGTTTGTCAAGAACACGAAAACTCAGGAAAGTATTATTCAACTTGGTTTCTTTTTTGTTTCTGAGACGATGTGCTGTTAGAGTGGTGAGGTCACTGTCTGAGATTCTCAAGCCAAGAGATGTTCCAAGAGTCTCTCCTAACCCAAATTCAGCAGATACTCATTTGTTCATTCACCAAATGCTGGTAAACACCTACTTTGTTTCGGACACTCTTCATGACCAAAGTTCTTGCCCTCTTGAAGTTTACATTCTAAGAGTGACTTCACCACTTTAATAGCACATTACCTCAGAAACAAAATGATTTTTGCGCATTTCATTTTATTTTTAATATTGACAAATCACACTGAATGCTACTTTCCCAAATCTTCATGTTCTTGACAAACATGATAATATTACTTTCAGATAAACCCTCACATAAGGTATGAAAAAGGAAAAAGATATTATTGAGATATCTATTGAGTATCATAAGGAAAATGAGGAAAGAAAAAAAGAAAAACTTTTGGAAAACATTCCAGAAGACTTAGAATGTTCTAGGGCAATGAAAAAAGTTGTAAGTGGACAGAGAAGGCTGATAAATGATGCAAACAGGAGAGCAGAATGATAGCTCTAGGTGTAGTCTTGAACTTCACCTAGTCCAGCAATGGCAAAACCAGGACCCACGAGTGTCCTTCTCTCCTCACAATGCCGTGGCTAGCTTTGCTGTTAGCAGAACATGGCACCAGATCACAGATTCTGAAACTGTCCAAAGGATCAGAGATCTACCAAAGCAAAGGATGCATGAGAGTTGAAACTTATTTGACTTCCCTGATAATCCATCTCCTTCATGTTTAGATAACTTGCCCATGGTCACACAGCTACTAATTCTTCACATTGCTTGCAATGGTTTTCATAACTGACAGAGAAGCAAACAGCTTAAGTTGGAAGAGAAAGGAAGGCTGATATCCACCAAGTGCCCAGGACACAAAACCAACACAACATCTCACTTAACACACCAATCTTGTGAACTAAGTAGTATCCCTTTTATACATTAGAAGCCCATGCAATCCTTCCTAGTCAGATACCATACCTAAACTGCCAAAACAAACAAACAAACTTGCAGAATCTGGTTTTTCTCTGTGCTTGTATTGCCTCTTTTGGACACTAGGTATAGGCACCCTCTCACGGGGGACGTAGGTAGTTGTAGATGATTAAACAAAACAAAATGGTGTAGCTCAGGGGAAGCCTCGATGATCAGCCTCTTTATTTTTCTATTTCCTCTTGAGGTAAATAGGCTAGAAGATGTGAAATAGTTTGATCTCCTTGGAAGTAAGATGTTAGTTTAGAAGCTCAAAATAATCTAGTCCTAATTTGCTATGGCGGCACAGACTTTATTGGTCAAATTCATTACAATTGTCTAGTGTTTGCATCAAAATCTTGTGTTGTTATGACAACCATTTTCAAGCCCTGACTTCTGTATTGTGGCTTAAACGTGATAAATTCCCACTTTCAGAAGACATCCAGCTGGTAAGCTTACTTCAACTGCCAAGATGATGTCCCACAATTTCCACATCTGCTTCAACTCCTCTGTCACAGCCTCATTACTAATTTTTTTCTCCATTTTTTAAGAATTGGGATAATTTTGTTTCCCTGGAGCAGGCTGTAAGTGCACACCCAAGTCAGACTGTTATTTATGAGTGGCTTCAATTTACGGATGAGATGTGTTTGTACCTTATGTTCCGCGTAAGTCCTCTCCTGACTTTCTCAATAATTTGACTTTATGACAAAATTTAGGTGATCTCAAACAAAAAGAAAACCCAAAGATATTTAACCCATTTTAAATATTCATTCTCTAGTTTTTCTAGAATTCTGTCAGAAAACTCTTCAAAAATACTTAGCCTCATCTAGTTTCAAATCAAACCAATATAAATAATGGGTAGAATTACTAACCTGCAGGGAATGTCATCCTAAATTTCCTGGCGCTGACTATGTAACCATAAGCATGACTGGTGTATTTACTGGAGGCAGTATATACTGTATAATGTTCCCTGAAAACTCATGTAACTAATGCAATATGATAACCACTAGGGTGCTACTGTGACGTAAAGGACATAGTACAATCTTATCCAATTCAAACAAGAAAAAAAATAGTTGACTTTAATGGTCCTGCCCTCCAAACAAATGCATTGCCTGTTCTACTGAACTTAAAATTCCAGGTTATATATAAGTTATCCTGATATAAAAGTAATTCAGTGGCATACACATTCCAGCACCAACATATGATTTTACTCTTTGATCAAATATTTCTAACAGTGATTTTAAGGAATCAAGTGCTATGCAGGACATGCCATTTACTGAGAGAATGTAAGAGGAAAATAAATGGATTCAATAGCACAGATTTCAAGTTGGCAGAAGATGGAACTAGTCTAAGAGGAGACATGTTTCCACTCGGGGAGTTGTTGGATGTTGATATCAAAGTGTTTTAAGCTGGATCCAGCAGATATGCTCAGGCATCAGCAGAAGGAAATTCAGAAAGGTAAGCTCTGAACCACAGGACAGGAAAGATGGAAGAGAGCGTCGAGGCTCCCTGCTCTTACCTTCTCATACCCTCATTTCCAGGATCTTACAGATGTGGAAACGGAGCTGTAATTTCCAAGGGTCCCAGTCCCATCAGAGCAGGCTTACAGCCATCTAACTTCCAAGATGCCAAGATGCTGATTCTCCTGAAATAAGTCCTAGGGCAGGAAGAGCTGGAGCTGGGCAGAGACTGCTTCATGGCAACCTTCCAGGGAGACGGCCAGCACAGTGATAATGGATGTAAGACGAGTGACTCATAAGATGTTAGAGCTGGTTTTAAAAAACTGAATTAAAACGATATCCATGATGAAAGAAAGAGAGAAAGAAAGAAAGAAAGAGGGAGGGAGGGAGGGAGGAAGGAAAAAGGGAAAGGAAAGGAAAGGAAAGGAAAGGAAAGGAAAGGAAAGGACAGAGCAGAACAAAGCTAGAGAAGTATAAATAGCCTGGTGTAAATGTACCTGGCCTCCAGCTAAGGCTACAATATACATTATAAACACCAAACACTGTCAAGAGCATTTTAAGAAATTGGTCATCCCTTTCCACCACTTTGTGAGTAATGCTTGGGAATGGGATAAAAAAATAATAATGGCCTCCAGGGAATGTTTAAGAATGAGGTAATTTGCATGCTTCTTCCAGAAAACATTAAGTGTATCCTTCTCCTCTGCCAGGATAATTTTGAATTTCTGGCATCAAAGCTGAAATTTTCTACCAAAGTTGATCAATCTCCTGTTACCATTCTGTATTTGTGTTGGAGTAACAGTTTATTCTATGCAGTGTTAGACTGAGGCTAGTCAGCTATGTAATCTTAAGGTTTTTATTCAGGGCCTCATTGAAGAAAATCCCCAAACTTCGTGTAGACCAATTTTTGCGCAATTTTTCGATACTAATTCTTCCGATTTGGGGACCATGGCAACTCAGCCAAGGAGGGTGAAAATGATTACTTCTCTAAAGAAAGACCTTGGTTTATTCTCTTCTTCCTTCCCTTTTTTCCTTCTATCACATAATATTTTGGCTTCTTCTCCACCATCAAGTAAGACCAGTGAACTGTGGAACAGCTGCCTGAATTATGTGGTTAATTGCTTCTACTTTCTTTAGAGATGTCAAATATATATTGTATTTTGATACATGCCTATCTTGATATCTTATTTCACAAGAAGGCAACTACCATGTGCAAACAGAGGTAATGAATGCATTAAAAGAAAAAGTAGATTTTAGAAATTCATGACAAATACATTGAGGTAGAATCATAGAAAGATCGTAAAAACCAGAGTGTAGTGGTAGGAGGTACTTTAGAGTTTATTTACTCACAATCATCTTTTTCTCATAGCTTTGAAATTGAAGCCCAGGGAAGTAAGGCAACTTGCCTAAGTCATAGATTATTTCCAGTTGCTCATTTAAAAAAAGATAAATCCATTGGTATCTCCATTGCTGTTCTCCTGAATTCTGCTGAGTTGATTGCCATATTAAACCAAGGATTAACCTCTCCTGCTCCAACCCCTTCACCAAATCCTTCTTGGCTCCTTTCTCCGACCTTTGTGCTTCTGAGTTTGTTGCTGTAGTTATTGCTTTTGGGGTTTTTTTTTTTTTTTTCTTTTGTTGTTGTTGTTTTGGTTAGGTTGTACTAGCTCACCTTTTAGATGATACTTCTTCAGGGGTTTTGTCTAGCAACTCTGAGTATACCCATACCAGTTTTCTGTGAATGGGGAGTGATCAATACGACTATGTCATTCAAAGTCACAAAATGAAAATTTTACACAAAGAATTTAAGCACCTCCACTGCCCTAAAGAATTCTAAAACCTATCAAGTCACATGGAGGTATTTAAGATTAATAATATCAACTATTATCTGTTTTCAGTTAAAAAGTGCCTTCATAATGTACCCACGTTTAATCTCATTTAACACTTAAAAAAAAAACCAATAAAGCGACCATTTTAGCATTCCTATTTTATAGATAAGACTGAGGCCACACACTGGACACTGACAATGTGGTATCTGGGGTTTGGAATCCCAAATCTCAGTCACTGTCTACTTTACCATTAATGAATAAAATTCTTCAAGTTGACATATTGAGCTACTATGGCCGACACTTCCTCTATCAAGGTCTGTCCTAATGAGTTGTGTCATATTTACCAGGTCAAGGGAGCCAAAACAGAAGCCAAGACAATAGGGCAAATTGTCCTACACATTTTTTGTTTTTGTTTTCTTAACTGCTGGCTACTTTCTCTTGGAGAAACAATTTGGGCTGCCCTAATAGCTACCACTTTGCAACTCTCCATGGTTCAATTTTTTTTCCCCACATATCTTAAGGTAGTGACTGAAAACTTATGTTATCCAATATGTCTGGCTTAAAGATCAGTCCTGAGAACGGCATTTAATATTATGATTAGGTTTTTTGGTTCTGTTGTGATCATGCTTTCTCTTCTTTTCCTCAAAATGTCTTCTATTTTTCAGTGTAAGGCCTACTTGAGTCCAGGGAATATTGACCAAAAGCATTCAACGAAGAATATATTCACTAAAAGCAGAGGAGTGTACTGAGGTAAGTGCCCCGTCTCGGGAGCCTGATTATGTGGATTCAAATCTCAACTTCACAGCTCACTAGTTGTGTGACCTTGATCAAGTTATTTAATCTATTTGCGCCTCAGTGTTGTCCCCTGTAAAATGGGTTCTAAGGAGAGTTTAATGAGTTAATGCTTATAAAGTGCTTAGAATAGTGACTGACACAAAGTAACTATTTACATGTTACCTATTATGATGAAAGCATGTATAAAATGGAGAAAATGGTCATTAATCTCTAATTTTTTATCAGTTGGTATTAATAGCTTTGTGTTCCTTTATTTTTTGATAATGCTGGATTCCCTGACATTTGGTCCACTAAATGTTTCATTTACATTGGTTCCAAAATTGGCTAAGCTTATCACATTGTGAAATTTGCCTTTTAAAAAGCATATATCCAGTGACCAGAGTTCTAAAGAGCTCACATTGAAACTAACAAATAAAACTCATCTGTTGTGATATGTTCATTTTCATTAAAAAGACATCAGTCTGCTCTGAGCTCCCATTAGAAATAGAACTTAATCTCTGACAGGCGTTTCTCATTTTCCAGTTTTTCTCTAGGGAGTATACATTGGCATGCTGGCAATGATTTTTTTTGGCTCTGTACTGTGGTTGCAAATGGTGTCATTGTTCTTGGTTAAATCTGTGAAAAGTCAGCCTACCCCTCTCATTTTTTTGGCTTCACGCTAAAGTAGCCTTCATGGCAAAGAACTCTATGAGTTTATCAGTCTTTATTCACTGCCCATATTCCAACATGATCAAAGTCTGCTAAAATAGCTATACACTGAGCTTTATTTTTCCCTCCTTTTCAGTTTCTACACTTGTCAAGGATGATAATATATGTTGAAACAAAATCTAGATTTTTCTATTTGTTGGTCAATACAGGAGTTTCTGAGAGAAACAAGACAGGATAAATAGTTATTCTTAAATTTCCTTGCAGGCGGAGAAACAGGTTTGGTTGTCACTTGTTAATGCATTTTGTCACTGAATATTTTAAACTACTTAGTCATACTTAGGACAGATGTTCAACAAATCATTAATGAAAAGATGGCCCTTAATGTGTGTCAGAATTCAGTGTATAGACTAGCTGTTGGTTCTAATGATTCCAAGGATATGAGAAAGAAACAATGAAAAACATTCCATGATCATAGACTACTTTTTCCCTAAGTAGTTTGTTCATTCTCTTTGGAATCCTACTTGCATAATAAATTTTCCTGTCAAGTTGTTTCTTTATAAACAGTGTAAACATTAACAGCCTCTGTCTGAAATAGTAGATCCTAAATAAAAGTTAAATTAATATAATTTTACATTGTTATAAGAGCCAAAGTGATATTCTAGAAGACAAAAAATTTATTTTACTAAAAGATCTAAACTATATTTCTTTGGCTTTTATTCAATATCAGATTTTACATGCATAAAGAGCACTATGTATATTGACTAATTGTGCAGTGTGTCAAATTATTGATGTAAGTCATTCAAAGTTCTGTGTAGATCAGCCACAGTCAGCTTCTCCTTTTTTTCCAGGAAAAAGGAAATAGACACACTGGGCTGAGTCCTTTGCAAGTTCCATTATTTGCTCATCAAATAATTATGGAATGTCTAGATTGGACCAGGCCCTGATCCAGGTGCTTGGAAAAGTTGGTGGAGAGATCAGAAGAAAGACATGCTGCTCTATAGGAGCTTCCACTGTAACTTCTAATAGCAACATCCTAAATTTTAAAAATAATAAGTCTTTGCCACTCCTGGCCGAAGACTGCTGCTGACCAAAGGCACATTATTGATAACAATATGCCTTTATTTCACAGCATACTGGCACATACTTTGGTATTTGACTATCACAACAGGAGAATAGGCCTTTGTGCCTAAAGTGCCCTTCTTGACCAAACTCCTACTCAAATGGAAAAGCTCAGCTCAACTGCTTCCTCCAGGAAACCTTCTCTGACTCATTATGGAAATCAATTTTAGGTTACACAACATGTTTCTCAGATATCAAGGAAATGATGTCTCCAGTTCCCATATCACATCAATTCCTTATTTAATCCCCTCGTTTCCCAGCTTCTCTTGCACTGAGCTAGAGCCATGTGACTGAGTATGACAAATGGGAGGTAAACAAAGGTGATGAGTCACTTGAGTCTAGGCACTTTAGAGTTGGTGATTCTTCTCCATTGCTCTCTTCCTCTCCCAGGGTAATTATCAAGCCTTGTGTTGCAATGGTAGCATCACAAAGAAACCTGAGTCCTCAAGCTCATTTCTGGAGAAACCTCCACCAACCAGCACTGAACACTGATGGAGCGAGAGATCTACTGTTGCTGTGCTAAGCCATGAGATTGGGGGATTTGTCTGTTGAGGCAACTGACATTAATGACTGTGACTAATACAGTGACAGAAAGAATGAACTTGTTTTGTTTTTGCCCAAAGAGGCACATCTCCTACATAGGAGACAAGGAGTGATGTTAAAGATGCACCAGGCTGTTACCTACCACCTCTGCAGTGGCTGGAGCAGGGCTGGGGATGGGCACTCCTTGCCCCAGTTCGGCTGCCTCTTTCCCAAACACTTTCTCCTGTCTTTTCTCTTGATCCCAAACAGGAAAACTCATAAATCACCCTTTAACAATGAGCTGAGTATACATTAGCTATTTGTTACTTTTTCTTCAAGATAAAAGGTATTTAAGTCCTGTCACTGAAAATGGAAGGAGCAGGTGCTCCTTGTGTAAATCTCTCTTTCGATCATATACAGAGCACTTCACACACACACACAAACACATACACACACACAGAGTCTACTTTTAAACATTCTTTTACTCATAAATAGGATGGCTGAAAGAAAGGAGAAAGTTAATTCTAGATTCCAATTAATTTCACCGCTGAAATAGGAAAGAAAATTATGTTTGCTTTCTTAAAGTAAATGGAAGTTAGACTATCAAAGATTAGTAAAGATTGCTTATAATAGCTCAGCCGCATACCAGGGAGATCAGCTCGGTGCTTTGTGACCACCTAGAGGGGTGGGATAGGGAGGGTGGGAGGGAGACGCAAGAGGGAAGAGATATGGGGATATATGTATACGTATAGCTGATTCACTTTGTTATACAGCAGAAACTAACACACCATTGTAAAGCAACTATACGCCAATAAAGATGTTTAAAAAAAATAAATGTACTTTAAAGGGAACAAATAAATTACTATGGAAAAGAAAAAATAAATAAATAAAAAAAATTTAAAAAAACATAACCAGCCAAAAAAAAAAAAAGGTTGCTTATAATAGCTAAAAACAAGGACCCGCTGCTTGCTTAATAATGTCCCTTTCCCTGATTTAGCATAAAGGAGTCGGGGAAATAGGGGAACATGAGTATAAATCCTACACTCTTAATGAAAGATTTATTATTAAGTAAAATTATTTTTGCTTCTTTTTAATATGTTAAATTTCATACTACGTTGATAGAAAGATAACAAACAAAAACTATTTTTTATTCCATGTGGAAAAAAACAACTCTGGCCCAGGACGCTAGTTAAAGTAAATGTAGAGATAGGAAAATAAACTATGGTATTAATTAACAGATTGAAAGGAATATGAACACTTCCATGCAGGATAGATTCAGATGTTAGGTATTCCAAGTGCAGGATTGATAGCCCTAGAATTAAAACCTGAAATCTAAGTAGATTTTTCCCAATGTCATGATATACTTAACTTCTAAATCCCTGGGGAAATTTTGAATCTAACATGCAACATGGGAAAATAAACACCACCATGTGCCATTTTCTCTTCCATAAATTTTTGCTTTGGTTGCTGGGAAGCTCAGAGATAAAGAGTCAGTACTTTCTTATAGTTCTTTCCAGAATTGGTTATTAAATATGCTGCCTTCCCCCTTCTTCTTTTACTCTTCAGTATTTCTCTTATGTTAATAGTCTTGGGTTTTGTTTTTTTGTTTTTTGTTTTTTGGTACCTGTATTTTTCTTGCAAGCTGCCTCAGGTACTTTGTGGAAATAATGGTGCAATAAATTTTTAAAAACCAATAAATTTTAAAACAGCGAAGTGTCAGGTACAAATATGATTGCATTTCTGAAACTATCTACTCCAAATGGAACCACAGAATGTTAGAAGGGAAGGGGTCTTAGAAGCCATCTAATCCAAACGCTTGCTAAGTAGATAAGGAAGCAGATCCAAAGACGTTAAGTAACTTACCTAAGACACACAGATAATTAGGGGCCATTTCTCCTGTAGCATCTCATTCCCTTCCACTACGAGATGCATCTCTGCTTCAAATACAATGTCCACATCAGCACATACTATACTGGCTTAATTTATTTATTTTTCACAAGTTTTTGAAGCTTTCTACGTAAAGAACAAGTATTTAAACCTAAAGTGCTAAACAGAGACCCACTCTCATCCTTTCCATAGACTGTTGCTCAGGCAGCTGCCAAAGGAAGGAGATTATTCCCATGGACTCCTGCCAGGAGCCTGGCTGGGGACATGCTCAGGACTAACTGTTGCTCTGAGTAGTTATGTTAGTCAGGAGCTGGACCTGTCAGGATCTCTACCAATTAGGATCTGCTTAAGCGGCAGCAAAACAGAAAGAAGTTAGAGAAAGCTCAGCTGCCAATATTCTTGATATATAAAACCCCAGTCTTTGGGGAAAGATTTTTGTCAACCTTATCCTGGGTTATGATATATGGTAAATAATGGCATCCTTGAGCTGTTCATTCTAAATCACTGCACCATCAGTGGGGTAATTGGCGGGGCTGATCCTGGTCACACAGGTCATGTTGTGGCTAATATATAGGATCCTCTTCATAGGGCTCTGCACTGATAAGATATGGCAGCTGGCATGATGGAATCCAGACAGGCAGCCGGACGTGCCATGCGTGCAGACAGAGATGGGCTCCAAAGACACTCTGTCATTTGAAAATCAATATATTCACAATATTCTTGCTCGATAGCAAAAATGTGCAACAATTATCTGGCAAAGTACACTTAAGAGGCGCTCTGATGTTTTATAGATACTAATATTACTGTCTCTAACTTGTCGTTGTAAAGGTCCAATTTTCAAAATGGTGAGTTTGGAATTTGACACAGCGATAATCATTGGAAGATTCAGGCTCACAAGCCTTGCTGTTAGGTTCTTTTCAGGTTAGAGATTGGAGTGAAGGGGTGTGTGACATCAGAGAACACCAGAAGGAGAACAAAGTGGTAAGTTAATGCATATGGAGTCAAATACTTTACGAAAGGTCTAATGGAAGAGGCTGGGTTCAACCCCATTATTGACTACATTTTCCCATGCACACCAGGTGACATATCACATTCCAATTCTTCCTCTTCACTATGGCACTGGGGTAGTCAGTGGCTAAGGAGTCAGGAGCGCCAGGCTGTAAAGCCATTCTCCACTAAGAGGACACAGTGACATTAATGGATTTCCGGGTGTGGGAGCCTCCCAGCATTATTGCTTCTCGAAACCTCCTTGATGTCTCCAGAAGTCTCTAATCTGTATCCTGCCAAGAACAAACACTATACATAGAGTGTGCTAGTTACGAGGAACACAGCTGCCAGTCTGACATTCAGGAGGGTTTTCACTTTATTTCTTACTCGAAATGATTATCTTAGATTAAAATCAACATAAATAAAAGGAATTAACAGAGGAAACTAACCTTAGTTAGAGACAAATTCATAGCCAGACAGCACCATAAATCTCATGACCAATGAAGATACTGGCAAATAAATTCTCCGCAGTGTTGCCCACAAATGCATCTGCTGGTAAAGTTATGCATTAGTAAGTTTACTTCCTCTCAGTAGGGCCTGAGAGATTCTGTCATTGTTAGTCATGAACCTAAATTACTTAATATGAGTTGCAATTTCAGGCATTTGAAAATTATGTACCCATAAAATATGTAGGGTGAAGTAAGCAAACTATTTGCTATTTACTTCTAAATATTTAAATGGTCTTCATTAGTTATCTACGAAGCATGCCTCAGTGAGGTCAGCGTGGTATTCATTGCCAGGCTCACTTTCAAGCCAATGGAAACAATGGAAACAACGTCTCACTGAACAGGGAAAGACAACACACAATTCAGACATGATAGTTCCTAAGTTATCCTCCCATTGTTTCATTCACATAAAGTGATATCTGATCCCATATTATACTTGGTGTTTTCATACTGGCAATTTGAAGAAATACCATTAAAGAAAAAATATTGTGAAATATTATGCTTCCAGACCCTAAAGTAATTGCTTAATACGAAACATAGGGGTGTAGAGACAAAAAGTTGCCTGCCCAATATCAATTCTTCTTTTTGACCTTACTAATAATAGATCCAATATTATTTAAGGCATGAAAGAAGGTGGGGGAGAGAGAGAGAGGCAGGCAGGAAAGGAGGAGGGAGGGAGAGAAGGAGGGAGGAAGGAAGGAAGGAATACATTTCCCAGCTTGCCTTGCAGCTGCACTGGTTCTGGTCAATTAGATATACAGTTATCACTGGGTAGGGGCTTCCAGAAATGCCCTTCAAGGGGAACTGACTTACTGGCATGCACCATTCTTCCTTGTTGTTCTTAACATTTTTCTTGCTTAGAATGTGCACAAGATGGCTGGCACTTTGCAACCATCTTGAGAACGCGCGGGTGGCGGTCACACCTAATAACAGTACAGCAGGAAGCTATAAGGATCGGGATTCCTAATGACAACATAGAACTGCCGTACCCATGACTGGCCGCCAGCCTTCATACTTCTTTTAAATTTTAAGCCACTATTTTGGAGTTTCTGTTACTCATACAGATAAAAACAAGGAAGTTGACAAAGTATTGGCTCGAGGCCTGGTTTCTAGTCCTTGCCCTTCCATGAACCATGTGGCCTTTGAAAAACTCTCTTTACATCTCATGACCTCAGTTCTCTTCTCTTTATATTGAGTTGGGCTGAATGATATTAAGAAAACACCTTTCATTTTACTAGTTGTGATTTTTAACTACCCATCTTTACTTTTCCAATACCATCCTTAAACATCCATGTGGAAAAGAAAAAACTTAATATTGGGTTGGTGAATTTTAAAATAAAAGAAGAATAAGAAGGACAAGTAGTTTACAAACCCTAGAATCCACAGACCAGCAGATGACAGTTTAAACAAGTTTTAATTAAAGTAAGCTAATGTTTTAATAAATGCCATCACTAACAGAAAATATTTTGGCCTCTCGGAGACTCTGACTAGGATAGGTAAACTGAGGCAAGATGGAGTTGCCTTTGCCTTCTTTTAGCTCTATTTAGGAAAGGGACTTATGAGCCTTGGAGGGTGGGCAGTAGGGAAGAGATTAACCCCGGCCCAGGCTGTTCCACTCTTACGATGGAGCATTAGCCTATCTGGGGGGAGCCCTGGGTCAGGGTGGAGCTCAAGGTGGTTGGAGCTCTGCTGCCCTTGGCTGGAAAGGAGCCTCCCTTCTTTAGTCCCCCTACTTCTTCTTGAGTGCTCCTGGGGTGTGGCAGGAAGGTGACGGAAGAACATATCTATAGCACAGTCCATTTTTGCAGAGTCCAACATTTCTGCAAGAGTACACAATCTGTAGTTATTAGCCACCTACTGTGTATATGCCATTTTGCCACGGGTTGGAGGTACTAGAGAAACACAATGTCATTCCTCGTGATCCAGAGATGCAGGGAAAATTGGGGAAGACTCCTGTAATTTCATCTTACTCTCCCAACTGAAGAATTTATTGTTAACACATGTAAGCCAGAAGTCACTTATTCCATTCAGGAAGATTTCCCCTAATGGCCTGGTTTAGTGCACATTGCAAATAAGCACCCTCAAAAATCTCACAGAATTTTTCATAACCTTCCTGCTAGCAGAGGGAATAATGCTGAAAAATTTTAAATATGTGTATTTAAAAATCCCACAATGACAACCAATTAGTTTATTGTTTTCTTCACAAGAAGCAAAAAAATCATATCCATTATTAAGTCTATATAAAGTTTCTATGTCCCCGTCTAGCAGAGCCAAGCAATCTTTCTCTACCTACAGTGCCCTTTACCACACTGAAACTAAAGCATCTGGGATGGAAAATCTTTGATATGCCTTTCATACCAACCTTGTGAAAAAAGATATATGTCTAAGTTTATGGCGGCAAACAGTGTCATTATCTCCCTTCCTCTAATATTTAACCAATCTGAACACTCAGGGGAAAAATGTTATCTGAAATCCAACTACCTTATATGCATTCCCTTGGTCTTCTTTTGACGATTCAACCAGCTTTTCTCACAAGTATCTCAAATACTTGTTTGGAAAGCTTTTCTCAAGTGGGTGTGCAAACAGGAGGAGGACTGTTCTTTAGCAATCCCTCCTTATAAGCCTCCAATGATACTATCTTCTTGTACTTTAGTTAATGAAAAGATAAATATGATTTGTGCCGTGCCCAGCTGTGTTTTTCTTGCACTGAGGAATTCACAAAAGGAAAATTTTAAATCATATATTTATCAGTGAACAAGCTTGCTAAAGCAAATAGATTTCAGTCTCCTGAGTTTGCTTCAATAAAAGATTAAACGCTAATAGTGCAATTTACCACACTCAACAGATTTATGAATAATCAAAGTTTGGAGGAAGGCCAGGCCGTTTAAGAACATTACCTAGCAAACAGATGCCAACAGTATGTAGACATCTTCCCTGTAGCTACGCAGCTGTATTTCCTATCACAGGATTCAATATTGACTGAATAATTGGCCTTTACAAAACATTTATTAAAACGCACCATTTACCACACACCCAATGCTTGTTTAAGAAGTTCAGGCAGGGAGGGGGATGGGGACAGGGGAGACACACGAGTTCTTTCTAATTACTGAGTGGATTTAATTAGTAAACAGCAGCAAGTCAAGTCTGGAATTGTTAGACCAAGGTGCTGAATTGTCAAGGAGTTCTTTAAGGAATAAAGGGAATAAGCACCTCATATTCAGTTTTGGAATAATACTTTGCATTATTACTATATACATTACTGTAATGTAGATATATAATATATAAAATTACTATATCATAATACTGTGAGTGGGGTTACTCTCAGTACACCAAAGCCCATTTTCCATGCGCTTACTTGCATGTTCTAATGCTGCTCCTTGGTGGTCAGGCTGCCATTATGTGGTTGCCCTCGTTTTCCAAGATTAATATGCTTAGGCGTGGAGAGTTTGTTGAATGTTGTATCTACCTTAGGTAGCAGGTTAAGTTAATGATTAAATGAGGGTTGGCATCCCAGGGCCAAGTTTCTAACTCTCTGAAAAAGATTTCTGATTTCTCTATTTTACATCTTTGCATCCAGCTTGAAAAAGAAAAAATATCAGCTGATTGATTCGTTGTGATAGAAGTCACCTATTAAAAAATCTCCTTGCTAACAAATTTGGAATATGGCGTGGACAAAATGCTCTAGTTCGAATGCATTAAGCTTAGTTATGATGAACTCAAAACACACTCATGGTGTGACTGAAAAATGAAAACTATCACCATGCTTTACAGGTTAACCATGGCAGAAAACACAACTGGATTCCAGGTAATCTCCTGCCAAATGAGAACAGGTTTCCTAACCTTTCGGCACTCTGCCTAGTAAAAGTGCTGGTCCCGCTCTCTGTAACAGGGCTTCTAACCCCAGCCTCACTTGATGCCAGGAAAATGAAGGTATCATTTACCTCTGGCGTTCAAGTACGCCTTGAGTAGCTCCTCAACTTGTGTAAGACTTCTCTGACACCTAAAGCTAATTATGCTAGTTCTTCGGTGCTCTTTTTAGTTACGTTAAACCTTTGGTGTCTTCAGTTTTACTTGGACTTTAAAAAGAGAGTAGGCTTCATTATGGCACAGCTTGCCATTAAGTGGACTCAGAAATAGTGTTGTCTAAATCTTGCCTTCATATTCATATGTATATATGTATAATTTATATATATATATATCATATATATAAATTTTTATATATTTAAATTTTCAAAATATTTATCTAATTTTTATTCACACTCACTTGGCCCAAAGCATAGGTGTTGTGGGCATTTTCCTAATGGTCATTTAAAAAGGAATTATTTCACAGTGTACGTTCAAGCACACACAATAAAAATGGATAATACAAAATATTTACAAACTCACTGACCCCCAATCAGAAAGGAACAATGTACTAGCCTAGCGTCTAGCATCAGAATCCAGATAATAAATGATAAAGTTTTAAAAGATGGATTATACCAAAGGGTTGGCATCTAGCTAACTTGCTAAGTCAAATTTATAAAAACTAGAATAGAGAGAGAACAGGAATAGATATTCAAATAAGAGAAAAACAAATCCTAAGTACATGAACAAATTACTCATCTTCAAGATAATTGAAGTTCATAACAAAGAAATTTTAGTATTCCATATTATATCTGTATATATATATATATATAGATATGTATATATATACAATTTATACAATTTGTATATCTAATTATAATTTTAAATTTTATATATTAAAATATACTTTAAATATTAAATTCAGTGCAAGTAAGTACACTCGTATGCTAGAGGCTTTGAAAACTGTTAGAACCCTGTAAAAAAGCAGGGAAAGAAATAGATACAGATACATAAAATACGTATAGTATTTACAAAACAATTGATGTTTATACTTTTTGTCTTTATAATTCTATTGTTGGAAATTGTCCTAAATGCATATCAATGACAGGTAAAAGTTACATTTGTTAGTTTACTTGTAGTGTTACATTTCGTGGTATAAAATTATAAATCATGCAAGAGACTAATAATAGGGGTGAAAGTAACTAAACTATTGTACACAGATAGACTAACACCTATAATTGCAATAATAATTATAAAGTTAATGGGAAAACATAGGCCCATATTTAGGATAAAATATTAAGCAAGAAATAGTTGAAACGGTAAGAAAGTTAATCAGGCGGAGTCAAGCCAAACATAAGAGAGTGAAGTCGTTTTCAATTTTTCAATTTTTTTATAATACCGCTTTTATGTTTTAAAAGTGAGGACAAGAAGTGGAGGCTTCCTTGGCCGCATTTACGTGTGAGGTACCACCGTCCCTGTCCTGAGACCCCTCTCTCTGCGGACAGTAGTAGGGACTAGTCTCATTTCTCCAGTGAGAGTCAATCCCAGAGGACAGCTATCCCCAGGGACAGGTGCCCCTGGTATGGCAGTTTGCTTTCTGAGCATGCGCTGAACTCAAGCGGTCGCGGTCTGAAATGATGCCCATCCTCCTTGAGAGCCACTCCCTCTACATCAAAGGACTGTCCTTGGCACAGCACACAGGGAGTGTGCAGCCCCAGCTCTGAGCACGGCCTGTGAAGCCAAAGTGTCCTGGTAAGGGGGCAGGGTCTCATCACCAGACGTATTTTTGTCAAAGCAGAAGCATCTCAATGTCATATCATCAAAGAATCATTTAGCTTACTGAGCCAAACAACTGCTTATTGAGAAAGGGAAGGAAAAGGCAGCTTTAACACTCCAAAATTAAAACAACAACAACCAAAAAAGGCTTTCCAAGTTTATACTGCTTTTAACGTCTGTGTTTTAAAACCAGATATTTAGTGCCCTTTTAAAACATCTCAGGGTAACATTTTTAGTTCTGCAACAGTGCTGATAACATTCCAAGACCAGCCAAGGTGCAACTGCCCATAAAAAAATTAACACTATCAAGGCCATTTTTTTCTGTGCTTAAGCTCATGCCAATGAACACTACCCTATGGGCATAAACTTGATATTTCTGTTCACCACACATTAACCCAGAGTTCCTCGGGGTGTGACACCCAGGTGACTTCTGTGATGCAGATTTCTAAAAATCTGGCTAGAAACCTGCATGATTGAACACCCCACTCATGGCCAGGTACAACCATTGATCTTCTCTTATTCTACCCAATCTGCATTTAGTCTCGGAAGATTAACCCTTTGGCGGTATGAATTCACATTGCTAAATGCAAAGAGAGTCCCTACTGAGGCTTATGAAAGTGCATTAGCTCCCACAGTAGGACCCAGGGACTGCTGGGGGTCTCACATGATTCATGAGAGACAGAGAAGAAGTGGCTGAGATGGGAATCGGGGTGCCTCTTAGGCTCTGGAAGGAATAGAACTGCAGAGTCTTGGAGGTAAAGAAACCATAGTGATTACTTAGCACAGCCCTTTCAAAGCACCGCCCAACTAGTTAGTGACAGAAACGCAGTCTAGCTTTCTCTCCACTGCCCCAAAATATTTTGTGGTGAGAGAAATAGGGACAGAAGGAACCTGGTTATAGAGAAAGAAAATATCATACTTTATGATTAAAGAAACATAACAGTAAATGAGGATAAAATATTATGTATCAAGATAATCCCTAAGATATATTCTGATAAGGTCCTGGTATAATTTTTAAATTATATGTGGACACGAAGGAGACCATCTCCCAAGCTGGAGGTGGATGGCGACTTCACAGTAAGAGTGCTAACAAAGGGAACACAAATCGTTTACACACCTGGTTAGCCCTCCATGACCTTTGAAAGTCAGTGGCCGCACATTGACTTCAACATACACTTTTGAGCATCTCCTCTTTGTCTGGCAATGTAATTCCCCACGTCCCACGCCTCACACTTTTCCAACAGAGAGAAAAGGGTCATGGTGTGGGCACCGCGTGCCGGAGGTCAACTCTACCTCCCTCACATCTGCTGAAGGCAGGGAGGAGGGGAGGCAGAGAGGATGGGGAAGAGCACGAGATGGGGCAGAGGGGAGCAAGCTGGACGAAGAGCGATATCTTACCCCATTAACTTCTGCTGGAAGCATCTATCTCCCCAAGACACAGGCAGATGAAAAGAGGTAGACAGCTACAGAAGAGGAAAATTGCTTCCACACAAACAAGGTGGAGTTAGTTGTTTTTCAGCTGCCCACGTGCTGTTTTATGTGAACATTTAGGTATTTATAAAGACGCATCTCCATAGCACCCCTTTGTCACAAATAAGGCATCTTCACAATTCACAGCATCTGTCAAAAAGCAAAGGTATACAAAATATACTATACGATTTTGTCCATCTGACCCCACCTGCACATTCAAAAATCACAAAGATGAATTTGAAAGGGAATGTTTCGAAATGTTAAAGCCCTGTATGAGGTAGGGGCACTCGAGCAAATTACCTTTGTCTGGGTCGCTGAAGCTCTCATCGCAAGGAGTGAAAACCATCATGCTTCTACATAGAAATAAGCAAACTACATCGATGAAACACAACCAGGAAGAGAAAATGAATGCAGCCCCCATCATTAATACTAAAACTAGTCAATAATTATCTAGGCGGTATCAGTTATGTCTTTTGTGCATCCTGGTTGGTCTCTAAGTAAAGAGAAGAAGCTTGTGAGTAGTACTTGGGAAGCCTGCAGTTTCTCTATAGGACTATTGTCTCAGGCGGCATGTGTGAAGTACAGGGTGGGGACAGCATGCAATCTGCATGTTTACTGCTTCAACATTCTACCCACTTCTGGAGAATTACTGCTCATCCTAAGCCCTGCAAGGGCAGCAGGAAGTTCCTACTTACTGACAGTTTAGTTCTTGGAAACCCTGGGAGGAAGATGAGCTTTGTCCCTGATGTGCTAAGTCATGGCTGTGTGGAGGCTACTAAAGTCAGCCCATTCTAGATCTGGACGGGCAGGAAGGAATGAGTCACACCTCTCCAAAGTTCCTTAATGCTGGGTGAGGATTAGTGCTCATTTTAAAATCTGTCTGATTTTCAAGAAAGGAAAGATACATGTTCGAGAAACATTATTTGTTTAAATTCAAGTAAATTTGATCATAAGAACTAGAAATCTAAGAAAGCCATTCTGTAAACTTATATACTTCATGAACTAAGCATATTATCCTATTTCATAGCATTACATCCTTTTCCAAATGTAAGTTTTCAAAAAAACAGCTACTAGCTGAGGGTAGTATGGGGATTGAGCAGAGAAAAATCAAAAGGTTAGAGCAAGATAAACCCTGGAGGACAAGATTAGAATCCAAATCCTAGAGGCAAATTAAATAATGTTAAACAGAGCCAAAGGAGTAGCTTTTTCACATGAAAAGGCTACAATATAAATGTTGATGTTTCTCTAGATCTATATGAATGTGACAAAATGATCTATGGCTATACTGTCAAATACGGTAGTCACTTACCTTATGTGACTATTTATACTGAAAATTATTAAAATGAGTACAATTTAAAACTTACTACTAACACAATATTGTAAATCAACTATACTTCAGTAACGAATAATTTTAGTTTCTCATCTGCACTAGACACATTCAAGTGCTCAATACCTACATAAGACTAGCGGCTACCATATTGGACGGCACAGATTATAGAACATTTTCATCACTGCAGAAAGTTCTATTGGACAGGTCAGATTCCAGAGCTCATAATGGACTTTGAAGTGAGCATTGATATACAATATAAGCTGAAATAAAAAGCCATGACTCCACAAAGTGCACAATAGGAAGTAGCATATTGAAACCATAAACAAACTTTTATTCTTGCTTTGGCTCAATCTTTATCTAGGAAAAAAAAGTTAGAAAACAGGCAGGGCAATACTTGGGCTAAGTAGCCAAGTTTCAGGGAGAGTTCACAATGAAGTCCTTCCTTTATACTGGAAAGGTACAGATGTAAGTTTGTGTGTGTGTGAGTGTGTGTGCGCGTGTGCATGTGCCAGTATCCTCTGGGGTATCCAAAGCATGACCTTGAACAGAGAAATGTTCATCCTACGACCTGCCAAAATGGTGTGGATGGCCCAGAATAGTGACATTAAGGCAAGGACTTTAAATAAAACAAGAAGTCAAAACTACCTGGCACCCTTTGATCTGACCTCAAAACAGATTGCTATAGAAAGTGTCATTCTTAAACAGAATAGAGAAAGTAGGCATTTTCTTTCTTCATGGGGTGAAATGTTCAAAGCAGTCTTCATTATCGAAATCTGCTCAAGATTGAAATGGTTATCCAGGTATTGTCACTGGGTCTGTTTTTGGAAAATCTCATGCCTGGAATATTTAAAGTATTCCGTATCTTGTGAGCAGGAGGGCTTGATAACGTCCCAAGGTCATTCTCTGTGTTGGAACATTGATATCCTGGTAAATATCTTAGTTTTCCAATGAAACACAAATACCAATTTAAAATACACTATTTGATTTCACTCTTTTCCTTTTTTTCTTTTTTACTGCTCCCATTTGATAATGTGTGTGCCCACATGCTTGCACGTGTGGATGGTCACATGGTTAAAACAGCTGTACAGATCTAAGGCTCCAGAAACTACATATCCAGTGTGAGCTACAGATTAAACTGGTTTGTAGTGAAAATATTTTAAAGTATACCTAATCCTAATTAGTACAGTTGTAATAAAATAAAATTTCAGTGATTACAAAATTTCAAAACTATATGTTGTCATATTGAATTGATTCTTTACTAATACAACTCAAATTCCTTTTTTTTTCAATCTAGATGACATCTTTTTCAAAACTAGGGAATACTCCCTGGAGTATTTACTTCTTGTGGATTCTCTGTTATTTTCACTGACTGAAATCCAGGTATGTTAGAATAAGAGTCACTTGAATGCATGCATACAGCATCTTACAAAGCACTGTAACATTTCACATTGCATTTGTCCGCCATGGCTCCACATCCAGGATTTTATGGCAGGTGGTATCTTAAAAGCGAGAGAAAAAGATCAGATTCATTATGATATATGCCTAAGAACTTCTAGCCAAGAATTAATTTCTAAAAATTAATTTTAATTGCACAAGCAATGTATGAAATGCATTTTCCTTGGAAAACCTTGTACAGCATTATATATAAAGCTAAAGCCCCTCTACCCACAACTACATTCACGTCCTCTCTCCCTCCTCAGAGGCAACCACTGTTATCAGCAATGATGTGCCCAAGATCTTTCTTATTCTTTCACAACTGCTCACACATATCCTGGAAGGCATGTATAAGATAAGGAGATTTGATGCAGCATTTTTCATTGCAACAACAAAGAAATTGGAAGCACCCTAAATATCCAACAATCAGGGAATAAACAAACTAATTATAATTTAAAAGTTGTGGTAAGTCAATATTAAATAATTTGTAGTATCTAAAGTGCTTAGAAAGTACATGACACAGAATGAGCACAATACATAAAATTTTTGCTATTACCAATACATGCGAGGGGTATATATATATATATATATATATATATATATATATATATGAGAGAGAGAGAGCCAGAGAGTGATAAACAAACACTGCATAAAGATACAGTATGAGCCAATTTATGGTAAATATACACACACACACAAACACAAACACCACATATTTTCTAGGAGTTTCGAGATTCCTTTCACTGCCTGAGGCTTCCTCTGCTCTTTTATGTCATGAGGATACTTTTCAAACACAATAGAGTAGGAGAGGATGTGGATATGTGTGTTTGATCTGCCTCAATGGTGTTTCTCTGGTCCTCACCCTTAGTAGCTTTCAAGGATAGTTCATTTTGTCCTTGACTCTATAAGCACTCAGAGAATTCAAACATAACCCCTCCCCCAAAACAAAGAAGTGAATAAGAGAGAAGAAGCCAACAAAATCGAGTGAGCGTGAACCCTGCTCTGCCAGGTTCTAATTCTTCTGTTTCCCATGTGGAAGGATCTTGTCAGATAAATCTTAATTTATAATAAAAGAAAGGAATTGTGCTCTACTGAGCAAAGGATCCAAGAGGTGAATTTTAGTCCCGCTCCGTCGTGCCTCCCAATTGGGCACAGAGCAAGTCCCTTAACCCCCCTGTACCAGAGGCTTTGGACATAAAGTCTATCATTAATTCTGCAGTGCCTAATGGGGGTCCTTTCTTCAGGATCATGCATGTCCTTTACAAATGAAGCTTCCTTTAAAGACAGGCAAGAGCTCAGATTAAGCCTTTCAATATATATCACTTCTTTTTTCTCTTGGTTCTCTGTTCTCCACAATGGCTAATTCTCAGAGGGGTTCCAGACGTGAACTCTGCTCCAACTACTAAATAAGACAGTAACAAGGGAACTCACACCACAATCCGTTCTTCTTGACTTTCAACCAGGGTTTCTCCCAAAGAGGTGCTCCTATGCAATCTGCTCCAGCAAAACTCAGATCCATTCCATTAATCATGGCAGTCTCGGAGTTTCCTTTCCTAACCCTGAAGAAATCTTAATTATTCTCCTGGTTCAAAGTATTTCTGAGTGGACAAACTCAAGATTCTTTTAGTGAAGAAGCATCGTAGATGCTACACTTATAAACACAGCACCAACCACAGTTCCTGGAACAAAGCAAACTCTCAAGAAGCATTTGTTGAATGAATGATGGCACATTTTTACAAATATGATGTCTGGGGATCTCATTTGTACATTATATTTATATTTTCCACCAGGCTCTGTACAAATATGTAAGCAAATGTTCCATTATTTCTTGCTCTCTCTTTAAAGGGCTGTATTAGCCTTAAGCCTCCTGACATTCCCAAGGCTGCCATCAGAGTTTTGTGCTCACTCCAAGGCAACTCTTGACTTTGCCAAAATCTCTGGTCATTTGGTCAGTCTACATTTTAGACAAGTTCAGTTCTGCAAATCCAGATCCAATCCTAAATGCCTACAACTGAGGACCAATTTATTTCTAGTGCTTGAAGGTAAATTTTAAACCACAGTGTGCCAAATTAATGCAGTAAATACTTAGCGGGCTTCCAAATTTATTTTGAGAGTGGTAACATAAAAGTCAACACAGAAAATAAAAGCGTTTGTATAATCTCAGAAACATTACTCTATGGAGGTTGTTTCCAAAGGTTGGATGTAAAGTTTCATTAGGTTCATCCATACAACTGCGAGATTATTCATATTAATTCCCTAATTCTTTGATAACCAAAATGTTAGGATGACAGACAACAAAATAAGAAAAGGGGGAAGCCAGGTGGTCAAAGGGAGCTGCATTAGAGCAGTCTCAGCCAGAGCGGTCCAAAGGAAGCAGTAAGGGCTCTGATGAGTGATTCACTCACTCTCGAGTCTTTCCAGAGATGTCAAGACACTTAGAAAACACTCAGCACTTTGAAAACACGGACGTTCCAACCACGAATTATGTTGCACTACTGGCCAATCCCAAATCCTCCCAGTAGAGGGTCACTGATCCCCTGTCCTGGGAGGCTCAGGTGTACTTACCTGAGTTGGTTCTCAATGAAAAAGTAGAACAGTCTTTACCCTCACTATTTTTTTTTTTTTAAACATCTTTATTGAAGTATAATTGCTTCACAGTGGTGTGTTAGTTTCTGCTTCATAACAAAGTGAATCAGCTACACATATACACACGTTCCCATATCTCCTCCCTCCCACATCTCCCTCCCTCTACCCTCACTATTTGACAGAACTTTAGATAAAAATTAAATTGAGTGATCCGTTCAGGGTTGGTTTAGTTCACCCACGTGTGTTTCTAACTTGGTCTTTACTTTGAATTTCTAAGCATTTCCTCCAAATCGGTCAGGGGCTCTGCTTCCCTATACCTCATCTACCACCGTAATACCAAGACCTCAGCAACCTAGAGTCAGGCTAGGGCCTGACCACAAATCCCAATCTTTCTTGTGGTTTGAGTCATGCCTTTGCCTTGTACTTAGAATCAGGGTCTTGTTGCCTGGCTGAAACATTGGAATTTACAAGGTAAATTTTTCCAATACCACTCTCCCTTCCCTCCTCCTACTGCGCATATGAAGACCAGAGCAAGTTGCCTGTTAAATAGTTGTTGAGTGGGAAATATGTGATACATATGAGGGGAGAGAAGAGTGGGTAAGTGGGTGATAGTGGTAGAAGCACAAAAAGGGAGATTTGGGGGAGCAGAAAAGAGAGAAAAAGAAGAAAAAGGGAGCCTTGGGGATTCCCAGCAATAGAAATGCTTGAGAATTCATTCCAGGAAATTAAAGATATTTTACATGTTTGTATATGTACATGTATACGTGCCTGTGGGTGTGAAAATATAACTGTATGCACATATAGTTTTGTTTCATGATACCAAAATCAAAGATAATGCTATCTAGTTAATATCTACTTATTTAAGTACATCTTATAAATCCTATTCAATATTAATCTACATTTTAATTAACAATAAGGTCACCTGGTGACTAGTTGTTTTGTTTCTTTTCTTAACCAGTACTGCTGTTCTAACAAAACAAGCTTACCCCTTTGATTATTGACATTTCTATTGCTTCCCCAAAGACAAATGCTCTGCTATTTTGCTTGCAAAACCAAAGGCTAGTGTTTTATTGTTGTTATGAAAGGGTCAAGATTTTTAAAAGCACCACCCTTTAAAGTTCTTCCACAGAGATCTCTTTGAAATGAACAGTTGTCCCACAGATAGAAATTACAGGACAGAGAGGCAGAGGGGAGAAAGACAAATGGGCCAGCTATCATTATTGGTCATAAGTCGCCCAAACTATAACTCTTCTGAGTGAAATAAAGTTGGCAGGACGGGGGAGAAAAGTCTCTGGAACATGCCATGGGATGAGGCACAATCTAAAGCTAGAGCCATATTTCTCTCTTACTCTAAACATGTTATTCATTGGTCAAGACCAGCTAAATAAACTGCTCTGATATGTCTGTGGTTTTCATGCATTTCCTTAACCATAAAATGATTATCTTGAGCAATTTGTTGTAAAATCCAGACAACTCTCTGAACCTAATCAATTCATTTTCTTTCAAGTTTTAGAACAATTCGCCAGTCTCACATATTAATCCAACATGATTGTGGTTGTATCAGGCATCTAGTGTATCCATTCCACGAATATTTATTGTATGTTCCTTATGTAAAGAACGCCAAGTATCAGACACACACACATACACACAAACACACAAGTTAATACCCCACAAATTCCTTGTAAGAAGTTTATAAACATAGTTGTTTATAACTTTTCTCAGCCTAATGAGAGAAGTTTATAAACAAATAATTGTGTGAAGAACTAGAACCGATTTAGAAATGAAATTCCATGAAAGGAAAAGAGCAAGCATGTTGTATTTGGGGTGGATGGAATAAAGCAGATGTGGATGGGGAGGGGTGTGGCCATGGTGTAGGCTTGTAGCAAGGTGAAAGGGTAAAGGGGCAGACTTAAGGCCCTCACATGCAGTGTTCAAAAGATGCAATTCAGCCTATTGGAAATGGAGCACCAGTGTGGGCCTTTACAGCTAGGAATGGCATGATGAGACTGCATTTTAGACAGAAAAAACTGAAGGCAGTGGAGGAAGCTGCGGGGAAGGGAACAGATGTTAACCAAAGTCTGGGATTGTTGTGATGGCTCAGCTGAAAAGCAGTGATAACCATTTTCGAAACTTTTGCTCTCATTATCCTAAACACACTATACACCGAGCTCCTCAGCAAGCCTGTCTTTAACCACATCACATAGGAACCAGTTATGACGCAGAATCTTGCTACTCAAAGTATGAACTATGGATAAAAGCATCAGCATCAAGTGGAAACCTGTTAGAAATGCAGAATCTCAGTCTCACCCCAGAACTGCCAAGTCAGAATCTGCATTTTAACAAGGCCTGAGGGAAACACATTCACATTACAGTCAGAAGTACTGATGTAAAGGAAATATCCCTGGGCTTAGAAAGAGTGGGGAGGGGGGCCTGCTTCTGTCACTTACTTCTTGGAATTTCCACTTTTTCCTCCATAAAATTAGGAAACACGTAGTGATTGGCTGTAAGAGTTAGATGTGAGAACCAGTGTAAAAATGCTTCATGAGCTCTGAAGCACATACCAGGTAGATGTAAGGTCATTTTATCATTGTGATCATCTTGTCTCATAACAAAATCATATGCTCTATTTGTTTGTAAAAAGAATTCTTTGAACCCTAAATGTAAAAATGGTAAAAGGGACAAATTTGCAGAGAAAACATCAGAGTGTTAACCAGCAGGGTTGTTCTGGATTTTTTGTGTATTATTTCCTTTGTACTACATTGCCATACTTCCAAGCTTTCCATGAAGTCACGAAGCCTACTTCGTCCTCTCTACTGAAACAAAGAAGAGGAAAAGGATGACCCTATTAAGCGATGCTCATTCAACAAGCCTAAGGAGCTTATCTTTACCATATTTTTTCCTGGTCAAATAATCATTATATTTAAAAGTACACCCAAATTCCAGTACTTAAATAGGTTCCTGGGGGAGGATGTAAAGATTGTTTAGAGTGCAAACCTATTTGTCCGTATCGTCCTGCCTAGAAAGGAACTGATGGTCAACCAGATGACCTTCTTTGAGTTCCTTCAAGTGTTAGCTCCATGATAGGCTATTTTCAAGACCAAGCAAGTAAACAGCATGCACAGTAGCCCATAAGGTGTGATTTGAGGGAGAACAAGTCTTTATTCCCTCCAGAAGATTTCCCCTCTAATATGGTGCTGTATAGACCCACAATTAGACTCAAATATATGGAAAAGATAGTATTTCCATATGAGTCTTTTAAAAAGCATATGCCACATGTTAATCGTTTATTAGAGTAAGCAGCTTTTATTTAGCAACTCTGAAGGAAAGGGACATAAACCATTTGTTGGTTTACTCATTCATTTATTTACTCTTTTGCTGAATATTTATTGTGTCCAAATGTGCCAGACACTGTCACTCACAGTAAAGGGCCAAAAAAGATGGGGAGACTCTCTGCCTTCATGAGGAATATAACCTAGAAAGTAGTCCTCAAATGTATATCATCACACTCCCTGTGAATAAAATTTGTTCAGCATGCATCCCCAATATGTGTATATATTTATTTTTATATTATTCCCTAGGCTAAAGTACTAATATATAAATAGTAATATAATATTGATAAATCCAAATCTAAAGTATGACAGTAAAGTAAAAACAGGTCTTAATATTTTTATTAAGATGATTTTAAGAGATCATCTTTTATAGCCCCTGGCATATGAACACCCAGTTGGGAGATCCCTCTTTTAGAGTAATTTCTAAGAGAGAATTTTTTCCGTGGGGACAATGTTTTCCAGAGGAGACGATTACATCCATCACCTCCAGAATTTGAACGAAAGAAATTATATGAGTTGCTCAGAATCAGAAACTCAATCTACTTTCTCTTTGCATGTCTAGTAACTTAAATTGCACCTAGGGCACAGTAGATGTTCAGTAAATGATTGTAGAATTGAGGGGAAAAGGGAATAATGAGGGGTGAGGGGAGACAATGAGTATATGTATTATGTAAAAGAATTATTTGTACAATAAGAGAAAAAATAGCTTGCTTGTAAGGAAAAAAATAATAAATTACCTTGATTATTAAAATAATAGTAATAATAATAAAACAGAATACAGTTCCTGTGTAAAAGAACCCATCTCCAGCTCACTTCCATTTGGCAAGCTGAAATATCTAATCATAAATCTCACCTCCAAAATGTCTGGGTACAATTTCCTGGGTTCCTTCTCTTTTTTAAAATATTTATTTATTTATTTATTTATTTATTTATTTATGGCTGCGTTGTGTCTTCGTTGCTGCGCGCCGCCTTTCTCCTGTTGCGGCACGTGGGTGTCTCATTGCCGTGGCTTCTCTTGTTGCTGCAAGGCCCTAGGTGCGCAGGCTCAGCAGTTGTGGCTTGCGGGCTTTAGAGCGCAGGCTCAGTAGTTGTGGCTCACGGGCCTAGTTGCTCCGCGGCATGTGGGATCTTCCCGGACCAGGGCTCGAACCTGTGTCCCCTGCATTGGCAGGCGGATTCTTAACCACTGCGCCACCAGGGAAGTCCCTCTTCTCTTTTTTAATGCACAAGAAATTAATTTTAGTATAAAAAAAACAAATGGTTTTTGAAATGCATTTCCATGTAGATTCCTTAAAATTATTTACCTTGCCCATAATTCACTGAAAAGGGAAATGGCGAGAGACATAGTTACACAGTTACACGGCCCCATAGCTTACACCAATAGCCATTCCCTTTATTCAAAATCAACTGTATTTTCTTTGTGTCGAACGACTTCTACTGATAGTTGGTAATACTAATATTTGTGTCATGTTATCACAAACATTTCCTAAGAGTCATGGTTGCAGTGTTATCAATAATATATTTATCTGTTACATCAAAGTTTTGGTATAATAAACTTATCACCATTTCCACCCGCTTCCCCCCCCCCCCCCCCACTCACTGTCGGCCTGGACAAAAGGCGCTTTGTAAAGTGTGTCCCCATCAGAAACAGTTCCTTCAGGTGCACAGACCATTTGCCAGGTTCTGCCACCAGATTTCTCCGTTGAGTTCAGAACGCCCCCATCAAGACTCTGCTGGAACAGAGCCTTCCGCCCTCTGAGGACTGTCCCATCAAGGAAAAAGAATCCGAAGTTACCACACAGGGAACTGCACTGTGATACCCCTATGCTTGCAGATATTACGATCTGGTGTGTAATAGCCTTTCAGGAATCCCTAGGTCACATTCGAGCAGCCTGGGGAATCCTAGGTGTTTAGATTAGGATCACTGCTCACTCTGAGCAGGGATGTGCTCTAGCTTAAAAAATCTATTTTTGCCTCAGCTTAACCCTGAGGGTCTCCAAAGTTCCCAGTTGGCTGGGGGAGGATTTCCCCAGGAACCCTTCTCCTCCTCGTGAGCAAACAATTAGACCTCTCTCACAATCTGAAATCTCAAACGGTCCCCAAATCCCCAAGGGATTCTTGTAGGAAAACTGCTGACATCCATTTTTACAAAGTATATGTGCACACAAAACACACACACATATATACATATACGTGCTTGTACACGTATATGTATATACAAATCTGTACCTATACATATCTGTATATATGCTTAGTATGTGCTGCTCACAAAAATTATATATGGTAGGTCTTAGTTTTCTCTTTCTAAAAATAAGGACACAGGGGCTCACAAAGTTTATAGAGCTTATTAAAGTCCCATTGATGGGACTCATGCGTCACACAAGTGAAATAATAAGAAAATTCTTATTACATAATCATATTTTTATGTTAGCATGGCTGCAATTGTCTGTTTCACGTGCTTGTAGGACGCCCCTACTTCCCTGGACATCGGGGTGCTTCCCCCTCCCTGCTCAGGAAGCAGGAGAGGAGAGGCTGCCCTTCCTAACACGACCCCCAGAGCGGCCCCCGCGGGGGTGGGGAAAGGAGGTTAGTCCCCAGCAGTGACTCTTTCATCAACTAGGAGAAATCTGACCCTTCTTTCAGATGTGTGCAAAGGTGAAAAAGCCCTTTTTTTCTTTCCTTACCGAGTATGGGACTTAAATTCCTTCCCAACTAACCCCAAGGGCCCTGGGGAGGCTTCGGGGCCATTATAAAAAGTGGCTGTGGAACCCCTTCAGTGCCACGGTGAATGGGCAGTGCAGACACAGGCCGAACAATAACAGCCGAGCTGCAGACACGCGGCAGCCCTGCTTCCGTGGCGTTCTGACAGTGCCTTTTCAACACATGAATATTACTTCTCGGAGCAGTAATCCCATGGTCCTTATTAAATTTTCCATATCCCACAGACCCCACCACAGCTTTCCCACCCACCCTGAAGGGCGCTCTCTCCTCCCAGGGCAAACACATTCCATGAGGGGCTGACCTAGAACTGCATCACGTTTTACAGCCAAACAAACTGGCCAGCTAGATTTGCATGCTATAGCCAAGTGAAGCCCTAAACTTCCTCATATCTGGTTTCTTGCACAACTTCAGCAGAGTGTACGACTGGAGAAGGCAGAGAAGGTTTGGGGAAAAGGTGAGAGACGTTAAGGAAAACTCCACTCAGACGATACTGTTAAAAATATTCTGATTGGTTAAGATAAGATGTACTTTCATTTTCCTGAGAGTTTTATCTTTACAGATAGGCTGCACAACCCCTAAGAAAGTCTTAGCTGAGTGTTTTGGAGTTGGTTGGTATTTTCAAACAGCATGTGCTGTGGGAACACATTCCAACTTCTTAATGGGGTATAATCAGTAACACGTTCGCTTCAGGCCTTATAATGATGACGCTGTTAACTGCATCCACCCAAAATCCTTTAAAACAGCTGTTTTCAACCAACTTTCACCGTGAATGTACTTTTGTGTGTTAAATGTACTTGGCAAGCCTTTTGAGAAAGCCCTTGCCTACTGTTTTATTTGTTTCCATTTATGAAAACATGCGTTGGCTGTGAAAATCAGACGCATTTGTAAAGTTATCAAGGAACTCATAAGACAAACGACCCTCTCCTTGTCATCGTTGGCTGAATCATCTCCACTGAAATCTGCTTGGAAGAAACTTCCATGCATTTGTTTAACCATAAAATGATCAGCGGCTCTTCTTCAGGCAAGAACTGGAGTGAGCCTATTTCTAGAATTATGTGTCCTGAAATTAAAAGAGAGAGGGGGAGAGAGAGAGAGAGAAAGAGAGAGAGAGAGAGACCCAATAGGGCCACCTGGTCAAGGTTCAGAAGCAACGGTTTTCTACTAGGCAGCTTGCCCCCTGCTACCTGGAAAATTCATACCCAGAGTTTTCCACCAAGCCTTACTGTCTCTATCATTTACCAGGCCTCTGCTCTGAAATGCAAGAATTATCCTCAATTCAGAGCCTTAATAAGGATAACAGCTTCCTCTCTTGTAACATTATCCAGCCAGGAATCAGGCAGCGTGTACAGCAGGTTGGCTGAAGTCTGGTCTTTGTTTTCTGTCTTCCTCAGTTGACAATGCTTGCTGTAAGGGAGCAGACCAAAATCAAACTGCCAACCACCACGTTGCATAAACCTGTACAAGCAGGAAAAAAATGTCCTTGCCACCTTATGCCCATCAAACCCCTAAGCAGATAGGATTGTTGCCACATTACCAAGTTATCAGCTTATTTGTAACAGGGCATGGGATTAAGAAAAGAGCCAACAACAGGCTGGCATCACAGACGTGCCCACCACCTGGTGAGGGCCGGGGGGTGCCCTGAGAAGGCCCAGAAGCTGTCCTTTTCCGCTTTACTTCCCTCAGTCTAATCTCCTCATTTCCTCAGTGATGAAGTTATTCCTTAATCTGCAATCACTGGGAAGGCAGATGCTTAAACAATCAGAGCAACCTCGGGCCTTGTGTGCTTGGCCTCTTTCTCGAGTCCTGAACAGTCAATCTGACCACTGCCCTTGCGCTCAGTGTGATAGCGAATGCCAAGCCCCAGCTCAGCAGCAGGGGTCCTATTTCCTGGGCCCTCGGAAGATAGAAAATATCACATTTCTATTTCATTCACCCCTTAGTCTCTCTGTCACGCGTGGCTGCCTTTACAAGTCACCATTTCACCGTCGCAGCAAAGCTTACAGGGACTCTCACAGGTGAGGCCTCAAGCAAACACGGGCTGCGAGCGGGCCTGGCAGGGCAGCAGAGGACAGCTCGGCTTATCTGCTCCCTATCTCGCCATTTCTTACCACGAGGCCTGCTCCATGACAGCCAAGCTGTCCCGGGGCAATGGCTCAGTAATAAGATACACAACAAATAATGGGGTTTTTTGCTAGAAAAATATACACTCAGGTAATTAAATTGTTAACATGATGGATGGCCTTATTTTATATTTGAATCCAAAGTGACTTTCTGTATCATTCCACTCAAGTGGCTAGATGTTACAAAAAGGAACAAAACAGCAAAACATAACTCCAGAGACATGGGAATATAGATTTTTGTTCATTTATCTTAAAAACAAACATGGGTCGTTTTCACCGAGCTGGGTTGTAATGTTTACGTGAAATGCATGGAGCTGGTGTTCAAATTTCATATTCATTACCTCTCAGTCCTAATTTTTTTGTGCCATATCCTAAAAGGTGAGGCTATAGAAAATTTGCCAGTGGATGTACTTTGTTTTATGCAGGAAGAGTAAGGACGTATTAGAGAGACCTATTGTTCAGAAGATTCCAGAAGCAAGACCATAGTGTCTGAGTTTAAAATGTTAATGGACATCCATTTTGCCCATGTTGAATCCCAAATGACAATATGTTTTGTGCCCAAGGCATGGTTCTGACAAAATCAATAAACCACTCTAAGTTTGATAAAAGTTTTACAAAATATCCAGGACATTTAAAGTAATTGTTAACATCTGCTCATTATTCAACAGTGTATGCAGGTTTAGAAGCCAGATAAATATATTTATTCATCAGCAGCCAGCATGTCATTGCTACCTCAATGGTGATATAAAACAGTTAGACACCAGAACCTGCCTTAGTCTTGGGTTCAGAGAATACAAATGAACCATTGTGAAAAAAACAGAATGTTCTGCTTTATCCATGTTTTACACTGTGTGAGAGGACGGGGGGAGGGAGAAGGAGAGGGAAGGAGGAAAGGGGCCAGTTTTGGTAAAGAAAATCCTGAAAATTTACTTTGAACTGAAAACCTGGGGAATTATGCAGGGGAAAATAAATAAATAAGTAAAAGTATAAATCTTAGAGAAGGGATCTGAAGACAATCATTGCTGCAACAATGAAGAGCATTTTTCTTGTGTATTCTCAAAAACACAATTCAATTTTGATTTTCTTCTTTCATTTCACAATATAAGAAAGTTATGTCTACACTGGTGGGGTGAAATAGGCTTTTGAAAATAACATTGAAAAGGTTCTCTCTATCACAATGAAATTAGTTCTTTGAAAATATCCACCAACTTACAGCTGACTCGTCCTGTGTGAAAACCAGCCTCAGATTCATCATTTAACAATAGCAAGAAGATATTAACCAACTCACATTCACCTTTGTTGGTATACTATGGGGATAGGGAGGCATCTCAAGTGGTTTTATGTGAGGCTTTGTTGTTGTTTTCTGTAGTATGGTGTGTGTGTGTGTGTGTGTGTGTGTGTGTGTGTGTGTGTGTGTGTTCCAAGTACCCTTCCAGTAGTCTCAGTGACCTCTAGCGATGCAAACAGATCTCAGGTTATGTGTTCTTTGAGTATTTGAAGCTGAGTTGATTATTAACTTTCAACTACCTTACATTATCCTCAATTATGATTGTGTAAAATAGACTGAATAAAGTTGCCTCAAGGTTCACCTCTTTGGCGAGGGAATAAATCTGACAATATACCTATGAAAGGTGCACAGATTCCAGAGAAAAGGGTAGTAGTAGAAGAAAGTCACTGGTCAACATTGTTGCATTTTTCTGAAGTGTATAAACTCACTACCATGTGCCTGCACAGAGAATGTCACATAAAAGACATTTAATAAAAGTTGCTTGAATTGAATACCTAGGACAATACTATCTATCTGTATCTAATATCTAATACAATCTGAGACATTAATTGAAAACACTAGATTTCTCTACCAGGATCAGATTAGCAAGATAGAGATGAGAAAATTAACAGAGATGCTATCTAGCTAATTAAAGCTGTAGAAGAAGCAAGAGCCTCTTCATGGATTGTTCTGTTAACTAACCTGTAATTATATTGTCAATTGCATTAACTTCATTGCCCACTAATAGAGTAAGTTTCAAGGGAGGCAGCCAATGTGGGGATGGTTATTTATTTTTATGTCCTAATTAATCAGTACTGACACCAACCCACATCCTTCCTCCTTGCTCATTATTTAAATGACCCATTTATATGGATGAACCTCTTTGCTTTGTGCATTTCATTATCACATTAACATACTTTCAAAACAAAAAGGGTTGTTTCTGCTTCAGCACATACTTTGAACAAACAGCCACTTGAGTTACTCCTGACAGGCTATGCAACCCTCATCTCTCTCTAGGCATTTACGTTGGCCAGTTGGAATTTGACTAAAATCAAATGATCACCACTTAGAGGGAAAAAAATTAATTCCCGATGAATTTTGTAGTGCTTGGAGAGAGACAGGGGAGGATTTCGCTTAGTAAATGAAAACAGGAATTCCAACTTTTCATCCAATGTTAGGTAGCAACTATTATTCAGGTAGTCATTTCTTTGTGCCTCGTATCCGGAAACCTGAAAATAAACCCTGCCTCTGAGTGAGGTTAAAATCTATTTGAATCATCAGATTGACATATAATTTAAAAGTAACTTTGTGAGCCATTCTCTAGGACAGCGGTCCCCAACTTTTTGGCACCAGGGACCAGTTTCGTGGAAGACAATTTTTCCATGGACCGGGAGGGGGGTGGCTCAGGAGGTAATGTGAGCGATGGGGAGCGATGGGGAGGGCAGATGAAGCATCGCTCCTCGCCGCCGCTGCTCACCTCCTGCTGTGCGGCCCGGTTCCTACCAGGCCACAGTCCGCTACCGGCCCTTGGCCCAGGGTTGGAAACCCTGCTCTAGGACATGATTCCCCTCTAGGGAAGACTCTGGGAGCTGTAACTATTTTGGATTGCTGTAGCTTTGCCCTCTAATGAAAGGTTCTGTGCTTAGACTACATCTTAACAAGCCAACATCATTCATTTTAAGCATATCAACCCTGATACCACCATAGAAAATAGTGTTGGGAGAGCACAGATGCCTTAATATGACCTGATGAAAGGTTTTTCCCACCCACCCCCCAAGTTTTCCTTTAGAAAAGAGAAAACATGCTATAATCAAATGTTAACAAAGTCTCTTTATATTATAAGGAACATGCTCAAGATAATTTTGGGGAAAATTCATTAGCTGGAAAAAAACTGAAATCAAAAGTTGATTTGGATGGCTATAGATGTCACATACTGAAATTATTTTTAAGAAGAGGCAACAACATTTAAACTAGATTTATTAGCTTTCCCTTTGGATATAATCTGACAGTTGCAAATGTTTGATGGATTGCACTATAATTTTAAAATAACCTTTAAGGGCTTCCCTGGTGGCACGGTGGTTAAGAATCTGCCTGCCAATGCAGGGGACACGGGTTCAAGCCCTGGTCTGGGAAGATCCCACATGCCGCGAAGCAACTAAGCTTCTGTGCCACAACTACTGAGCCTGTGCTCTAGAGCCCGCGAGCCACAACTACTGAAGCCCGCACGCCTAGGGCCCGTGCTCTGCAACAAGAGAAGCCACCACAATGAGAAACCCGCACACCGCAACGAAGAGAAGCCCCCGCTCCCCGCAACTAGAAAAAGCCCACGCGCAGCAACAAAGACCCAACGCGGCCAAAAATAAATAAATATATAAAATAACCTTTAAAAGTATATAGCAAAAAATTACTTTGTGGAGTCCATGAATACACACCCATAGGACACATTAAAAAATAAATAGTTCTGAATTTATATGATTGGGTACTTGGACCTGAGATGAACCTCCTAGTGACAGTCACATATGCAAATTTTGAAAGTGATATGTCTCAGATACTGTGGATGAAATGAAGACATATGCTCTTGAAATCTGTTGGGTGACACAACAAACTTTAATGATGCTGATGACATATTTTAATTTTGAATAGATTATGCCATGAAAGTGAAATAAAGCAATATTTCTAGATTCATAAATACTATAAACCATCCTTTGATAATGGTAAAAAACCATTTTTTTTAGTTTCTGGCTGAGCGGCATCAGTTTTCACTCTATATTTTGAGTCCCTTTCAATGGGGCATGGACTGTACTTGGGTATGGTGGTGGTTTTAAGTTCTGTCCTGATGAAAAATTTTCAATTTGTAGAATGTAGCAGAACAAACAAAATCATGGCTTACACTCCATACTTTCATTTACTTTGGGTGGTTTTCTCATGTTTTCAACAGTTACGAGCCACCTTCCTACTATCACCACCACCTCTGTGGTCTAGGAATCCATCTATGCTGAATTCCACTTATTAAAAGGAAATCCTTCTGTGTACTTTACCTAAATCCTGCATCCTTCAGTTGAAGCTCATTTCGTATTACTCAAGCTTCTCTGAACAGTAGTCCAACATCACCTCTTTATGGGAAAAATCCATTATCTGCAAATAGTCAATCAATCACTCTTTATCCTTCATTTCCCCCACTTGAATAAGCCCAACTCCCCAGGGCTTTCTCTATAACTCTCAACCTCCAACTCACTATCAAGGAATAACTGAGTTCCTGGGAGAATTAGTCATATATTATGACTAATTATAACATTACCTACTATAAAAGAATTTCCTCAGGAAATTCTCAAATTTCTCCTTGACTACCTCAGCCTGCTTTAGAAATGCTCAATCCTCTGCATCAGTGACAGGGGAGACCAGTTTATATTTAGGAGAAGTAGGCAAATGTCTGGTATGGAACACATTAAAACCAGGGAAATCTGTTCCCTTGTAACCTAAGACAAGATCTCCAAAACGAAAAGGTAAGTTAATGAGCCCACAGTCCTCATCGGAGCACCTATTTATTGAAAGTAGGCTCTATTTCAAGCCTCAAATGTACAAACTTTTCTGAAAGGCTTTTTTAAGCAGTGCATACACGCAGACCCAAGAAAAGTTTGGTTTGCTTTGTTTTGGGTGGCGATGACCATTCTGCATGTTTCACATCAGGTATTAGAGTCTCTGTCCAAATTAGATTGTCGCTTTGAAGATCAGGGATCCGAATCAGATTTGGATCATGTGACTAATGCCAGAGGGAGCCGTGTACTTCAGGCAAAACTCAAGAGCTGATATTTAGGTCAACAGCTTTATATTTTTTAATTTACTGCCTAACTTTTGTGTATGGGGCATGAAACATGACCCTGATACTAGACCACAAGTGCTTAGAAATGATTCAGAACTTTACATTTTAAAGAGATTGAACTGATAGAGGATGAAGAAGCATCTATTTAATGTGGAAGAATGAAATGCTGCTGCAGTCTCCCTTCCCGAAACTCATGACTAACATTTTTTTATGTCCCCTTACTTTTTGTTTGCGGAAGATGATGACAGAATTTCACTGTGATCTCTGTGCTAATCCTAAAAGATGCAAGCAAGTCCCAGTGTACCTCCCAGACCCTCAAGGTCAGATTCAAATGAACATTAAGGAGGGCCCTGAAAAAGCTCACAAGGGCCACAGGCTGTATGACAGTAGGGGAGGGGATTTCTGGTGGGGCCTCCTCTACCCAGTGACAACTCTTGTCATCAGAGTTCCTCAGATCAGTCTGATAGGAGATTGAAGATCTGAATTTGGGCATCACAGAATGTTTGCAGGTTCCCAAGGAGTGGAAAAGATCTGGATCAAATTATATTCAATTCAGAGGCATGTGGGGCATTCTAATGACTTCCATTACCCTTGTGGTCATCATGGGTGGTGGAGCTCATTAAGGTTCAATCACAAAAATTAGGACTCAGAGGATGTCAGACCTGAGAAAGATGCTATGTGGACCACCTAAACTCAGTGAGGCGAAGTGACTTGGCCAAGACCTCAGTTGCAGGCCATTTTATAACCCAGCGGTCCCCAACCTTTTTGGCACCAGGGACCGGTTTCCTGCAAGACAATTTTTCCACGGATGGGAGCAAGGGGGGGGGAGAATGGTTCAGGTGGTAATGCAAGCCATGGGGAGCGATGGGGGGCAGCAGATGAAGCTTCGCTCACTCGCCGGCCATTCACCTCCTGCTGTGCAGCACAGCTCCTAACAGGCCGCGGACCAGTATTGGTCCTCGGCCCGGGGGTTGGGGACCCCTGTTATAACCCACAGCAGGAACCTCCATGACTATCAAACAGATGGCTACTACTTGTCTTGTGAATACCTGTCCCAGGAGAAGTTAGCTGGAATAGATCAACAGAGCGTGCAGAGATTCAGAGAGAAAGAGCTGCCTGGCCTGAGCAGTGCTTGCCAATCCAGGCCACCATCAACACTCTCCTGGGATCCCAGAAGAGGCTCCTAACTCACCCTTGTGCTTCCATGTTTCCCCACAGTCTGTTTCCACACAGCAGTCAAGGTCTTGCCCTGTCCTCACATCACGCTCCATGCAGACCCTTCACCATGGCCTGTGAGGCCCTACCTCCCACCTCACCACTTTTCCCTCATTCATTCTCTCCGGCCTGGAGTGGTTAGTCACTGGTTCTTTGAACAGCAAGCTTGCTCCTTCCAAGGCTCTTTGCCCTTGCTGTTCTTCCCTTAGCCTGGAAGCCTTTTCCAACAGTTATCACATGGCTCACTCTGTCATTGCGTTCAGGTCTCTGCTCAAATGTCCCCTCTCAGAGGGACTATTCTTGTTCCTTCTCTTAAGGACCAATCCCTCTGCATGCTACCCTTCCCCCTTTACCCTCTGTCCCCTTGCTCATCTTCATTTCTCTTTATAGCAGTTTTCCTTACCAAGCATTATATACTGACCCATTTTTGTGTTCACTGTCTTCTCTCCCATTAAAACACTCCAGGAGGGCATGGAGTTTGTCTAGACTGCGCAACAGTGCATGGAACATAGTAGGTACTCAGTTTATATTCACTGAATCAGTGAATTGACACTCTTATGAACTACCAGTCAATCTCTCCTCAGTCTCTCTCTCTCTCTCTCTCTTTCTCTCTGAATATATATGTCTTAGAGCAACTATGTAACTTAGAACAGCCCTAGTAAGACACCCTGGTTGTTTTACTGGTTTATCATTAACTGTTTCTTGGGGTTTTCGTTTGTTTGGTTGGTGATTTTTTTTTTCCCATTCAACCGTCCCACAATCTCGGTTTCCTGTATAGTAGGATAGTTATATTACTATACTTGCCTTATCTACGTCTCTGTTCAAAGGTTGTATTAGGTTCTGTATTTAAAGATATTTTGAGAGAAAACAATGCTTTTAGAAAAAAGTAGTTTCTGGGAGAGTCTGCCATTTCTACAGGCATGTGTTTCCCAGGCAAAGATATACAAAGAAAAAAACATCGCTTTTAACTAAGATATTGATCATTTAGGAGGGAGCTGATGTGTGGTCCCTGACAAAGCAAAAATGATAGTCAACACATGGCCCAACGCAGGCAGCAGCAGTAGCCTGGGGAGACCCATCGCACAGAGTGGGTATGCAGGTGGACATGTAGTTTGCTCTCTGGCCGTCTTCTCTAGTGACCTGGGACAGAAGGTAGTAGAAAAACAGAAAGAAGACTGCCCAGGGCTTGACAGTCTGGAAGGTGGTGACCTCCCACTTGGGATCCCAGGCTCCAGCTCTGGGACAATTTAACTAACTGGACATTAATGAATCTAAAAATGTGAAGAAGTTCAACCAATCATTGACTCTCAGAAGAATCACACCCTCCTGGACCTCTCCTTCATTCCAGAATCTCCTATATGTCCTAACTCTGCCCAGATAATCTGAGCTTGGTCTGTCTGCACAGGGCTGTCAGTAGTCTGGCCTTTCATTTGTGCTCTTGCTCATGTCTCTTCCTCTCACCTTAATATATTGGTTCCTAAGGAAGGATATTTCCTCTCCCCCCCCCACCAACTTTAAAAAGTGCTTTCCTAGACCCTCCTTCTTGCTCTAGAAGATTATATTTTAACAGCTTAAATAGTTATCTTTTTAATTTAAAAATGCTTCATATCTTAATGCCAGGTAAAAAAAGTGCACATTATAATTGAAATTGGTTAAGTTTCAAACTGTGTTCCTGTGGTTCCTCTGAGATCATCAGAGAAAAGAGGTGGACACAGACATTGGGTTTTGAAACTCCTACCCCATTCTCACCGTAGTAACTTAGCTGACTTTGTCTATTTTACAGATAAGCTTCTGAGTAAGATATTGTTTAAAGAAATATCTTTACTGCTTTATTTAAAAGAGTTTTTTTAAAAAAACTTTTAAATTACAATAACACATGACTCGAAGGATTTGCCACCACCTGGTGGCAGCATACCCAAATTTCAACATACTTAAATTTTTAGCGAAAGGATTAAGTTGAATCTACTATCCTAAAATTATAAAGAGCTGTCAGAAATATGTCAGTGGATTAAGTATAATTATGAAAAACTACATTAAAAAGTACAGCATCACTTTCAAAATGCAATGTGATAGTACTTGAAAGTTAAGATACCATAAAAGAATTACTCTGTTGTCTGGATCTTATACTACTTATAGAAAATGTTTTCATTGTGCCTTAAAACCAACATTGCAGTAAGGTAAATAAACTAACAGAATTCTCTCTGTTTTAATGTGTGAACATCAGTATTATTTATCTTCAAAAAGCTGGGGAAAAGTCTCATTTCTTCTTATTCTTGGAGTCAATATAAATACTCAGTTCCTGGATAAATTCTATCTGGGATGTTCCCTCTAGGCTACTCTCCACCTCCACCAAAACAAAACAAAGCAAAAACCAAAGACACCTTCTCACGGACCTTTATAAATGACTGCACAAAGAGAATAGAAAACAAGGACTAACAAGCACATTCATGGAGGAGTGGAGGAAGAAAGTGAGGTTTTTTTCCTTTACAGGCCTTTCGGCTCTCACGTAATAGTAATATATTATATTGGTTTTGTCTTGTGTAACCACACTAACCTTGCCATGGCCTGATTTGACAATACTTTGTTCAGGTAAAATACCTTTAGCCCTCAGGAATCAGTTCCAGTAAGTGAAGCACCTGGAGAGCGAAGAAGGAAATGAAACCCGAGCCCTGCCATTCTCAGTTGCTTCTCTGTCCAGACCCACAGAGACCCCTCCCCCAGCATGACGTGATGCCCCTTGCCCTTCTCCTCTGGCTATATGACCCGGAAGTTATTGTCCCCTTGCTCATAGCAATGATCTTAGGTTAAGTTGGCAGGCAGGACATGAGAGAATCAACAGGACAGACCAGGGACATCCTACAACACTCCCAGATCTGGGGAGTACAGAGTGAGTGGGAGTGAGGGTAACAATGCCAAAGAAATATTTTTGGTGGCAGCCTGGAGGACACAGAAGAAAGAAGTCTCACGGCCCCTCAATGGCTGCAGTAAACTTGCTCCTTAGGATGCCAAGATTACTTTGTATCAGATGTGGATTTGCCAGCAAGATTACATCTTACAAGTTCTTCCTAGACCATCAGTAGGCACATGATATTCTGAGCAAACAGCAATTAGGCAAATTGGCAGAGTTTGCCATTGAAATCCACACCTAGTTTCCCTGACACTCATTCTAGTATTATTTACCAGCTTTTCCTGGAGGCAACTACAGGAATAAAAAATGACTTGATTTACAAACAAGTAATGAAATGAGATTAATAGAGGAGTGAGGAAAAGGAAGTAACAAGAATCAACTTGGCACGTTTGAAATTTAGGGTATTTTCTTGAAATAAACATGAGAACTAACCTACAAAGTTTCTCATATTTAACAATACATGGAGCAAAAGTTGATTTGAATTGTGTAGAGTTATGTGTCACCATTAAGTTCTTCAGCATGCTAAGAACATGTCATAGCAAATACTGGCCACCCCAGGGGTTTAAACTATTGCTTAAAAGAAAACTCATTGATAACCATTACTTTGTGATTGTTGGATGTTCCTGCTGTCATTTCGTCTCATGGATTTGTGTCACAGAATCATCTGTATAAAACCAAACACTACCAGCTGTGCTCTTCCAACATTTGGGGCAATATTTAAATTTTCTTTGGTGATACACATAGACTGTAGATGTACAAAGCCAATCACATAAAATTTTATATGTTTATTTAAAGTCTTCAGAAATACAAAGTTTCGACAGAGAATCCAAACAAATCCAAAAACTTGAAATAATGTCGAAGTTGCCAAGTGAGAAAACAAGTAATTAGCCTTCCTGCTTTGGTTATTTTATAACAGGCTACATAATGACTTGCTGCCTTGCTCCTGGGCCATTATTACCTATCCTGAGATCACTTTTGATATTCCTAAGGTAAAGGAACACCTAACAGTAGTCATTTATCTGACAAAAGACCTTGTGTTTTTCTTAGTCTATCAATCATTAAACTAGTAATGTCTTTTTATGCTATTGCTTTGACAGTCATTAACACTCACGCCAGAGGAAATCTTTGCAATTAAAACTCCTATTGAACATCTAAAGTTGTTTTGCCTTGGTTTGTTGCAACTGATTTTTTTTTTTTTTAAACGGAAGCAATAGCACTAAGATGGGTTGAGAACTTACCCCAAGTTCAACTTGAGGTGTCTCTTTCATGACTCAAACGCCGTTGATACTCATACTTTAAAAAAAATCAGCTTTTTGACATCTGTGTTAATTTTTATGGCAAGCTTCACTGACTAGCTTAAGAGGAAGGAATACCTCAGAAAAACAAAGTTGGATAGCTACAAGGCTGCTGGGTTGCCATCGGAATTCTTTCTCGCGGCAAATGCACAAATCCTCAGGAGAGTCTCAAGGAAAAATCTGAAAGGCTCATTATCACCTCAAATACCTGAAACAAATTTACGTAAGTTCCTTATGATTTGAAACCACAAACAGAAACAGAGTAAGATAAGTGTCCAGTATGACAAAGTGAGAACTTTGAATACCATAGGGTGACTCGTTCACTTCTAAACCACTCCTTTTGTGGGAACATCACCCATAAAAACTGATTATACCTCATCCACAGCCATACTGTCATCCAGCATTGAGAGAAATAAAACTGAACAAACACTTTTCTTTTTAATTAAGAGCAATTTAGAGGGTGGGAGAAGAACCAATTTCCTTCTTGGAAAAATCTGTGTTATAAAAACATCTTTTATTTAAGGAGTGGATTAACCTCGTTAGATCTGTATTTATATGCCATCTACTTTACAGAATAAATGGGATGGAAATAGATATCAAAATACTTCTCTTTAAATGTTACCAGTATGAAAACAAATATAAAATGTTTCTCTTTTTATATGTCTCTTAACTATTATTTTAGCATTTAATGACGTTAGTATTTAACTAAAATCAAAGATTGACTTTGATCCTAGGGTACTGTAATGATTTAAAGATATGTAGTACAGAATATTTCACATAGCTTCTATCTCTCTTCTAAGAACCAAATTCAATCAAAACAAGAAGGCTTGGGGCATGGAATCATCTGAATTTATTTGTTCGGTCAACAAACACTTGGTAAAGGCACTATATTAGAGACATTGCAGCTGTGCTGAGAAGGAAACACTACACTTCCCTGTACACACGGGGAAGTGATTTTACCTGTAGGATAACCAAATCCATGGTTTCAGGAAGTGAACTATAATGGGGTTTTAATGTCCTCTGGGCCCAGCTCAGCATTGTTCATTTTCAGTAAATGAAAGCAATACAAGCTTTGCAAAGGGATTTTAAACTATTACAGGGGAAACTTAGAAACAAATCCAAATACCACCATAGATGTAAGATTCCGGGAATGACTCATCTCGTGGAGATTAATCTGAAATCACGGCAGGTTTCATGAATATTTAAGAAGCAAAGACTCAAAGAAGACAGTTGAAGGGAAAATTGCTGTTGGCTGATTTTTAATAAATAGAGCCTTTCTAGGACTCTCAGTTCTCAATAGGAATTGCCTCAAAGACACTTCCCACCTATAATCATTACTCAAAGATTAGGACCCAAGACATCGCACTCAAGGGACCCGTTTATTGCAGACACATGGGTAATGGTTCAAAAAGCAGCTCTCCCAGTGTGAAGAGAGACTATAAACCTGCACCCAAATTGAGGCAAAGAGATGGGCCATGGCTCTCCACGCAGCACACACCCACACTGGGGCTTCTCCTGATTTCTCTCCCCACCCAGAGAAAGCTGTGGTTGCTTTCTCTTCCTCGTCTGATTCCACCAGGATCAAAATGTTCTTGAGATGAAATTAAATGGAGGATTAGGTGTGGAGAATAGGATCAGGTCACTGGATTTGGGTCTGAGTGACCACTGTGCCATTTACTAGCAGCATGACCTTGGGCAAATCATTTAAGGTCTTTCAAAGTAAAGTTCATTCCAATCAGACCAGAGCTCATCTCAAAGTCCTCATGAATCAGAATATGATCCACAGAGGCTTATTTTTTCTGCAACACTTGCTGAATCAATGGCCCCATTCCAAATACACCAGCATACGGTTTAGCCACTCTGGGAATTTTGATTCCCATATTTTCATTCAACTTGTGTATTCATTAGTGTAGCTACACATTTTTTCTGGGTAATGCACCTTGAGTCCTGATGCTAATATATTTCGTCTCCCACTCTCTATCCGCCCCCCCCCAAAAAAATCATACGCAAAAATAAAATAAATCACATAATTTTTTCCTAAAATATGGGCTAGAGAAAGCTATCAATATGAATATGGATGTGTATTTTGAATGTCACATACCTGTTGATTCTTGATTCCTTCCACTTCATTTCACCTTCCTTTCCACTCCACCCCCTCCCCCCGCATGCCCAACAGAGCCCTGCGTCTTTCACAAACGCCTTGCAAAGATTAAGGGATTCATTGTTTGTGCTCTGCTTAAGATGGGAGCCTTAACTGAATGCACTCTGACAATATTTTTCAACATTTTCATGGAGTGTTTCAGATTTATGTCCCCATAAGATCATTATCACTTGGCCCTCAGTCTATTGTCAAGGAGCCACAACCTTTGTTCAAGAGAAGTCCAGGCCACTGTCGTACCTACAGATTTGACTCTGTTAATAAAGAAAAGGCAAGCCACCGAACATTGCGTTTCTGCTCTCATAATAAGAGAAGGAATTATAATTTATATCGAATCATCAAAATGCTCATGCTAAGTTAGAAGAGGTCTTAGAATCTTAGAACAAGGAGCTCTTAGATGATATCCTCTCTTATAAGTCATTCAAATAGAAAAATTATTTGTAAAACAAATGACCTTGCAGCATCTATTTAAATACCTATGGTTATGCTATCTCACAACTTTTTGAGTTAGCTCGGTTCAGTCAAAATAGTTCTGTCAAAGTTCTCTATGCCTCCTTAAAATCTCAGATTCACAGTTTTAATTAATTCTATACCGGCTTGTGCAATAATGAATAAGTCTAACCGTGCTACCTACATCATGACAGCCCTTTAAATATTTGAAGTGAGTGCCATGTTCCTTCCAAGCCTCCTCTTCTCTAAATAGCCTCACTTCTTGCTATCTTATGCCCTTTCTTTAGAAGCTCTCCAGTCCATGAATATCTCTTTTAAAACAAACTACCCCCCCCCCCCGAATAAAGACAATAACCCAAATAGAGTCTAACCAGAGGAGAGTACACACAGCTAACCATTACCCCTATTAAATCAGGTCACTGTACATCTATACGGGAGTCTGGGGTTCTATTAGCTTTTATAGCCACTCCAACACCTTGTTGGGTTATATTATGATTTGACAAGCCCTCGCTCAATACATGGCCCAAACTAACTCATGAATTTTACTTCTGCTTCGCGTGCTGCTACTAGTTAATGAATTAACCTGAAGCAGTCTTTCTAAACTCCGTTTCTTGAACTGTTCTGTGGGTTCAGTATTCCAACCTTGACCATACCTCTTGCTGTTTAACATGTTGTCATGTTGGCTAATATGGAATTAATTAAACATCACTGTGATTCTGTTAGGTAATAACACATCTCATCATCATTCTACAATGTTGTGATTATTCTTTGAAACTGAAACAGCTGCACAAGGTGAGTGTCTGACTAGATTACGTCCAACCTGAACAGAATTTTTTTTTTCCTCCAATCAAAACATTTTCCTTTCCCTCTTAAAGCTGACAAAGTGATTACAGGAATACAGATTTCTGCATAGAAGAAAAATGTATGATTCGTATCACATGAAGTAAGATGTCACCCAATCCACCCTAGGGAAAGCTGGGAGAAAATATGTCTTTTATTTTTTCTATCACAATACAGAAAATAAGCACTAGCAGTGTTGATAGCCTATGGCTTTTCACTTAGAATCAACAATAGTGGCACGTCTTATGATTTTACTTTTTCAGCACCATCCACAAACAAAGCAATGAAATGTAAGATGATGTGAATGAGACCCTGAAATTTAAGGAGGCAGAATAATGGCTTGCAGGTGTGAACATTATTCATATTTTAAACAAAATTAAATTCTTCCCCATTACTCTAGGAAAATCAATGTAACATAATTACCAAGAGGTAAGATGCTTCTGCTATTCAAAAGATACGCTAATTTTGATGACAGTTTTCACCCCTGTTGATCAAATAAAGTATGTGTATAGGATTTATATTATTCAGAATAGTACCAAGGTGAAACTTATGAACTAATCCTTCATTTATAGCCTAACTATCCCATGAAATTTATAAACCCCAAACACAGGACCCTTTTATGTCAGTTTCCTCCGAGTATAAATCAATATGATGGGAGCAACACAAAGGAGAGGGGGTTTGGAACCAACATCAGTGCAGCTTGTTTAAATACCCAGATGATGTTTAGAAGAATGTGGTTATTCTAGGAGATGTGAGACAAGGGTTTTTAGTGTATACATGCCTGTCTAAACGTCAGGGAAGGCTGTAAAATGTTCTCTATAGGATGTGGAATATGGAGAGAGTTACACTACTTTGTCTTTTTAAACAAGCTCAGGGCTGGGCGGGGACTAGGCACTCCAGTAATACTTGCTGAACTTGAACACATAGAATCTGTATCTGTGACTTCAAAGCAGGTGAGAGAAAAGGAAGAAAGAAATCCATGCACCAAGCCCTGTTTGAAAGGTAGCATAAGTTAGATAATAGCAGACAATCAGTGCTCCAAGGTCACGTCCTCACACACCGCATGCCCTTCTCGTTCAACGCAAAGCACAGGGACCAGAAATACCCCGGTGGCTACTGTATGAAACCGGTGGAGTTTGTTTCACGTGCCCTATCCTGTTTGTGAATGTTTTCTTTTGTCATTTTTGTTAAAAGAAAGGAAAAAGAAATCTGGCAAATTCATATGATTAGCATATTATTGGTATTTGGTAAATATTTATTGAAAGAATAAATAAACATGTTTTTGAACAAATGGAAAGCAGTGAAAGAATATGAAATTTTAAAGTATAATATTGTAGAATCAACCAAGATTCTACTGAATTGGTCTAAAAGCTTTTTTTGTTTTGTTTTGTTTTGTTTTTAATTTTAAACAAAGCCAAAACCTGAGCACAATGAGGTGGGGGGCTCTTTCGGATTATTTTCCCAACTTTAATACTTCTTATTTGAAGAGAAGTGGCACAAATCCTCTTATACATAGCCTTCCTTTTTAAGACAATGATCACCTTAAAAAGTCACATGAAAAACAACACTGTTTGATTTATTCATATCACCAATCAGCTTGATGAACAACTTGTCCTGATGAGGATGAGGATGGTGGGGAGGAAAAGGTTAAATAGAACACATGGAGAACAGGATAATTACAAGTATTGGTAAGAGAGGTCTTAGGACTTCCAGTCAAAAGACTGGAAAAAAGAAATGATTTTCCATATACTCAACAAATTCCAAGCCAATAATCTGTAGTGTCATCAAAAATTTAACACTCCCCCTTCCCACAGAACAGGAAAGTTCCTTGCCATTCACTCGTCTTCATAGAATGACACACATTGATAGGGTTTTCAGAAAGTTTCACTCATGGAATGTGTAGCTGAACCAACTTAAAACGGATATGTCTGTATCTCTACTACCGTTCACTCAGCTGTTCAACATACATTTAGTACATGCTATCTCTGTGCCTGGCCTAGAGAGCCATAAAACACTAGAGGTGGGAGACACGTATCAAGTGTTGCAAACTCTGGGACCTCAGTGCAGGGCAGGTAGCATAAAAATTGTGAAGAGTCAAGTGTAAGATAATAGGGACTGGTGAGGTCTGTGTGAAACTAAAAACATATGGCCCTCTTAAGACGTTCAAACTCAATTTGTTTTTTTCTCCTCTGAACCCTTTACCTGCCAGAAGGAGCCCACAGGCTCTGAGTCTGCAGTCTCGACTGTCTGACCCCTTATTTTTCTCAGTAATCAAAGAGTCATGTTCTGTTTCCAGTATCATCTAAAATCCAGTGAATTGGAAGCTTTATGCTTCTCTCTCACACTGTTTTATTTCACTGTCCTCAATCCACTAAATGATTTTGTTTATTGGTTTGGTTTGGTTTGGGGTTTTTTCTTCTCTCTCTTCTTTGCTATACTGACCAAATGCCAAATGAACACTCTCTTCCCAGGAAGAAAAGGATCTCCGTGTCTATACCATGAGATCAGACGTTGCTGCCTATCTAGAGAGGCAGGATTCCTTCACTAGGATTCCTGGGAAGGGGTGTAAGAAATGTAGCTGCTTTCAGAAAATATGAATGTTAAGCCCAAGCGACTACAAAGCAATGAAGCTACTTTCATGTTTGTTCAATGGAAGTAATTTCATCACCCTTCATGCAAGAGAGATAGGTTTTGGAGGAATTTTCCAGTCCTCCCCTCCCAATGAATCAAATAATCAGTCTAATATTTGGCTCAGCAAGTATTTGTAATGGTCAGTCCAGTTGTGTACTTAGTGACAGCCTTGATCTTTTAAAATAACTTTCTCTGTTAAGCTGTTTCCATGTGTCTCTATGCATCACCTGTTCAGTTGGGGTTTTCATAGAAAAATATTAATTTTAGTGTTGACTTATTTTATCTTTTGTTCCCATAAGAATAAGACAACCAAGTCAACACATCTTGAAAAAGTTATGTATCCTTAGCTCCTGTTCCTTCAACCTTATTCTTCTGGTTGGAGCCGACGGACAAATAATGAAATGTATGAAAACGTAAATTGAATATAAATGATCTAACGTGAATTAATGGTGGTGAGAGCTGCTGGGCTACTCAGAAGTCAAAACTACTTTTCTTATATTTTAAGCATAAGTGTTACTGAGCCACACAGAGGATAAAGTGGCAGGCTACCTAGAACAACACTGTATAGAATATTTCTTATCACCCTACTTAATCCTCTAAAATTCAGATAACCCTGAAAGCATTCGTTACCATAATGTAAAATTTAAAATAATTAGGAAAGTCCTTAGTTATGTGGTAGATTACAAACAAATTCTGGTGGCCCCTTTTCCCGCTCCTATATCTCTTTGCACTTTATTGGGGCTCTTAAAATGTCACCTTAGAGTTCGTTTTTATAAGTCGTTTTCTCTCTTCTCAGCCAAATTTTCTCCTGAACCTTGTACCAAGTCCCTCCTATGCGTCAGGCACGGTACTAGGGTTCCTGGTACATAATTGTTGCTCAATAAATAATTATTACAATGAGATCCTATGGCGGGGGGGACCTTAAGATTGTTAATTCTGTCACCAGTAAATTTACATTACTGGGAAAGGAAAGACATTTCTAATCAGAATGAATGAGGTTAGATACAATCCGTACCTATAGGACCCAATAAATATTAATAGAATTAGAGAAGGCTCTTTTGAAAATTAAACTCCCTGAAAACTGCATTTTTATAGGTTTATTTATTGTGGTAGTTACCATGCGTTCTAAGAAGGAGCTACTTAATTCATAATATAATCATCTTCAGTGCAGTTAATTAACTCCAGATTTTATTACATTACTTGAGCTCACTTCGTGCTTTAATCTCATGATATAAGGAGGTGGAAAAGGTGGGTGCAACAAGTCATCTCGAGAGCCAAGGGGAATTACAACTTGCATCTCAATTACAAGGCAAGGACTACTAAATGATTACCTAATTTGAGGGATGGAAAAAAATCACAATACAAGAAAGCCCAAAGAATTTCAGAAGCCTGAGGCCAGATAACTGAGTTACCCGGGAGGGGAGGCGAAGAGGAGAAAGAAAGAAAAAACATGGAGGGCAGCCGGCCGAGGGGGGCCTTGCCAGTAAGCAGGGCTTCCAGGGTAATGGTAAACTTATGCAAGAAATAAACTTGTCTTACAATGGACATGTTGACTGTCAGCGCCAAGGCCCAGCCCCCTGGAAATCAGAGTTGCTGAAATATATGATTAGTGTTCTGTTTCATGCTCACTTTCATGCCACACCTTTCCGTGGAGGTCATCTTTCCAGTCATTAAATAATCTTAGAGTGATATGTACACAGAAGAGTTTGTTCCTTATCTTTTCCATGTCACACCTGGTGCTTTCCATGGGCTCTTTGTTCTTGTTTTAACAAAGTGTGTAAAGGTTGTTTTTTTTTTTTTTTCCTTCCCAATGACTTACTTCAACTCAGCATTTTAACCCTATAAAAACCACAGTTGCTAGAGATGTTTCTCTACCTAGACACATATTACTTGAACACAAAGATAAATAAGATAATGTATTTTGATTTCAAATAATATACTCCATTTTGGTTAAAGGTTCTTCTTTTATAAATATATCTAGTTAAATTACTACCCCTCCATTCCTTTCAAGTAAATATATTAATTCAATATTACTTAAAACACTTGTGCATTAGTGGCATAAAAGAAATTTAAATGAGAATTAGGTTACCAAGTGTTTTAAGTGAAGCGTTGTCCAGATAATAAAGAAATCCAGGCTATTGTGTGCTTTCATATAATTATCGTAGAATATTACATAATAAGTATAATAGATTTTTTTATAGATTAATATGTACCATATATATAGATTAATATCTAAAACATGTTAATTCAGCTGATGTTCTCAACATTGACCATCTCAAGCCTGTGTGACAGACAAGACGAGTCTCACAGATGAAAAATGAAAAATTCCAAGAAATTAGATTATATCCAAAATAGACACAAGATGTGGCAGAATCCAGATGAGAACTAGAGTCTTCTGGATATTTGCCCTTCTTGAAACACTCTTAGTTTCTGTGATATCTCACCACCGTGCTTTTCCTCCTGCTGTTCCAGTTACGCACCCCCATCTTCCTTAAGGATTCCTCCTTCTATTTCAACCTCAAACATGGGCAAGACCAAGGGCTCAGTCCTTTGCCACTTTCTCCTCCTCACCCTCTAGCAGGTCCCATATACTGTGGAAGTTATAAATATCATGTGTGAGTTGAGACTCCCAAACTCCTATCTCCATTTCAGACTTCTTCCTTAGGTGCTGACTCATATATCCAGCTGTCCACTTGACAGCGTCTCTTTAAGTATTCACAGCCATACCCAGCTACCATGTATAAGACAAAATTTCTGATTTATCCCCAAACTGGTTTCTCTCCCAATATTCACTATCATGGGACGTGGGTCCATTGGAGAAACAATACCTTAGTTTCCCTCCCCTTCCTCTACCCTTAACATCTTATCCATAATTCTTAGCATTTTTTTTCTCCCTCACAGATAGATCATAGCTCCCTCTTCTCCCCTCCAATCCACAGCCATCGCTCTATTCCCAGCCACATCATCACTTCCCTACAATATGCTGTAATCTTTCACTCTCAGTCTTGCCTCATTCAATCTATTCTCCACACAGATGCCAAAACAATCTTTTAAAAGCAGAATCATGTTAAGCTACATCCTTCCTTAAAACTGTAAAAGGCTTCCCATTGGAATGTTTTACATGTTTAACTATTAATAGGTACACATTCAAACATTTCTAAATAAATAAAGAGTAGAAAAAGATAAATAGCATAAAGGCCCCCTGTCATTCTTGTTTCCCATCCGCCTAGCCCCTCGCCCCCCTCCCCCCACCCCCAGATTAACACTGCTCCTAGGTTCTTATGCTCCACTGCAGTTTTAATAAGATGCAAACATTATGCCCTGGCTACTGAGCCCAGCTGGATCAGACCCTCCTACTTCACTCTCATCTCCTTCCAAGCTCCTCCTCCCCCTCTATGCTCTACTCCCCGACCTTCTTTAATTTCATGAATTAACCAAATCCTTTCCTGTCTCAGGTATTTGCCCACACGATTCACCTTAGCTAGACCACTCTTCCTTCTCTTCTAGTATGTTCTCCCTGTCTCTCCTCAAATGCCATCTCTGGGCAAGGTAGATCCTCCTCTGTTGCTTATTTAGCAAACTGATCACAATTTGTAATAATATGTCAGTTCATTTACTCACGTCCCACTACCCCTTTCCCTAGATGTTAACCTCCAGGACAGCAAGTGCTGGGTCTATTTATTTTACCCCCTGCAGCTGGTAACCTAGTCACTTGGAAGAGAGGCTCAGTCTTAGGGGTGAGATGAACATTAAATAAAGTGAATGAATTAATAGTTTCTGTCTGTAAATATTGAGACTTTAACTAGACATTTCCTGAATATTTAAATTGACAGATGCAGTGAACCACATTACACAAATTGAGATATAAAAGGAATCCTTCGCCTCTCCAAAAAAATGAGGAGGTAGCGTTCTTTGAAAAAAAATTCTTTGTGTTGAAGACTGTCATGGTTTTATACACAAAGGCTGCTCCAGGCATAACAAATATTCTAGCCACCCTTCAAAACTAAAGGGCAAATAAGAATTACATATTTTCACATGACATCTTACAATAACATATTTATAAGTCTAAAGCTACTGCATATAATTTCATGCATTGTAAATAAAGTCCTTTGTCATCTGTTGCTTAAGAATTTTCTTATACTTTTGCACATGCTATTCCTTTTTAATCTAAATAAAGACATTAAGTCAATAAAATTTTAGGAAAAAACACTCCTGAGGGCGAGTGAAGTGTTTATCTCTTATTTCCTTTTTAAAAAGGGAGGTGTCTAATGCTTTGTCCTGAATGAGCTTGTTATGATCAAGAATTCTCTCCCCATAAAAGACACGTCTTCCTTCTCATCCTGAGTGTGGTTGCACATCGAAGGACACTCCAGACATTTCCCTTTCAGATCTCAAAAGGAAGTATTAATCAAACAAAAGATGGGAAATTATGACATTCAGCCACTAAGGTTTAACTCAAGTGGCCAAGTTTTAGTTGATCACAGGGTACAGGTGACTATCCATCAAATAACCCATCATAACACACATTAAAACGTCTGGGTTAATCAGGACAGAAGCCAAGAATAATATTTTTTGCTGACGCTCAATGAAGACTACCAAAGGAATTCCCCTGAAACTGTACTCTACAAACATGCAAGACCTAAAAAAAATAATAATAATATAAAAGGAATTCCGCCTAACAGTACGTTAAACAAGGCAGCAGCACATTCTTTTGATGAAGTACTAAATGGCTTGGATGACACATGCAAGTTTAAATTACAGAAATGTTCAAGGAATCTTGTAATTCAACATAAAAATATGTTTGCATATATATTTTAACCCTCCCCAAAATATCAGAGAATTTGATAAAACATTCAAAATATATTAAATAATATTAATAATGAGGCATAAACTACTGATACCATCATACATTTCTTTTCCAACCCTATCTTCCAAGAATTAATTTCATCTGGAAATTAATGATAATTACACATACAGGCAAAGAGAAAGCTGTAAGATACAGACTGAAAAAGAAATAGATCTTCCCTTTGCTATTAAGATTCTAATGACTTTTTATTACAAATACTAGAATTGGACTTGTTTCGATATCTGCCTCTAATCTTGTCCTAGGCACAAGTAACCACTGATACCACAATTTAGAGTTGCCACCTTGAATTTTTGTTGGAGCATCATGACGTAAAGGATAAAGCACCAAGCTGAGATCCAGAACTTGAGTCTTGCTTCCCAGTGTGCTAGCACATGACTTCTACTGAGGCCAAGTCATTTAGCCACCTGGAGTCTCAGCTTCCTCACTTGCAAAGTGAGGATGTGAGCTTGATGACATTTGCAACCTTGTCATACTATGTAATTCTATGAAGAACTATAGAAGCAACCATTATGATCACCCTATGGCAAAACCAAACACTCCAGAACAGTATATATCAGGGTCAGGACAAGAGGCCATTCTAAACAAAGGACAGCCGGGGGCCTCAACCTTTTTCCCTTTTAACATTTATTAAAAATTTAATAATACCTCTAGTACTCTGTAATTTTCTGTAGCTCCTAAAAATAACCAAAACTCTCACAAGATTCAGCTGGGCAATTTTGCAATTAATTTCTCAATGACATCATATCTTTATGAGATTAAAGACATTTTTATCTCTATTAGAGAAATTTTCGTAATTTTTTTGCACATGTCATATATTAGCATGCAGTCAACATTCATTCCATAAACACTGGCTGAGCACATGCTGAGCCATGTGCTAAGCAGGACCTGTACGAAGGAACACACCAGTCCCTACTGTCAATTCACTTATATCAGGTTGAGCATATGAGATTGCTGATACTCAGGACTTTACGGCTCACAAAATGGCAATTTCATGTAACTCAACCTAATAGTTGTACAAGAAATTGTGCCGTCAAACAGATTAATCCTTAAAATTACCACAGACATTTTGGAACATCCCATTAATTCTGGAAAGCCATTGTGATGTCATTTAACGACTTTCTAGAGAATTTCTTAACAAGGATTTTTGTTGTTTACTTTGTTTTGGGGGGGTGTGTCTGTTGTCATTGTTGTTTGGAAACATGCATTAAAAATTACTGAGTTCTTATGCCTTTGTTTCAATGCCTTTACCATAACCAGTTAATGACTGACAGATCTACAATCTCCTTAGCATTGGTTGCTTGTCATGCATGCATGCGCGCACATACACACACAAGATGACTTGTTTCCTTTTCTAATCTTAAGGTAATCTTCCTTTTCTTCTAACAGACATAGCTACATTCTTTTTCTCAAAGCTTGTTAGGCTGCTTGAAGGTAGGATCTGAGCCTTATGCTTCTTTATATGACCCACAGCCTCTATCCCAGGGCCCAGCGTGTAGCAGACACAACAAAATTACCAACTGAATGATAAATTAAATTATAAAGGGAGATAGCTGATTGAAAAGATATAGGAATATCCAAAAATGAAAGCTACGCAAAAACAAATATTACATTTCTTGCCAACCATGCTACTGTTTGTCACATGCTCTAGCAATGGCAGTCACAACATGTTCTAAAGTTATTCTTCTCAATGACTCTAAAATAAGGAAATCACAGCGTCACAGAAGTGAGGTATACCTAGCACATTAGAGAGCTTTGTGCATTGGATAGTAAGTACACCTAGCTATGTCAGTTAGTACAAGCAAATTTCCAGCTTTGCCTTAGGAAAGGAAAATATTTGTTAGGAAAATGAATAATAAAGCTTGCCAGGTGATACAATAAAAGAAAAGCTTTGTAAGGTTATACAAAGACCATGGACAGTTCAAAATATCCAACCACAGTTAGACTTTCTTTAAATGGAGCTTTCTCTCAAAATAAACAAATAGCCGAAAATATCCCAATTTTGAGTAACTTTTAAAATTTGAATACTATACCTATCTAAGCAAAATCGAAAACACTTCCCCAAATGATTAGCATGTAGTGCACATATCAACTGCTCCACAGTGCAAGAAATGTCAAATGGCATGGAGACAATGCCATGCTTTCCTGTACAGCACAAACATATTTCTTCTTGAGACACAGTTTACATAATACAGGAAACGGCTTCATCTGGTTCCTGGTCTTTTTGATCAAGTCAAAAGCCTTAGAGGAAAAAGTGTTTCTTTTACATTTTACTTTTTTTTTGTACTTTTGTTTTTCATAAATTATATTTCCCCAAATTGAAAGTGGGAACTGGACAGATACGGAGAGCGACATCCTCTAAGAAATATTTTACTGAAAGGCAAACTTGTGACTTCTTCATGAGTTCTACATGTGGCCAAAAACAAAGGAAAAACAAAAACAAAAACCTGTGATTCAACGAAAGTTGATTCCACAGTTTAAGATGAAATGTTCACTTTAAAAAGATAAATAAACTCAAAGGCCTAGAGGTTGGAAGTACTTGAATATTTGAGCAGCAAGGTAGCCACTGTGGCTGATTAGACAGAGGAAGTGGTGGAAAGAGATGAGGTCAGAGAAGATTTGGACCACACCATGTGGGGCCTTTAGGGGCTTGTGAGTATAGCAGGGACTTTGCATTTTGCTCTGAGTGAATTGAGAAGCCATTGGAGAGTTTTGAGCAGAGGAGTGAACTGACTTAGGTTTTTAATCAGTCACATTGGCTGCAACGTGGAAAACAGATTATAAACCACAGAGGTGGAAGCAAGGAGACCAATTAGGTAGCTCTTACCTTCATCAGGCCAGAAATGGTAATGATTTGGAGCAGGGTGGTAGACGTGGCGAGAAGCAAATGGATTCTAGACGTACCTTGAATAAATGAACTGATGTGATTTAGTGATTAATTGGATGCAGGTGTAAGAGAATGAAAAGAGGCAAGGATGATTCCAGGTTTTTTTGACCAGAACACCTGATAGAATGGGGAAGAGTGTAAAAGCAGCAGATTTAGGGAGGGAGGAAAAAACCAAGAGTTCAGCTTTTAACATGTTGATAGTGAGATGTTTATTAGACATTCACATGAAGATGTCCATTGGAAGTTGGATCTCCAAAGCTGGAGCTAAAGAAAGAGGTGTAGGATAGAGATATAAACTCGGGAGTCATCTGTGTAGGGATGGTATTTAAGGCTGTGAGAATGGAAGATCAGTGTCTGAGAGAAGGACTATGGACAAAGATGAGAAGAGATCTAAGCACTGAGCCTGTGGGTGCTCCAATATTTAAAGGGTAGAAAGAGGACAAGGAACCAGCAAAAGAAATTTAGGATCAACCGGTGAAGTAAGAAGAGAAGCAGGATTGAATAGTTTGCAGGAATTCAAGTGCCTAGAGTTTTTCAACAAGGAGGAAATGATTAACTGAGTCAAAGTCTAAAATGACTAAAATTGACTAAAATGAGGCCTGAGAATTTGACCAACATGAGAGTCACTGATGGCCTTAACAAAAGAATCTCTTTGGTAACATGAGATAAGAATGAGAGAGAAAGAGAAACTGTAGATTATAGTGTTATGCTCCAAGAAGGAGCAGAGAAACAATGCAATAACTAGAGTGTAGGTGGAGGCACGAGAGGTTTGTTTCCAAAGATGGAAGACTTACACTGTGTTTAGACATTGATGGAAATGATCAAGCTGGAGAGAAAATCTGGTGATGCTACAGATAAAGGGAAGAATTGCTGGAGTATGTCTATAGGTGGGTGAAAGAGGATGGATCTTCTGTACAAGGGAAGTAGTTCACCTTAGACTGAAGGACATCAGAAGCAGGGTGACAGAAGAGAAGGCAGAATGAGCGGGACAGATGCAGGAGGCTTCCTCAATTTAGTGAACATTCTCATCCTACTCTAGTTTCTCAATGAAATAACAAATATGGGACTTCCCTGGTGGCGCAGTGGTTAAGAATCCACCTGCCAGTGCAGGGGACGCGGGTTCGAGTCCTGGTCCGGGAGGATCCCACGTTCCGTGGAGCAACTAAGCCCATGCTCCACAACTACTGAGCCCATGTGCCACAACTACTGAAGCCCACGCGCCTAGAGCCCGGGCTCCACAACAAGAGAAGCCACAGCAATGAGAAGCCCACACACCGCAACAAAGAGGTGGCCCCTGCTCACCGCAACTAGAGAAAGCCTGCGCACAACAACGAAGACCCAAAGCAACCAAAATAAATGAAGAACCTAGTGGCAAGATGGGAATAAAGACACAAACCTACTAAAGAATGGACTTGAGGATATGGGGAGGAGGAGGGGTGAGATGTGACAGGGTGAGAGAGTGGCATGGACATATATACACTACCAAATGTAAAATAGATAGCTAGTGGGAAGCAGCCGCATAGCACAGGGAGATCAGCTCGGTGCTTTGTGACCACCTAGAGGGGTGGGAGGGAGGGAGATGCGGGAGGGAGGAGATATGGGAACGTGTGTATATGTGTAGCTGATTCACTTTGTTATAAAGCAGAAACTAACACACCATTGTGAAGCAATTATACTTCAATAAAGATGTTTAAAAAATAAAAATAAAAAAAAATTAAAAAAATAGATAAAATAAATAAATTTTTTAAAAAAGATAAGAAAAGCATTAAAAAATATATATCTTACTGTATGTAATATGGCAAAATAAAATTTTAAAAAAAGAAATAACAAATAGGGTTATTAGCTGATAGTGAAAAAGAGAAGAGGTTGGGGGATTACGGGGAACAGAAGGAGGCGTGAAATAGTTGCTGTAGACTGAATGTTTGTTTTCTCCCCAGATTCATATGTTGAAACCTAATCCCCAATGCAATGTATTTGGAGGCAGGGCCTGTGAGAAGTTATCAATTAGGTCATGAGCATGGAGCCCTCATGAATGGATTTAATGCCGTTATAAAAGAGTCCCCAGAGGGCTTCCCCCACCCTTCCTCCATGTGAGGGCTCAGCAGAAAGATAGACTTCTGTGAACCAGGAAGCAGGTCCTCACCAGACACCAAACCTGCCAGTGCCTGGACCTTTGACTTTCCAGCCTCCAGAACTTCGAGGAATAAATTTCTGTTGTTTATAAGTTGCCCAGTCTATGATATTTTGTTATAGCAGCCTGAATGGACTATACAGTAGTTTTTTTAGGAATGGTATAGAGGTAGAGTAGGCAGAGAATTGGATTTAACTAGGGTTGGGGACTGGCCAGGTGAGAAGTAAGGGAGTTGAGGGTTTATGCAAAAGGGTGTTCATAAATGATGGAACAAACCAGTTAACACTACTGAGCCAGAACAGCCAACCAGGACAGTCACTGATCAAGAAATAAACTTCCATTTTACTAAGCCACAGGCTTTTGGGATCTATCTGCCACTGCATCCTAACCTAACATAACTAATTCAGAATATAAGGTTCTTTATGACCAAGTCTCATCTTACTTCTTTTTATTCCTTGTGATCTGCCATACACAATTAGCTATAGTTTTCTAGAATATCCCCAGCTTCCCCCTTCCTGTCCTCTTCACCTGGTGAACCCCACAGGGTCACTTTTCTTCTCTGGTCATTCATTCCACAATTATTTTATTAATCACCTCCTAAAGCAGGCCAAGCATGAAATGACCACATTGCACAGTAAGTATCTTCTCCACAAATTCCTGCACAGCAATTGGCACATACTTAACACTTGTTTATAGATGAATGAATGAATGGACTGTCAGTCATGAGTTTATCCATAATCGTCTATCTCTAGAGGTAGAATGTGTTAAGAGAAAAGAGAGTTTATATTACATGCATAGTTCATAGGTTATGCCTCCGTCCATGCTCTGCTCTAGTATAACACAATCAATGTAATTAAAATTACTATTTCATAAGTTAAATTTACTGCTTTTCAATTTCTTTTTATATTCATTTTTCATTCTTTTAATAATTCTCATAACTACATTTTGATAGGAAGTGTGAGAAAAAGAAATAAGAAGAGGATGGAGAAAGAACAATAAAAGACGTCCAAGAAGAAAATGGTGCTGGGGGGAGAGAGATGGAAGAAAAGGAAAGGAAAAGGAAAAGAAAGGAATGAAACAGAGGCAGAGCGGGAAATAGGGAAGAGGAAATGGGGCGAAAGAAAAAAGCTTCAGTGGCAGAAGCAGAGTGAAAAAAAGGCAGAGAAGATCATAAGGCAGGGATATTAAAGAAATTACTTAAAAAGCACTGAAGGGGTTCAGAAATTCTGGAAAGAGGCTGTAAAATTCTGGAATACTTATAGTAATCCTTTATCCTTTAAATATTGATGAATATTTATTAATGGTAACAACAGGCCATTTACTGAGTACGTCCTATGTGAAAAACACAGTGCAGAGCTTTCTACAGTTGTCATGCCTACAATTCCTCACTACTATTATCCTCATTTTACAAAAGGGGAAACTGAAGCACTGAATAACTTACCAAAACACACAGTGAGTGGGATTACTGAACTTCAAACCCAGACCCACCCAAGCTCTTACCCACCGTGTCTCATCTCCTCTTTGCCATGCTGTTTTTGCCATCAGAATATGCAGACCAGGGTAGATTCTGAGCCAGCTGACAAGGTTTTCTCACATCTCTCATCCTTCCCAGGCCAAGTCCAAAGGAAAACTAAGAAGGGAGACATGAGGAGCCGCCAGGAACAGCCCTGGGCTCCCTGACCCAAAGGACCTGAATGTGAAGCAGATGGGACCCAGACACTCATCCAAGACTCACACTGTCCTGTTCTGCTCTTTTGACACTTCATTTGGATATACACTGTTTATTCCTTTTAAAATACAGTTGCGCTCACAAGTTGGGAACCAAAGTACACAGACAGAAACCCTTTCTGGAGATGTTCTGCCTCTGTCTGAAAGAGGATGGGAAAGAGAAGAAATCAGCCATCTTATTGATGGTTGGAAGAAAACTTATCAAAAAGCTAAGAGCCTTGTATCTTTGCATCTTAGGGTCTTTGGACAAAATTTTCTGGGTGTGTACATGTCAGGAATAACAAATTCACAGCCATACACTACCATGTGTCTCTCCAGCATCAATAGTAATCATTGTTATCTGATCCCTACACATTCTCAATGAGCCTGAATTGAGCCTCAGAATCCTTCACAACACAGTACTCCAGGCAGCTATTAACAATCGATGATAATGAGCACAAGATTAAAATTAATTTGTAGTTCCTCGCAGAGACATATGTCAGCATTAGACATAGCCCCATAACATCATAAACTGCCTAACACAGGTAAGGTCAAACATGAACCTAAATGTTTAAGACTAAAGCCGTTTGTTCTTTGGTCAATAATTATTTTCCCAACATATTCAACAAGAGCTTGTGTTTCATAAAGAGAGTTTTAGGAATTAATTAAGAAACAGTACACTTAAATTGAGAAATGCTAATGCCTCTGTAATTCACAGTAATTTTTAAGGTCTGACCAGGAAATAGAAAACTATTTGACAGGGTCTGGGCTAAAAGCCATGGATGGTATCCACTGTTTAATGTTGTATAATTTACAAACTTCTGTTCTTTCAACAACTACTTTGAGAATGAAGTTGCTAAGTAAATACACAGCTCAAAAACAACACAGAAGAGCTAACCCACCCCACACATCTTGCAAAAAGGCAGTGGCCCTAAACAGGAAGACAATATGTACAAACTGCCTGCCAAAAGCACCCAGATACTAAACAGTCTCACTATACAAATTTTTTTAAGTTTCTTGGGATGCCTCAAAGAACTAAAAATCTTTTGATTCCATGAGCAAAATGCATTTGTGGCTGACATAGTCACATCAACAAAGTTTGATGATTTTACTTTATGCCTATAGATCTGCAGAATGAGACACAGGGCATAAATGTCACAGAGACAGGAGGCTTCACATGCATTCACATACAGTATGTCAAATGTTTTCCACTTACAAGAAATATAATTTTAATCAAGTCTTCATTATTACGTGTTTCAGTAGACCCCCCGCCTCAAAAAAAAGTCCTGCCTCTCATTCCTCACTTATATCTGTCTATCTTAGAACTGTCCTGACACTGGCAGTCACAATATTTAATGAATTAGATCCAAAAGAGCATGATTCCAGAGATACAGAAATGGAGTTAACTTTTTCCCAGTGTCAGGACCTACAAAGGGTTTATTAAATAGTTCTCTCCACTTACGACGGTCCTTAGAGCAACAAGGCCCAGGGATGAGGGTTTGGGTGATATCAACACTATTACTGACTTAAGCTATTAGAAAACCTTTATTTGCTTTATAAATAATGCTGCCAATTCTTGCTTTAAAGTTTAAACAACTCACTGGAATGATAACACTCAAAAGACAGTACCTAAAAAAAACTGAGTGATCCTAAAAATTTCAAAACTTAAAGTTTTCAGAAAGGTTAAACAGCATTAGAAAATGTGTTTGGAGATTTTTTTTGTTACTATAACAATCATCATATGACACTCAAATTAAGGTTAATATCCTGGAAAAAAGAATTCTTTTTGTCAACTGGTGTTCTGTGGCTTGAGACTTCAGTGAAAGGTTTCACTTGAAAAGGCTATGAAAACAACAGCCACTGATCCAGAAGTTCTCAACAGCTCAGAGATGCAAGGTCATTCATAATTGTCTCCATCTTTCTTTGCTCTCTCTAGAGTATAATTACTTCAAGAAACAAAATCCTGGTTTATTTTACTAAAATCCAGAAACTCACCACTTATGCAGCAACAGCCGCTTCCCCTATCCCTGGTTTAAATATCCATAACTGTCACCACTCCCAGGTATATTCTACAAGACAATGCCTAACCCTTGGCGGGTCTAATTTTTCAGAATCTGCATATTGTTAAAATATCAGCTCACCGGTCGAGTGGTTACAATGAATTAGTCATATGAAAACAGATATTAGCACTTGGTTGAGAAGAAGGAAGGTAGAATAGTGTCATGGAAAAATAACAGAATCCATTTTGGAAATTAGAATCTCAGCTGCATCATTTACTAGCTGTGAGAAAGTAGGAAAGTTATTCACCTGCCCTATGTGAGAGGTGGGGAAATGATATCTATCTCATAGGACTGTTGTGAGGATTAAAAGAGGTAACACGTCAATGGGCACGTGGATGATAGAATGAACCTCAACAAATTAACTACCTTGCTTAACAAGATAACACTCAGGAAATATTTAAAAGTATAACATCTGATTAGGACAGGAGAAGGAGCTTGTAATCACCTAACCAGAACCCTTCACATGTCCAAAGGATTTAGCAAGTAGTAGATCACTCCACCAGAGCAGTTTCAGAAGAGTGGGAGACAAGAATGATTGTCTAGAGGACTATGGTAGGGAAGGAAATTGAGAAAATGGATCTGAACAATACTTTCCAGAAGTGTGGCTGTGAAGGAAAAAGAGAAATACGGGATTGGGCATTGGATTTGGAATGTGTGTGTCTGGTATCTTTAGGATGGGAGAGTTTGAGCATTTGCATGTCTGAAGGTCAAGGTCAGATATAAATAGGAGGACCAGATAATTTATCAACCAAACCAGACATTTTTGAGACTGAGAGTAGATGCTATTAATAATTATGTTTGGACAATAGGAGTAAACTGGAGCTGTCCCAGGCCAACTAGAGTCTGGTGACCCTAAAGATAAAGGGAGATGTTGAAGATATACAGAGGGAAAGAAGACCGAAGGAGCAAGATCCCTGAGTAGGGAGGAGAGAAGGAGAGAGAAGGAGCTGAGTAGAGGCATAGTTGGTAGGGGTAAAAGAAGGAAAAAATTAACCCTTTCCCATGTGCCAGACACAGATCGAACACCAGCTGCACCCCTGTTTTCAGAGAATTTACAGTTAAGTGCATGGATTATCATGTGTAAGAGAAGCGGAGGAAGGGCATGGGATTGGCCATGAGGAGAAGAACCTGTGACATTCAATTTTCAGAAAACGTCCTAGAATTTCTCTTGGGGGGAGTTGTAGTTTGAAAAGCATAGTTGATATTATTCAGTGTATTTTCTTTCTTTTTGAATTGGCCACATATTTATTTTGAAATTTTGAACATTGAAGGAGGTTGTTTTCTTTAGTATTTGCTTTTGTTTTGTTATCACAGGAAGACGTAGGCTAAAACTGGTTCAGAAATTCTGACTGAGTGACAGGGAAATAGCTGCACTTTAGTGAACATACTTTCCAGGTTCTATAGGTATGTATGTATATATATGTGTGTGTACATATATGTATGTATATATGTGTGTATGTATATTATCACCATACACACACACATATATATGTGTGTGTATATATATATATTAGAACCCATGGACTGTACTCCCCACAATGGTTCAGGGATATAGGGGCTCAGCAAATGTCTGTGGAATTGCATTAGACTGACTGCCTTCCTACCTTGGCATGGCTGTACTGGTTAACAGGAATCATGCCAGCTTTGAAACACAGACCCATGGTCAAATCCCCTCACTACGACCCTTACAAATGTGGGTCTTTTCTGATAAATTATTTTAGCCTCTCTGTGCCACATATTTCTCTCTGTAATATATATTTATGTACATATCCTATATAGAGGATATAAATATATATTTAAATATTTTTACAAATTTTATAAACAACCTGATAAGTAATTTAATGAGAAATTGAACTCAGAAATCATATATGTAATATGAAATATATATGTATATATGTAATATAAACGTAAATTATATAGGTACTATAAGATTATATAATCATATATATAAATAGAGAGAATATAGAATATAAACATATATATTCAAATATTTATACTAATTTTATAAACAACCTGACAAGTAATTTGATGAGAAATCTGCAGACACTGCTGACATGTGCAGACATTTGCTGAGCCCCTTTATCCCTGAGTTACTGGGGGGGGAGGGAGGATGTACAGTTTGTGGGTTCTACGCTCAAAAAGTAAAGCTTAAAGCAGTAAAATAAACTGCTAAATTAAGAGTAAACTTTGAAATGCTAAATAGGGTAGAGAGAGAGCTGTTAGAATACAAAAGAAGAGCTGAAATCTGGTTTAACTGGTCCAATCAGAACATGTGTCACAGAAGAGAAGACAGCTAAGCAAAGCCTCCTGAGTAGGGCAGTGATTCTTCAGGTTGCTGGAATGCGTCACTATGTGGATTCGTAGAAGGTGGGCAAGGGAAGGCTTGGGGACCACTTGTGGCCAGATGCAATGAGCAGCTGCGTGCTATTAGAACATGAAGGGTGGGGCTAGAGGAGGAGACAGCAAAAGAGATATAACTGGAAGGAAAGAGGAAATACACTCCCAACGGTTGCTATCTTAATTCAATACCAAAATAATGTAACTGGATCTCTATTGGAAGAAAACAAGCAGTCACTGAAGATTTTTTCCAATTTCCAAGGCTGTGTCCCAAGCCAGGATTTTTGAGGGCCAGTTTCTCCAAATAGCTTCAAATTTGTTTACATGATCTTACAAAAAAATCTTTATCTCTCCACATGTGGTACCCCCTGTCAGCACAATCATTTATTTCTGAGCTCTAAGAAGACACTTGACTTTCTGGAGTGATATGACACTTTGACTTTACAGGAGGATTAGCTGGGTCTACTGGTGCTTCCTCGTAGGTAGTGCTGAGAGTATGCCTAACCCCACTATGTTATCTGGACCCAAATATTTTTCTTCTGACTCTCAACTAAGATGTGATGAAACTTGCCAGTAGAGGTATAAAGATAATACCTGACAAGAGAAGAGATTAGATGTAAAGCTAACACCCAATCTTATCTTATATTCACAAGGAGGATCTAGGGCTTTGTCTTTTGTACACTGCTTTATTTCCCACATCCATGTGTTCCCCTGGCAGCTCACTACACTAATCTCTTAACAAGCTCTAGGTAAAAGGAGCTTCTTCATTAAAAACACTTGAAAGGACTTCCCTGGTGGCACAGTGGTTAAGCATCCACCTGCCAATGCAGGGGACACGGGTTCGAGCCCTGGTCCGGGAAGATCCCACATGCCGCGGAGCAACTAAGTCCGTGTGCCACAACTACTGAGCCCGCGTGCCACAACTACTGAAGCCCACGCTCCTAGAGCCCATGCTCGGTAAGAAAAAGAAGCCACTGCAATGAGAAGCCTGCGCACCTCAGCAAAGAGCAGCCCCTGCTCGCCACAACTAGGGAAGGCCCACACGCAGCAATGAAGACCCAGCACAGCCAAAAATAAATAAATTAATTAATTAATTAATTAAAACAAAAACAAAAACAACAACAACAAAAAACTACTTGAAAGTTTCTCCCAAGCCTGACCACAACTGACCAGGGTGGAATCAACTGAACAACTTACTAAAGTTCCCTCTTTGAGAAGTGAAATATCATATGGTTAATACTTTCTAGAAGAATGTTTCACCATCCCAGAAAAAAAAAACTCTTAGAAATGGCAAATGCCAATGAAAGGCTACTACAGGTAGACGATACCAGATTCATTTATCAATAAGCTCGTACAATGATGGAGCATGTTTTAAGAAAAAAGAAATGATTCTTCAGGGAAAACATATAATACTCTGGGTACAATCTATCAGTCTCAGGACTTGCAGAGTCATCATATGCATTCACACATATGCATTCATAACCAAGACAGGAAGAGCTACTATCCTTGAGATCATCTTGACCTCAGAAATAACTGGTTTGAGGACTTCAGAAACCAATGCTCAGTAAAGGGTCATCACCTCTTTCCTCTTTCTTCCCCCAGTATTGTGTGTGTTTCCCTTCTAGAGACTTTATTTGGGAGTTCTATTTAGCAATGAAATATGAAGTCATTAGAAATTCACCAGTGAATGATGGATTGCCTTTTGTCACATAGCCAATGGATCTATGTTTCTGTATCATGGTAGCGCATAGACATTTGAAGGACCCATGAATTAGAGGAATGACAGACAGACAGACCAGGGAAAGCTTATCTAAAAGCAACAATATGTCAGGATCTCAACACTGAGCCCAGAAATTAATGTATGGCAAGACTGATATCTTTCGGTAAAAGAACATGTAACTGTTTACCAAATATGACCACAGTTCCCACTGCCCAGGCCACCGAAGGACATGAGCATTGCCTCCGCAGCCCTTCCTTCAAACAATGCATCCTTGTTCCTTGGCCTCCCAGCTGTGACAGGCATGATAAAAATGGAGATTGTTTTTATACTCTACGTGCTGTTTCTTCACTGACAGCAGCATGGTTATTCGCCAAATAATGAGTATGTTGGCATTTTTATAAATAAAGTGCTTGGTCTTGACAGTAATCTGTGCAGGGAGGACTTGGAGGATGGACAAAAAATGTCTTCTTTCCCATGCACAGGAAAAAGCCCTCCTTGGCTATTTTTCAGCACACTGAAATGTCTTTTGACCAAAAAGCAGCCAGAAGCACAGCTATGACATCAGCCTAGCCAAAGCCCTGCCCTCCCCATAAGGACACAGGGAAGTATTTCTTTCCTTCATGGCTTGCAGGAATGTGTTCCTGGGGCTTCCTGAGTTATACAAGGAGGATTTTATTTCACTAGAGTAGGGGCCTGGGAGTGAAGAGGGGAAAAGTGTGGAAACATTCAGTGAACTCTCACCATGTTCTGTGCGTACTGAAATTGTTTTGCTTCATCCTGACAATAACCCTGGGAGGTGGGTATTGTTGTGCCCAATTTACAGACAAGGAAACCATGCACGCTCCGGTGTGGACACAGATACTCTGTCCACAGCAATCCAGCCCAGAAGTAGTCAGAAGGAGAGGGATAATCGAAGTGTGAGAAAGGGGATACACGTTTCTCCTTTATGAAAATCATCTTACTGGCTACAGAATTTCAAGCACATGTTCTGCTGTAGACATGTAATATTTGTTTTGCCAAAAGAAACTACTTTGCAGTTTTTAAAGCATTTTATAAACAACATCTCTCTAAGCATCATTAAAGGAACCCCCTGGGTAGGAGGTAGATTTAATTATTATTTGACAAATGAGAAAACTAACCTTCTGAGAGTTTAGGCAAAGTGCCAAAGTCACAGCTAATGAGCAGAAGAAAAGGGACTCAATGCAGATCTTCTGATTCTTCTTCCCTGGTGCAATGTCTTCCACTTCACTCTGCTTCTCTCTTACTGCTGAGCATGATAGAAACTCAGAACAAAAACTCTCCTGCTACCGGTGCAGGAGGAGGGTAAAGACAATGGGCACCATTAATGCAGTCTGTCAGGAAGAAACTTGTTTGAACAACTGAAGGATTCAACTGTGGGGACTTTTTACGGAGGGTATTTCCACAGCCCCTTCTCCACCACTCCCCTCCCTTCCCTGCCAACCCCGTCGTCCCAGTAAAATCAATCCGCACGTGGTACAGATCGAAGTCGCCTAGCGCATCGTGGCTCCTACAGGGACAGCCCTGAACACTACACACTACTTGTATTTCCAGGCAGCAGAGCGCTTAATCCAGAAGGACCGATACAAGAGCGTGGCATCTAACCTAGCACGGTTTGGAGAATTCCTATATGAATAGTGAAAATCTTCACTGAGCCGGGGCAGGAGGTGAACAGAAGCACCCCAAGGTGACAGTGTGGCAGCAGGCCAGTCACGAAACAGGAGCACCACTAAGGGTCCAGTTTGTTTCACTTGTAGAAGAAACCCTTGGACTGTCTTTCCAGCAACCACTGGAATCTGGGTGCAATGGTCTTTGGGCCAGGGGGTTACTGGTCTGCTAGCCAAATTCCAAGTGAATGTTTCTAAACTCTGCTCTCCACAAGGGGATTTAGAAATACGGAATAAGGGCCATCACATATGACTCAAAAATAAAATCTACCCCTCGCCATCACTTTTTAATGTGCATTTAATAATTCAATTCATCCTCTTTAAAAGGGTAAATTTAGCACTGCTGGATAATTTAGGATAAATTGGGCAGGTAAAGCCCCAAGACCTTCTGCTTTAAAGCACTTAACACCAACAAAACCTTGAATCGGAACTGAGTCGCTATTGGAGCAGATGGAAGATTGTGTTCAATACTAACTTGGTTTTTGATCCTTCAAGAACACTGAACTCACTGTATCAACTAATATATACAAGCTTCTGACGTCCGAGCAGCCTGTATTTCCTTTCTAGAAGTTGGGCGACGAAGTCTGCTGCTCCTTTCAGCTTCCCTTTAATAAGGGAAGTAAAATAACTACTTTGAATGTTATTTATGATTGGGTCTGGGGGTGATAGTTGCCAGATGTGAGACACTTCATGTAAACTATTAAAAGATAAAGACCCCTGAACTTGCATGGATTTCTACAAAGCAGAAATAGAAACCAAAGGGTCAAAACAAACACTGTAGCTTCCGAAATGTGTGCCACTAAATTCAATTCAACAACCCTGTGGGTCTGCCATGGACTAGACACTAGAGGTGAAAATAGAAAGGGGACGAGCCATAAGGGGCTTAGACGCCAGCAAAGGACCGGGGCAACACGGCACAATAAGGGGCCAGGGCACCAGCGTGTGCTAACGGTGCTGCAGGAGCCTGGGGGAGGTGGGGTCATTCCATTTTGGAGACAAAGCATGAGGAAGGTCACGGTAGACATAACACTTGAACTAGGCTTTGAAGGGTGAAAAAGATTTTGTAGAGGATCTATGGAGAGGAGGGGAGACAGAGCACTTGAAGCAGAAAAGAGCACAGGCGAAACACTGGAAGAGGAAGAACAGATGCTCTCGAGTAGGTGGGGCAATATTCTGTTCAGAGAAAGAACACATTATACCACCTGAACCTTTACAGTGTGTTGTTTTGGAAAAAGTATATTAATTTCAGATGTAAAAACATTTTCCTTGTGTACGAGTAAATACTGTAATTGAAGTGACAGAGTAGACATGTAGAATTTATTATCTGAAAGAAAATCTAATCAATACGTATTTCATTTCAAAAAGTTAATGAAATATTATGGAGAGAGTGGCCTTTTAAGCTTTGATTTTTAGATTTGGAGAAAGAGCTTAATTTTCAGTGACAAGGTCACTACCAGTTGAATGGTCTCCTTTTGCTTCCCACAGAAATGATGGTTCTTTCGTTCTTGAATTATTTATTAAAATCAGGCTTCAATAATTGGAGTTTATTTCAACTTTTTTTTTGTAGATCAGCAAATTAAAATCATGTTACCTTTGTTATTTCTACCAGTCAAAAGGGGTATTAAAGTATTTATGTGAAATCAAACATTAATTTCATGGAAGTGTTATTGGTGTGTAACAACAAAATCTTCTCTTTTCAGTTCATGCTAATTAATATTCAATGCAGTAAGTACACATGTATTTAATACTATTATCATCAAGGAAGGGCAGTGGGTTCAAGTCATTGTAAAGGACAATGTGGGTATATTTTATCTCCTGCTAATTAGCAAAATTAGATGAGCTTCTGGAAGATTATTTCAAAGCAAAGCTTTGCCAAGCCTACTTTCAATAAGCAGTTTTTATGCCTCCAATAGCCTAAGATTCAACTCTTAGATGACAAAAATAAATCTTTGGGAACATCCATCATGGTTAAAGCAAGCCACTTCCAAGGTCAACTATAGGGTCAGAAACAAAAAGCATGCCAAAGAGCCACATATGCAAAAGCATAAACATCAGCTCATCTGAAACAAATGGTCTACCTTGCAAAAGAAAAATTATTTAGTTGTTTGCATTTATGGTAATGTGCTGATATAGCTTGATTTGGGAACATAATGAAAATTGTGGGGGGATTTTGCCAGTTGGATGATATCTTCTCGTAGAAGGAAAAAAATAGCATCCAAACATTGACCCGTATTTTTGCCAAGATCTAGGTCAGGGAGTGAACTGCATACATCTTAGGCAATGCATATAATACAATTGACATTACAGACACACTTTGTCATTACTGAGGCAGTCCTTCTTTCAAAAGGATGTCTTTGCTAAATAAATGTGTCCTCATAACTGCCTTTGAGAAGTGGACGTGTGCTGATCCTCTAACACTCTACACCTTCTTTGAAGCCCTTAAATACCTCACTTCAAAAACATGTCCTATTTTAATTATATCATCCTGGTACATGAAAGATAAGGTGATTTCTCTACTTCCTGGATCAAAAGGAACGGCAGGATTAGACAGAAACAGCATATCAACTATCATATTCGCTGTCTCTAGACTACAACACTTGAACATTTTACGTCCATGCTACAACCCTCCTTTCAGTGTCTATGAGGAAGTGTCTGCACTTTGTTTGACCCGACTGAACTTTGTCACACTGCCTTCTCACCACCCCTGCTGAAGCAAGCCACTAAATCTTACCAACTATCTCTTTGTTGTCTCTTGTGCGTTCCCAGCCCCTCCTTCCAATCTTACCAAGCCAGTTAAGTTGCACTTTTCACCTTCTCTGTTGACATAAAATGAAGTAACTGCATTTATTTGAGTATTGACTGCACATTTTGTCAACATCTCAAATTTTATAAGTCCACTAGATCGTGTTTCAAGGCAAAGTCCTAAGATTTCATAGCTCATCTCTATTTGCTTGCTCAGAGCAGAGTAACGAAATGAAAAATTCAGAACTCTAGAGAAAGTTTGTTTAGTCTTGTCATCATATAACTGAACTAAATTATTCAGCACCATATAAGTGTTTTAAAACATTCTATTAGAGAAAAGGAAGTTATTAGTTTGTTAAAATATACTTAAATTTGATAGGCATTTAACCAATGGCTATGAGAGTATGTTGGAATGAAAATTATTAGAGAGCTGAATGCAACAGGAATTCAATGTGGTAGGAAAAGCAGATGTGGCTTCTGTAAGGAGATACTTGCTAAATGAAAATGCTGAGATGAGGAGGCCTGGCTTCCAAGTTCAATGTAGCAGAAAACAGGGTCAGTCTCCTGTTTTCCACCCATCGGGTAGAAGACAGTTGTACATCCTGCCCAGAGCCATAATCACCCGAGTTTTTAAAATATTTTATGGAGTACACTATTTACCCCTGTTAATATAAAATACTGAACTTGAGGTCATTTACATCCGAGTGTCTGACTTTAGAATAAGATCCCTTACTGTTGAAACTGAAGCTGCCAGTGGATATTGTTAGTTCCTTAGCTAACCTCTCAAGGTTTACACAGAATTCCCTTCTGGTGACTCGACCCATTCCCAGGTGAGGAAATGTTATTTGATATTAATATGGAAACATACTGTTGAGTATACACATGGGTATAACACAGAAACTTTGAATTTTACTTGAGAAACCTAAACAGTTTTTTTTAAATTAGAGATGCACCTTATTAGAAACGATTTTGTGGAAAAACGACATTACTTTCTAATGATTCCAAAAGTACTTAAGTCAGTCAGGCAGGCAGTCCAGAAATTATACCATATGTTACATTCAGTTGCTGAGTTAGAGTAAGATTAGAATTTACCTATAATACTTCTGTGTTGTAATTGAAAAGAAGGAGAATCATACGGAATAAAAACTAGGTGTAAAAGTTAAACCCTAACTAGTAAACAAAGCATCTACCTACATATATAGGTAGTATCTGGAGCTTAGAGCAGGGGCCAAAAAACAGATGTCCTAAGGGCCCAGGCAGGTTAGGGCAGTGACTGACACTGGCTTCATGGGAACTGTGGGAAAGTGAGAGTCTGACTGTTGCCTGGCCACAGTGTGTGCCAGTGTGGTCAGCATGTTTCAATGCTTCAAGTCTAGCCAGAATCTAGACTCTTTATGTAAGATGTCCCAATTATTGAACATTGACTATGAACTCAATACTATTGATACAAAACAAAATATTTCTATGACTTCATGTTTGCGACCTTTGATAGAAGTTTCAGTGGGGCAGTCTATGGACTTTAGATACAGATCTGGTTACAAATAATGAATGCTGCCCTTCAGAAAATAACCATGAGAGGGAACTACCTAATGAAAGAATCACTTAGGCTGATAAATTCAAAACCACCTTAGACCGAGGTTTCCATCCTTGCCCTCATCCCAAAATATCAACAAGCACCAGTGGTGTGCCAAGTGCCAAGTTCTTCGCTGGAATCTGAAGACATGGCGACAAAGAAGAAAGACTCAATAATGACTTTCAAGCAGTTGACAGTCCAATGGATGAACTCGCTTACAATCCTGGCATTCACTGAGTGATTTTCTGTCTTAGAGAACTTCAGGATACAAAGAAAATCTTTCCATTTCTTACTTTCTTCCATGCTTGCTTATACATTACATTCATTACCAGAGAGCTAGGAAAATTGTCTGTTTCTCTCAGTGTTTTATCCATCCTCTTAGGAAGAACTCTGGTAGGGTTCTGGTAGAGACTTGAATTTAACACAATCTGAAGGAATGAGTCATTCTACAAGTGAACTCATTTTAATCTTCCTCAATGTCTTTTCACATACACTTCTAGTTTCCTAACTAATATCCTTTTTACCCCTCTTGCCTTAAGGAGAGCTGCAATGTACCCAACTAAAAAATGACGTTTCTGAGATTATGATGACCATGTGAAATTAAAATCTGGTTAATGCATATAAGCAGAAATGGTTGTGTGGAACTTCCAAAAATGGTTGTGTGGGCAGTTTGCCCTGTCCTACTTTTTTGTTCCTATCTGTAACCTAGATGTGATAACTGTAGCTCTAGTAGCCATATTGTGTCTCTAAGAAAACTTTTGTGGATGGTCACCAACCAAGGATAAGGCAGAAAGATTGAAAGAACCTGAGTCATTGATGACTTCATGGGATCACTGCACCAGCCCAGGACCACCTACCTCCATTGGGTAGCCATAAAGACTATGAATGTAAGCAAATATGTAAGCAAACTAATAAATGGTTTATTAATGATATGTTGCAACACATGGTATGTTCTATTTCATTATGATACGCTCAATTAGCAATGCATAGCTCAATGCAGTGTACAAAATTGCAATGAACAAGGTTTTAACACAGCATATACATCAATTTTTGCACATGCATCTGTTATGGTTTGCCTCTGATGCCTTTTATCTCCAATTTTATTTTTAAAAAAACAAAAACAAAACAGAATAAAAAACTTGTTCCTTTAGGATATTCCAGAATAAATAATCACAGGTTTCAATATGTAAAATATGACAGTACTTATGTTTGAATACTTTCTATCCACCCTGCAGACTTCATACTATGCGTGTGGAGGGAGTATGGGGGAACCCTTCTAACATGTTCAAATGCAATTCCAAACTTATACAGTGTCAGTTAACTCAAGGTAATATCTCAAAATAACCTGGAATATTTTTACTTTCAAAACCATGTGGCAAGTATGGACAAACACCTGTTTGGCTATGGGCAGGAGTGCACCATTTATGTATCCCTTTCTAGAGAACTCAGAGGATACCTTAAATCTAGGGAGCTCTTGGAATTCCATTTAATTAAGCCATCCAACTTTTCTCTCTCCAGTTTATATTTGGCCTAACAAGACAGTTCTTGTCCATAGTGAAGCTGGATTTTGTAGCCTGCCCTGCCTTGCCCTAATATTCTTTTGTAAATAAATAGGTGACTAAGAGGTGCTCTACTGCAATATTTTAAAGAGAAAATTGAACTGAAAATTTTGAATTAGAATTCTGTAAAACTTTGAATACAGGGGAAACTGTTAAAGTGCAATTACTACTAACTCACTCCATGATCATTTTGTATACCTTCTACATGCCAGACAATGAAAAATGTAAAGCTCAGTAAGAAAATGTATGTACCCACAAGAATCAGAGATGCAGATGAACAAGCAAAAAATTACCGGACAGTATGACAAGGCCAGGATAGAAAGTATTCACAAAGTTTTATGCGTGCCAGAAAAAGCAATATCTAAATCTATTTTGGAAGTCTTCTAAAAGAGGGGATGGGTAGGTGGAACATTTAAGGATGATTAGAAATCAGCTGAACAAAGAACAGTGAAAGGCATTGCAAGCAGAGGAAAAAATCTGCTTGAAGATCACTTAACTAGTACTTGAAAACAACAGAATCACACCTAGCACAAGTCTGTGACCAATTAAAAAAAAATAGAAGGTGAGCACTTCCACAGCAGAACTCCTAGAAGAAAAAATCATTAAATATTTTCATAATTCTGTCTAAAAGACTAAAGTAAATAATGATCCTAACAAACCGATGATAATTGATTCCTATGACTGATTCCATGAAGGTACACATTGACGTCTGAAATGGTTGAGGAAAGATGAATTGTCTTTCTTATTTCTATAAAACCTCAAGAAAAAAAAAATCCTTGATTTTGATTTTTTTCAAACTACTAAAATAAATGAAATCCACAGAAAAGAAATTTCCTAATACCAAAATAAGTGACATTTCCATTTAAGTAATATCTTCCATTGTAGATAACATTTTACTAAACTTGGATAATAAAATTTCATCTCATCCTTTTACTTACATGCATAGACCCTAAATTTATATTAGTACATATATCTATGCCTACATATATAAGTAATATAGCCAATGGTAGTACTCAAGTACCCATATATTTACAGCTGAAGTGTAGGTAAATTTTAGATAATGATGTTGGTTATGATGTCATCGCAAATATTACTACTTCTGCCTCTAACAGTACTATTAAAGAAAATAATTACTACCCAACCATTCTTATCATTTTTCATGTTTATTATGTTCCAGGAATTATAATTATACAATCATATATGTATGATGTATATGTGTATACACACACACACACACACACATTACATTTACCATCAAGATAAAGATATTAATCCCATTTGCAATGAGACAAATAAGGCTTACAAAGAGTAAGCAAATTGTCATTGGCCGCATGACTAATAAAGAGGGAAGGCCATCTAAACACACCTGTGACTTCAAGTTCCCAAATTGAACTATGAACCAACCGTGTGGTTTGGGACCTCTCTGAACCTTGGTTTCCTCATCTAAAAATTGAGAACAGACATCATACCTACCTAAGAGAGTGGCTTTGAATATGGAATCTAACATTGTATATAAAAATACTTGTAAAATATACACAGCCATAAAAGTATTAACTATCATCCCCATGAAAAGGTGATAAAAGGATTTATGTAATAAAACCTTGAAGACAGAATATATCTACAAAAATAACTTAGAGTAAATGATAATAGAAGGCAGGGGTAGTTCACTGCAAGTGTTTCTTATAGTTTTACAAGTGTCATAACACACTGGAAGATGATAGAGACCTTAAAAACATCATTTATCTTAAGTCCCACTTAAGACTGATCTCAAAATACATAGGATGGACCACATAAATTGACCCTACTATAAAAAATTCAAAGGGCTTGCCAGATTCATCTTTTTTCATTTTAATCTTTTAAAAGCATGTTTAGATTATATTCATTTGATTTTAGTGAAGCTTTTCTCTAAAATAAATTGCCTATACATGCACACACTAACACATGTGGAATTCCTTTTCTGTAATCCTCAAAGAGGCTTTTGATTCTTCTTCTGATTCACCAAAAAAGACTCAGTGAGGAAGTGCGATGCGTACTGGGATTTGGATGGCTCCAGAGCCACTGCGTGCATTTACATAGAAACCAGATGGTTGTGGGAAATGTTTCTTTTTATTAAAAAAAAATCAATGGATGATTGAGGTGTTTCTATGGACTCTTATCCTCAAATGGACGAAAAGTGCATATTAAAGGTGAACTACAGGGAAATGGCATCCAAATAATAATAATCAGGCAGCTCATCACAGTTTAGATCACATATCTAAGGGCAACTCCTTAGAAAGTAACATTTTAGTAGAATCTATGACATTGTTATGAAGGGTCTGAGGCTTCTATTAATCAGGGAAAGGAGAGGAAGAAGGAAAAAGGAAATCTTGGTCAAGAAACTTTTATGCCCCTTGCCCTTCAAAGACTTAATTTTTTTTTCCTCTCTGAAAAAAGTAACCACAAGTTTATAAGATGGGATGTTTAAGGGACTTCACTTTTTAATCTCACAATATTAATTCCCTGAAGCTTTGAACTGACAGGCAGCCCAATGTAAATGAGCCAGAACAAGAGTCAGAGCCAGAATTTTTGTTGTACCATGACAAAAAATGTGTTATTAGTGCTCAGTGATTAATGAGCAGGCAAGAAGAAGGGCTCTAACAAGTATAAGATTGTCTTGGTACATGCTTATGCAATATCAGGGCACAACACAATCAACTTTACTACATTCTGATATATACACATACACATTTTGTGTATCTGTTATCAGAAGAAACATTTTATGTGAATTTTCATTCATATCCAAAAATGCTAAAAAAATTTTGAGTAGATACCCATACATTTGTGAAATGACACATACACACAGGAAACAATGCTTATTAATTGATATATTTTTGGTTACCTATATTGTATTTAAATCGTCTTAAGTAATTCAGATTCAGTACCTACTGGTGAGTTCATTTCACTGGCAAAGCAAATTAACCAAATCTATGGTAACCCATGCATGCAATCACAGAGGATAAATTTAGTAAGAAATGCCATTGAAATTCAAACAACGAGAGGAGAAAAAAAAGTTGGCATTAAGGGAAAAGAAAAACTTTTCTTAACAAAGAAAAAGCATTCTGGAAAAAAATCTAATGTTCTAACCAAAGCATAGCATTCTATTTTATGAAATTTAAATTTACAATATTCTCTTTCTTTATGCCTGACCACCAAAAACATTCGGAAGAACATAAGGGCCTGTTCACAAATTATACATGTTTATGAAGCACAAATCTAACATCGACTGTTCATCAGGCTTGGTCGAAGCAGAAAAGAAGAAAGCCTGAAGAAAGTTAGGCAGGATGGGGAGGGGAAGGAGGGACAAGAGACACAAAGAGGTAATCCATCAACCACATCAACTGCACCTGTCAAAGCTGCAAACAGCTGGGATATGCCAAGCCAACAAGTAAAGCAGCCCTTATATTTTAGGAATTAAATAAAGTATAGGATAAATAACGGGACCGCGACATAGTAATTACCCACAATAGACCTTAGGGAGAAAGGGGAACTTTCATTTGATCAGTTGCTTGGCTGAAATCCCTCCCCCAACTTGATCTCTTCTTATTTTAAAGGTTGGATTGCCCTAGATAAAGAGATCTAGTACCAGCCCCACTACCCCCAAACAATGAAAAGTAATTCACCTAATAAATAAAAGTTAAAGAACGTTATTTTCCCATACTACAGATAGCTACAAAAATTTACTTCGTTTATCTTGTTTGGTATTATAATGTATGTTAGAAATAATTGTTGCAGTTAAAAAAAAACACAAAGTCAAAATAAAACAAACAAATAAACAAAGAAACCATTTTTACTTGTACTGTTTGGGAAAAAGAAGTTCTACATAATGACTGTGGTTTCCCACGGCTTTTCTTTTCTCTGTTTTTTCCCTCCCTCCCTTCCTTCCTTCCTTCCTTCCCTCATTCCTTTCTTCCTTGTTTTCTTTTTTGTTTTTAAAGCCTAAAAGCAAACCCAGTCAGTAGCAATTTAATTTACTCTTTTATACTCTCTAAACCTCACTTCTGAGTGGTTTTCTTTTTTAATAACACCTTCTTTAATAAAAAAAACTTCCTAGAAAGGAATGTGCAAATTTTTGCTGTCTCTTTCCTGCTTTCTCATAGGATTAAATGTATAAAGAAGTAGTGTATTGGTTTTATTTAATCCTAATTTACCCAGTCAATTTGCATAACTATTTTTAGTTCTCTTTTGGATTTTCCTCCTTGAGACACCAATATATCATTGCTCTGGAATCAGTTCTGCTGCTCAAAGGGAAATTATACATGAAGAGGTAATACTATTAAGAATTCTATCTTTGTTGATGAACTAATTGGGTTAAAATTAACCAATAAGCAAAATAAGATAAAACAATTGACACAATTTGGTCATTTCATCTATAAAAGTAGTTCTCAAAGTTGGAGACATCTAGGAAGCTTTAAAAAGTACTGATGCCTGGACCCCAACCCACACCCCCAAAGATTCTGATTTGATTGATCAGAGTGGACCTTGGGGATCAGAAGCTCTTTAAACTTCCCAGGTGATTCCAATGTGCAGCCAGGAACCACAGATGGAGAACACTGGTTGATGACAAGGAAGAAGCCATTCATTGCAAGAGAGAAAGGGTTGAGGCCAGGAAGGATGCTGATTCTGTACAAATACACTGGGAAGAGAATCAAACATTTCCAACTCATCTATGACTTTCAAAAATTGTTTGTTTAATTAAATGGGTGGGGTGTCAATGGAAGGAAATGATGGGAAAATAAATAATGATTAAGTATCCCTTGGAACCAGTGACCCTCTGAAGGTGGATTTTGAGGACAAAATGAGCCAACTAATGAAGAATATGCAGCTCTTCAACTAAGGCTGGTGAAGCCATCATCGGGGTCTACCTTTGGAATTTAGTTACATAACTAACCAAATCTATTTTGACGTTGAATTCTGCCTACCACTGGATTGAACAAGGAGGCTGAAATTGGCCACGGGACAGGACCTCTCAAACATATCAGACAAGCCATGAGAACAAACGAGAGAAAACAGGCACCAAAGAAATTGTACTAGTAAGAAGCTCAGAATTATTTGCCAAGAGCCCAGCATTTGGGAAGGTGTAGACTAAACTTCACTTTGAATTGGGAAAGATGGCATTTTCTGTATTCCCCCTGCTACTTTTCCTCATGGTAATCTTCTTCAGTCCTTTTTCTGAAATAGAATACAACTTTGTCCCCTCTTGTTGGCCCTCACTGCTCCTTCAGCATGCCAAAAACGGAGGTGAGCTCAGCATGGGCTTGAAGCTTGGGGAAGATATTTTTATAAAATGGGAAAAGTCTGTTCCAGTGAAAGCAGAGGAGACATTTGAATATGCTATGAGTAAATGTTCAGTAGAAGTACTTGAATTCATCCAGTAACAGAAGATAACTTCAGAACCTCACAGCTGATGTAACTGGAAATTTTTGAAGTACCTTAATTTTTATTATGCTGTATTAGGATCCATTTTCATTATTTATGTTTCTTTGTTTTAATCCAAAGTAATGTGAAATGACTTGAAGAAGAGGGGTTTAATAATCAGTTTTACTGATAATTCATGCTGGCATTTGATTCACTAGGGTAATATCGTATATTATATACATATGTATAATGAATTTATTTTAAAAAATAATCTATTTCTATTAAACTATGATTTCATATGACTTCAATCCTTTTATAACAGGAGAAATTTAATTTTGGTGTCCTTATATATTATTTATTACTTAATAATATTTAGAGAAATAAGGCACTGGCAGAATTTATGCAAAATAAGTTTCAGAGAATTTTCTGTTTTTTAGCAGTTAGTCTTGTTAGAATTCAAAATGGCTCTCCTGAATTTGTCTTGCGCATTACTGTTTCTAATAATCATTTTATATAAAATAGTAATTGTAACCCTCTTTACCCTTTTCACAGAGATGTTAAAATTCCAATGAAATCACATACTGTTCGGTGTAAGTCACAGGAAGCCATCTTTTCAAAAAATATGACAGAAAGACTTGTAATAACATTTCCTGAGTACAATCTAGGGAGCTTTCAGGGGGACCATATGAAGTCATAGAAGCAGAGCCTCCTATAAAAAGTGAGAAATATTAATAAATACAACATTTCTCTCTCATCAAATAAAAGCTCACCACAAAGAACTACCTCACAACCTAGAGAGAAAATATCTAATATCTTAAGGCAATTCAATGAAAATGTAAAAAATTACACTGAGGGTGTAGGTTTATACTGAGGGTAAGGTTAGGTCTGGAGAAGCTCAATATAACTCACTTATCAGTGTTTAAAGTAAAATATATGTTTAATACGCATCAGTTGCTGACCATTTATCTTATGCTTTTAAAAGATTCTCCATTAAAACACTGTATTTCTTCCCTGAAAGTTTTGTGATAGGTTTCTAGCCATTTCCTTTTATTGCTACACAGAAGAGAATGTCTGGGCAGGTGATTTACTTAAATAGATGGCTGCTAAATGAGAATGAACTTTGACTCATTTAAATTAACTCCAATATTTATTGTTGCAAGCTTGACAATGCTCTTGAAAATGATTAAGCATGACCTCTAGAATAAACGAATTTAATAAAAAAGACTAAAAAGGGACGCAACATTCTATTTAAGAGATACCACTATTATTTTGAAATCAGGAACCTGTAAAAGGTTTGACATACAGTACAACAGAGTAAAATTTGATTAAAAAAAAAAAAAACTCAGTAACTTTAGATAGTTTTACCTAGAGAAGTTCAATGCGAGATACTCTGAAAATGACTAGAATGACTATCCCAAAGAGAACCAAGTAGTTGAGCCTTATTTGTAAATTTTAGTGAAAGAGGAGGTGATTTTGTCTTCACATATGATTGCTTCCATGTACAAGATTTATCATCTATAGGGAAAAAATACACATGTAGAACCATTGTTTAATTAGGAATTATTTTAGCCTATAAATTAAATTATATGCCTAAGGGTAGCATAGGGGGAGATACAAAATTCCACCACTGTTCATGTCTAATCTCTGATACAATATATAAATTTTTCTTAAGCAAGAAGGAAATTCAGTAAGAAAAATAACTTCGATTTCCTTGCTATTGAAGGACATTTCTCTACTGGTACTTCTAATGCCTCTTTGTGATTCACAACAGAATTATACCTCTCAGACCGATGGCTCAAAAGCTTAAGCTTGGAGGGGATTTCCATTTATTTATCTATTCCACACACACATGTATCCTTTTGCTAGTTTCAAGAACACATTCACTGGTATTAATATTAACCTCCATCTTTTTAGCTCAAAATGTCACTATCACAAGAAAAAAAAATTGATGGTGCTGATATAAATCCCTAAGGGGGTCATGGTTGCCTGGAATGATTTCTTGTTGCTATATCTGTGTGTGCCTTGTCTTGTAACTAGGAATGCACACTCTCTGTGGACAAAATCCCTGTCTTCTAAATGCCCCCCACTCTGAAGTCCTAGTCAAAACTATGTACTCAGAAGGTGCCCGTGATGTGCTCTTGGAAGAGAATCCTTATAAGAGAGCATTGTTAAAACAGGACCCTGCCCCTTGCTTGACCTCCAGCTTTCTACAAGAATGGATGTGAAAAGATGTAGCTGTGTGTCCAAGTGTATTTTTCACATGGTGACTAATGCTTAATAGGACCTCTACTCAGCCATTACAGGAAAATAAAGATGATATCAGCGGCCAACCCTGCATGACAGCCTATCTGTCCTTTGTGACTATTTTCAATACTGTTTACCAAAGGAAGACAGGTTTTCAGAAACCCATTCCCTTTGTTAAGAATGCAAGAGAATTCACAGAAGCTGTATATTCGCAAAATGCCTATGTTTAAAACAGAGAGTTTATTTGGAAGCAGTGGCATCAGAGGGTGTCAGTGCTCGGCCACACGGAACAACCTGAGCATCTTCAAGGTGCCGCATATTCTCTCCTCATCCAGGGCTCAACCTGAGCATCTTCAAGGTGCCGCATATTCTCTCCTCATCCAGGGCTCGTCAACAAGCTGTTCCAACTGCCCTTCCCACTTCCTACCACCCCGCCCCCAACCCCTTCAACTTCTACTCAGTCTTCAGGCACCAGCTGAAATTTCATTTCCTCCAAGAAGTTCCCCAGATGCCTAAGAAAGGAAGCTCCATCCCACAGCCCCTCCTCCTCACGCAGTGTAATAATTATCACCCGGTGCCATAACTGCCTGTTGGCTTGTAGGTCTCCTCGCCCTAGACTGTCAACTCCAGAGAGCTGGGCTGTTTTGATCCACACCCACTGGGCCCCAAGTGCCTGGGATGGCAGGCACTTCATAGAGAACTACTGAATTGAAGTGTAAATTGGGCTATGAGACAAGTGGAGTAATTTTACAGCAAAAAAATCCTTTTTCAGAGATAGCACTTTTTTTCCTGAATTATTATGGATATTTGGGAAGTGTGTCTATGTTTAGGGGTGTGTGTGTGTGTGTGTGTGTGTGTGTCTGTTGGGAAGAAGGGAGCTTCAAGAAAAGGAAAGGAAAGGGAGAGTGTGAGATGGATGTCAGTCCTCTTTATGGGGCTGTGTGTCCACACACAGCATTTCCTTCTGCCATTACACCACCTACTACCTTTGTAGAATCCCTGCCTCTCTCACTAGATTGCAAACACCTAGAAGGTGGGACTGATGCTTTTTTGATCATTTTCCATAGTGTAGTAGCAGATCAGGGTGAGGGCAACAGGAAAACAGGTGTTGAGAGAGAGCTATATTTTCACATTCTCAGAGTAGAAGTTTGGAATCACGTAGGAAGAAATTGGTACGAGAGCTCTGTTTTTATGGCAATCACAACAATTTAGGCCCTGCATTCAATATGATTCCCAGAAAATATTGTATTATATAAATAGAGTAGCTCCAATATCAAATAAATTAGGGTGATTAGGTGAGATAAATGAGACAATGAAGGTTGTGAGCTCCATAAACTATCTAAAGCATAGTAGGCATTCAACAAATGTTCATTTCTCTCCCTTATTTAATTATTTGTGTTAGGGCCTACCACCTTGGCAGCACTATATATGGGCTCCAAGTGTCATGCGAATCCAGTGCTAAATTAGGGGTTCACACCAAAAGTTTTCAAAAGGTGGTCACTTGGAACTTTTTAGCAATGCAAATTTTTGGGCCCATCCCAGACCTACTAAATCAGAAACCTTCGAAGTGGGGCACAGCCATCTATGTTTAAGCAAGTTCTCAGTGAGACTCTATACAGCTTAAGTTTGAGAACCACTGCTCTACACTAATGGGGGAAATACCTATTTAAAATAGAGGCAAACTATGGAGAACAGTATGGAGGTCCCTTAAAAAACTAAAAAAAGAACTACCATACGACCCAGCAGTCCCACTACTGGGCATATACCCTGAGAAAACCATAATTCAAAAAGAGTCATGTACCACAATGTTCATTGCAGCTCTATTCACAATAGCCAGGACATGGAAGCAACCTAAGTGTCCATCGACAGATGAATGGATAAAGAAGATGTGGCACATATATACAATGGAATATTACTCAGCCATAAAGAGAGACGAAATTGAATTATTTGTAGTGACGTGGATGGACCTAGAGTCTGTCATACAGAGTGAAGTAAGTCAGAAAGAGAAAAACAAATACCATATGCTAACACATATATATGGAATCTAAAAAAAAAAAAAAATGGTCATGAAGAACCTAGGGGCAAGATGGGAATAAAGATGCAGACCTACTAGAGAATGGACTTGAGGACACGGGGAGGGGGAAGGGTAAGCTGTGACGAAGTGAGGGAGTGGCATGGACATATATACACTACCAAATGTAAAATAGATAGCTAGTGGGAAGCAGCCGCATAGCACAGGGAGATCAGCTCGGTGCTTTGTGACCACCTAGAGGGGTGGGATAGGGAGGATGGGAGGGAGGGAGACGCAAGAGGGAAGACATATGGGGATATATGTATATGTATAGCTGATTCACTTTGTTATAAAGCAGAAACTAACACACCATTGTAAAGCAATTATCCTCCAATAAAGATGTTAAAAAAATAAAATAAAATAAAATAGAGGCAAGTAATCTGGAGGGGAGCCTGAAAGGTACGGAAACAACCACCTTACCTAATTTCTTGCCGCTGAAAGTGTGATTCCTGGACCAGCATCATCACATCACCTGGGAGCTTATTAGAAACCCTGGACTTCAGACCCCATCCCAGACCTACTGAATCAGAAACTGCATTTTAACAAGCTCCCCAGGTGATTTGTATGTACATTAAGGTATGTGAAGCACTGGTCTAGTGAATATTTTGAGTAGCAGAAGATGAACTGCAGAAGGGAAAAAAATACAAAAGGAGTAAAAATTACATTAAAAAATTAAACTAAAATTTCCAATGTCTCTCATACAGAGTGGTTCTCTAGAAAGTAATAGGCATGTTTTATCACAAGCAATTTCTCTAACTAAATGTTATGTTTTTCAGTGTAAGTCAGATATTTGGTGTGGGACGCGGGATCACATAGCATTTTACCCGTGCTTTCCAACAAGAGAGTAAGATGGAAGCGTCAGAACAAGCAGGCCACACTTTTAAGCCCAAGACAAGTGACATGAATCTACTGTGTATTTGTAGCTGGGAAACGGTAAACACCGCAAGTGAATTTTAAAATTCTTCATCTTTTGTCCCACATTCCTATATACATGCAACATTTTTCACATATTTAACAAGTAATACTTTTATCACCAGGATTTTGCTATTGATTGCTTCTTTAACAACAGAATGCATCACAAACAAAAATGAATGAAGCTGTCTGAGGTGAAAATTCCATAGTAGTTTTACTGTCAATGCCCATCATAAATAACCATGACATCATAGGAGCCTTATCTACGGGTTGCCGCTACTGATCGATGGCATCACTCTAGTGGTGTAAATAGCTTCTAATGTCCCATCTTCCACCTTCAAATAGGCTCTGATTATTTATGATAGCTGTTAGGTTACAAGTCTGAGCTGTGGTTTGGATTTATTTTCTACTTATAGCTGCTGTGGATTTCAAGTTAGATAGGATTATTTTTTAGCGAAGATGATGAACTGAGATAGAACTGTCATGGAGCGGGGTACACCATCATCTCGTCTGGTTGGTGTCACCATTTGACTATGAATTCTCAGTGCCAGAATGCTTTCAGTATTATCATTGTCAAGCAAAAAGTATTAACAGATAGCAGTTAATCATTGGTTGTTACAACACGAGAAAGGAAAAAAAAAAAAAAAACCGGATGCAGCTTTCTACACAATTAAAATGTTTTAAAAATAGTGTCAGCCTTTTGTTACTAAGTTGTGAAGAAGCGTATCATCTGCACTGTGTCTATTTTATAATAATGAAAGTGTTTCAACTTGAATGTGACAGCTAGAGATGATTTAGGAGGTAAAAGGAAATCCATCAACTCTCGTGCAAGGTATTCTTCATGATCATAAAAGAGACTGACAGATAACTTGGGCAAGAATACATCTTTGCAGAGAGAAATAGATATGAGCTGTGTCTACATGAAACAGGCAGGTGAAACCAAAAAATCCATCAATTAGCCAGATGTTTTGTCAATATAATAACAAATACTTGAATCATTCTGAACATTAGATAGACATAGTAAGTTATCAAATATGTTTATGAACTAGATCAGAGTGATAGACCATATTTTCACTTTTTCAGTTTTTTTTATCATTTTGTAAATAAAGGATGTTTCTTCTGAATTTTCACTTTTATTAGGATTTGACCAGTTCATTATTCAAATCTCCTCTACTTTAAGTCATTCTTTCTCTGAGAAAATTGTGCTAAAAATATAAGTTCTCAAAAAACAAGGGGAAAGGTTTTCACCATGCAAAACAGCATGTGGTGAATACCCTACAGCTATACTCTTTATGTGTTTTTCCGAGAAAAATTTAAAAGCAAACTCAATAGTTATGAGACTATTTAAAAATTTCATAGTTCAATATTTATCCTATCATATCTTATGATTCATCAGTTAGCCAAGCTTCTAACGAAATATGGATAATATTTAAACATCTGTTATGGCAAAATTTTCTTTCCTACTAAATTTTGGATTATTTTGTATGATTTTTAATTACACATAAAATAACTGCTATATTTGACATTTTCCATAGTTTTTAATCTGTATAAAAAAATAACCGGAAATCAGTTCGCTCCTTACAACATTTTGCAAACATATTAACAGTAAGAGTACATCTAAACTTAATCACTGCAGAGAAAAGTAACCACCTATTGAAAAATGCTCTAACTCTATAAAATTATGAAATTATTACTATAAGAAATCCATCTTTCCATATCACTTACAGAATTTTCACCAGGTCAATTGCATATTGCTCTTATAAAGTTATTTTGAGGACTACTCTATATGTTTAAACATATATATTTTTTAAATGGAAATATATATATTTTAATGGTGATAAAGCAACTGCTTCATGATATATAAAATGAAAACAGAGGGTTCCCCTCCAATAATTGTTGTCCTTACATGAATATTGTGATAATTCTTTAACGCTAGAATATTTCCCTTTCTAATGGTAGTTATTTAAATATTCCTTCCCAATATGCTTTGCACTGCTGAAAGTCTTCAGTAAACTGAAATTCTCAATAGAAAGTGGGAATGTGGCCGCTAGGAGCTGACAATAGCTGTTTTGTCACATCTAGGCCCTGGTAGTTACTCAGGAAGTGGGGATTCGTCCAGCCAGCTGATGCCAGGGGAGGATGATTTATTGCCTGGTGTCCTCAGTGGCAATTGGACCCTTTCCCACTGTCAGTCACAACTTTCAAAGATCGTGTCCTAAAGAAGAGGTTCCCCTCCGTTCTAAAGAGGTAACAATGCTTGTCATAAAGTGTCTTTTGGCAGAGGGAAACGGGTATGAAAACAGGCAAAGAAAGGGAACAATCAGAAGAGGAGAGAAGATGGATGTTCTGTAACCTTTTCTCAGAGACCCATTTCTTCTACTTTTTCTCCTGTCTTTAGCAGGTTTTTGTTTTGGCTGATGACAATGCGTAATAGCCTGATAAATTGATTTTGTGAGTCCTTTTTCTCATCTCTTGAGAAGACACTAACTCGTTGGGACTTCAGAGGGCTCGCAGAGGCAGGAGACAACAATTAGTTTGTTGAAGACATCAGAAAGTAGCTTCAGAGTTTTGCCAGGAGAAATTCTTACTGACAGATCAGTGCTGACAATGTTGGCAGCTGCTTGAAAAGTGCAGCAAGCAGCTCTAGCATCTTAGGGTCCAAGGAGGAAGGCCACTGCATGTTAACTCTACACTTGGCTCTGTCCTCGGAGCTGTGAATTCTTCCTGGCTCACCAGAATTAAAAGGGAAAGGTATTACAAAAAAAAAGTCTAAGAGCTGAATTCTACAAAACCTTTTGTTAAATATCTTCTTTAATAGCTAAACAAACAGAAAATTAAATCTTAGTACTGCCGTTCATTTAAATTTAAATCAGTGCCTAAATAAATCTCTGTAACTGTTTTCAAAATCTTTTACGTACTGCACAATTTCAAACTTACTTTTCCATATGTAAAAATATACGCTGCTTGGCACTCAACTCTTTAGAACATATTAATTTCAATAAATCTTTTTAAGGGACCAACTTGACATATGTTAAAGAGATAAAATACTCCGGTCTGAACATACTTAAATTAGTCAAGCACTTTGCAGTACCATCCTTGAAATTATTAAACATTATTAACATTCAGATTTACTGCTTAAAACCTTTGCTTTAAAATTACTGAATGAGAGGCTCAAAGTGTTGCTTTTCTAGTGCAAAATAACCTAACTTTTCTAACTTGAAGACATAAAATTGGCAATTTCTTGGAAACTTTGAAACTAATATAAAGTCTCATTACATTTGGGTAAATGTTATAAATATTAGTATTTCCCCCTTGGCATGAAAAAAATCAAAGGATTGATCTTTGTAATGCATAAAAGCAAAATTTTACGTTTTGGTAGCCTTGTAACTATTTACTTTTAAAGCTGTATAATTTGGAATACTATACTCTGTGTGTGTGTGAATGTGTGTGTCTATAGCATGTTGATTACATATGTGTGTTTTTGTGAAAAACTATCACTTTAGACTTAATGTCCTAGAAGTTGTAATATAGCAAGATGTTTTTCCAGGCATTTAATCTTTCAGAATGTTTCCCAGATAAACACAGAGCTAAACGTAAAACTTCTCTATGTTTTGAAGAAAGCTACATCAACCTCTGAGTGTTTCTCATATTTCTGACAAAAAAGTATGAAGTGCCCAAGTTAGACAAATACTGGGAGGTGTAAATGGGGTGATCTTACACATTCTGCAGTGAAGAGTTCCAGGGAAAACCCTGAGAGTAAAGAAGCCTGAATTCTAGACTTTGTTTTGCCACCAGCTAGCCAATGACCTTGAGCCTCCCTGGGCCCACTTTCCTCATCAGTAAAACAAAGGGTTAATCAGGATGTTCTGTCAAAGGACTCTTTCAGGAGACCTAAAGTTATAGGATCATTATCTATCGTTTGAAACTACTGACTCCACAGGTCCACTCAGCATAATCGATGAGTTTAGCCAGAATGATGTCTCTCAAAGACAAAAACCATTGCATGAGTGAATGGCCAATGGCACTTTCTGAAATTTGAGGAGCAATTATGAAGATTTGGGGGCACCCAGTTTTTGATTTCTGGTGGACCTTCTTCCTATCAACTTTTGGCCCCTTCACCTGTATTAAAGGATGGATGGAAGAAGAGCAAGAGAGGGGAAACTCATATCACAGTCTGTGCTGGTGACGTGCTACACAATAAAACTTGGCAGGAATGAGGTGAGAATTTGGAACTGAAATCAGATTGAGGGGTTCGTCTAGAGTTTATCCCTGTGACTACTGCTGATGTTATCACAGTATTAATAAGGCTGTTAGGGAATAAATGCATTTAACAGTTAATGTTAACGCCACAGAAATAAATTATGTGGTCAAATTGTTCATTCAATGCATTAATCCAGTTGTAAGGGACCTGCATCATGGCAATAATTGCACTGTCATTTCAAAGCCTTTAAAAGCGAATCTATCCAACTTAAATCAGCTTAACTTATACCTTCCCAGCAGCAGTACATTAGTACTGCATAACAAATAGACGATAAAAGATAGCTTCTGATGTATTTGTAAAGTAGTTTGAAAGCCTTTTGCATTTTTGACCCAACTGAGAGTTTAAAGGTTAGGAAGAAAAAAAGCATCATAGCACAACAGGTTTGACCCAAGTTTTTCCCATTTTACTTTCCGAACCAAACTCTTCAATTCACTCACTTTCTGTATCTTCATAATATTTGTCAGAAATATTGCCATAGACAAAACCAGCACTTCAATCACAACAGTGAACAGAGTTCTACTGGGTAACAAAAACTCCTCGGCACAACTGGAGACTTTTAAAATTCAAGCACTCTAAACTTAGCAGCCCCCCTGAGAGCCACAAATTGAGAGAGATTAATTCTGTGCCCCTGCACCCCTCATTACCAGGAGAGCTGAAGTAGGTCAAATGCAAGTTAATCTCCTGAATTCCACTTTTGCACATGGATGTTAGGATATCCATTACTGCGTCCTGGCTAATGTCTTTAAGCTACATGCATGCAAAATTAATAAACAGTGTGCCCAGCCAATATGAAACATAAATACAAGGAAATGCCTTGAAGTGAATTTCGGTAATAACATCACACGATACAGTAACTAAGGAAACATATAAACACATGTTACCCCAGGTCTATCTAGAGCCAACATGGGGGGAAACAATGAAAACCAATTGCCCAAGTGCTGAATTTTTCCCTAATAAACCATAACACACAGATGAAGAAATGTTAGTCAACCTAAATATCTAACTTCTGATATGATCTGCCTGTACCCCTCATTTGAAAAAGCAAGGCAAATTGCTCATGTGGAGGGGGATGAAGTTTTAAGCGAAGCAAGACTGCCATCACTCTGTGAAGGTACAATGTTTTCCATTCTTTAGGGGAGGAAAAAAAAAAACAGGCGTACATGTCAGCACGAGGCTAGTAAAATCAGGACTCTGCTTGTCCAGAAGGCCTCATAACAACCTAATTGCCTTACCTCTCTCAGCCTGCAGCCGGGTCAGACCACTCCTCTTCTATTTTCATTATTGACTGCATATTTTCAGGAGTGATAAATGCTGTAATTTTTTTGTAAAATCAAATGAGCCATTATCTTGCATTTTGGAGAGCTCTAGTTTTGCAAACGCTTTCACATTCTAACTTATTCCATATGATCATCTCAATAACCCGAGTTTAGGAGGATTCAATAGGAAATATTACCCTGGGTACAATAGTGGGAAATATCTTAAATTAATTAAATTATCAAATGAATAACCAGAGGATCTGACTCCTACTCCTATCTCTGCCACTCATTAGATATGTGACCATGAAGAAGTCATTGTATCTTAACAAGCACAGAAAAAAAATGTTCACTTAAATGACAGTTTAAGGAATAAAATAATGCAAATGGCCCTTAACTACATGGAAAAAAATGCTTAACCTCACTCTCAGAATAAGAGAAATGTACATTAAAAATACACTGAAATATCATCTCTTATCTATGATTGGAAAAGGTCAAAGAGTTTGGTTATACACCATGTTGGTATGTAAGAGTGGGCAAATAGGCACTTTCATACACTGTTGTTGGGAAGGTTGGTTAGTACAGCTCTGGAAAATTTGCAAAACCTGAAATAATTATAAAAGCACATACCCTTCGACTCATCTTGTTTACTTCTAGAAATTTACTCCATAGATATTCTTCCGAAGCTCCCAAATGCTCCATGTACAAAGTTATTCATTTAGCATTATTTGAAATAGCAAATGATAATAATACTAAATTATGGTACACACATTCAATAGAATACTATACAACGAATAAAAAAGAATGAACAGGTTCTTTATATGTTGATATGGGAGGATCTGCAAGATAAATAGTAGAGTGAGAAAAAAGCAAACTGCAGAATGGTGTATTTAGCATACAATACTTGTGTAGAAGAGAAAAACAAAGAATATGCATTTGCTTCTATATGCTATCATACACCCAGAAAGATACACAAGAAAAGCATTGGTGTGCCTCTGGGAAGGAGGTGGGATGATGGGAGATGGGTGTGTTCAGTTAATTAAATAAATATTTTAAAGAATTAAGTAGATATCTATATACTTATATAGATAGCTACATAGACATAAAGATCTCCAAAATATTACTACAAAAATAAAACAGATAAATGAATGTATAGGTACACATTGCACACAAAAAAGATTTCTGTCCACAAACATACAATGCATGTGTGTGTATGTATGTGTGTGTGTGCGTGTGTGTGTGTATGTGTGTGTATATAGACATAGGTTTTCATGTAAACTTTTTAGAACGATATGCAAGAAATTGCTGAAACTGAGGAGAAACAAGGCGTACTTTACACACTGCTTGAATTTTACTACGTGCATGTGTTTCTTTCATAATCATACTAACTATAAATAAAAGACAAAAGTAAGGAAGGGGTCAAATTAATTGAAAGATATCCACAAGGTAAGTTATCTGCCCTTAAATGGGATGAGGTTGCCCATAATAAAAGGATTCTATTCTTCCTACAGTCCCACCTTCCTTCTTGTAATTCAAATGTAGATGAGTGTACTTTGGAAAAGAAAATTTCAATTAGAAATTCTGTGTGGATGACAGGACCCTGAAAACAGACGAGCAAGAGCTCAGGGAATGGATTTGTCTGGTTCGCCACATAAATGCCCAATAAATACGTGTTGACTGACTGACAGGCCCAATTGCTAAGCATGCTACAGAATATGTGCAAAATAGCCTACTGGAGCAGTCTGCCATCACATGAAGACATTTGATTCCAACGGGCTAGAATTTAATTGGAAAAATATGGGAAGGACAGGATGGCAAGACCATTCTAACAAAGTCCTCTAAAAATGGACGACTATTTCTCTTTGCTTATCTACAGGGCATCTTCCCGGCAAGACATTGAGCTTCAAAAAAACATTTCTACCAACAGAAATAATTCTAATTCGTATGTTTTGCCAGAGTTCCCTGGGAAAGCCATGAAAGGTAACGTGAGAACAAAGAAAGATGAGAATACTGCAGGTCTGTCTATGTGCACACACATGTGCATAAGGACCAGATGAGGTGAATGCTCCTAGAAAAATTACGATGTTTTATCCACTGAAGTAAAAAGAGTCTGTTTCTGGGTGTGGAGTGTGAAAAACAGTCTCACTACTTTATAGTCACACTTCATAACGTAATCCTGTAACACCTACTGACCCAAGATCTCCAAGAAAGGGATAGTGTTAATTCTACTGCACTTATGGGAAATTTGAGGACTACGTAGCCAAGATCCACCAGCCCTGAGGTTCTTACTCCTAGCCTTAACCACAATCTTTCCTTCTATATCTGAGGATGAGTAGAATAGATTCACATCTTTTCATTAGATTCTGTCTTCTTCTTTGGGGACTAAGAGAACAAAGCAGTCCTTTTAAGGTGAATGTTACCAACTATGAATGTAATTGCTATTATTTATTTCATAGAATAAGTAAACATTTTATACAGAGACTCCCTTGCAGACCTCCAAAAATTAAAAATGAATATTTCAATTCAAATTTTGACACCTTCTCTATATTTACGGCTCAGACCTTTTCTTTGCAATCATTACAAAAATAACATTTCTTCTTTAAAAGATTTTAGTCAAATAATTATGTAGAACAGAACAAACATTTCCAATGGACTGAGCCATTACCCGCTATAGACTGCTGTTTAAGTCTACCTGCCCTCCCTTCTGTGTCATATTCAGAGTATTTTTATTTTTCAAACATTGACCTGTTTTACTGCTTGCTCGGTTAAGGCTGTGAGTGGCTGTTAACCACTTCTCTAAAGACTTCAGGAGACTGAGAAACAGTAGAATTGCATTTTTTACATCAATATAAAGTCATGTTCCCCCCCCACTCCCCCTCCCCCCGGCCCCCTTCCTGCTCTCCCCCATGAATGTGTTTTTCTCCCTCACTTCTTAGGCGCATTTGGTAACAATCAGGCTTTTATTTTAAGGAGCCCTAAGATAAGGTATCTGTGAGCGCCACACTTGGAGTAATTGATCACATTTGTTTCCTGTTCGTAGGTTAGACTCCTCACTCTTGCTCTTTTTTTAAAAAACTTGGCATGTTTCTCATTACCCTCCGCCTTGTTAGCCTAGTAGAAATTTTCTACTGTGGAGAGTGAAAACAGGACGATACTATTACAAACCCCATCTAGTCGGTGACAGCAGCCCTTCTCTTTCTTGGGGAACTTCTGGCCACTTCACGCTTTAGCGGGGAGCCCTCCTATGGATGCAGATACGCACGCCTGTAACTGAGGGAGAGGCTCCCTGACATCCGCCTGGTGTTGGCATGTTTAATTTTCACACTGTGCTGATTCATACCGAGACTGTTCCCCAGGATGACAACATTGTTATCATATGACTCAAACCGCCCCACCTCATTTCATTTGGAAATGTTAGCTCAGGTTCAATAAGTGTCAGCTGCCAATTCTGTATAAGAAGACCTGTATCTTTCCCGTTTATGCTTTCCAGATAAATTGTAATCAGTAGCATTTTATTGACCCTGTCAGGTGGGGCTTAATTTCAGATATTGTCTAAGGAAAGAAAAATGCAGAAATATGAACAATCAAGTTCTCTCTTTTGTGTCCGTGGGCCAATGAATAAGAAGCCGGGCCTCAGTCACTTTCCTATCATGGCTTCAATCGCAGCAAAGCAAAAATGCTAGTAACTCAGTGTAAAATGAAAAGAAAGACCTGGCTTTATTTCCTTTTTTTAGGATTGAGAGACTATCAAAATAAATGATCTATAATGGCTAAAATTAATGTATTTACTTACAATATGAATATTTATTTATAAAAATATGATAGATTCTAATAAAGTGATATGCAAGAAATCTTAATAAATAATCCTTTACCTGAGTAGTACTCCTTCAACATGCAACGTTTCAAGACTATCTTCTTAGCTACTGCCGGCTAGTTTTGTTTGTTTGTTTGGTTGGTTAGTTGACTTTTTTGTTTAATTGTTCTCCTAATGCTTCACCATATTTTGGCGCCTTCGCATAAATAGTCAGCAAAAGCAGCATGTTTTCATAGAATTCAAAATAAAATTCAAGAGGAGACTGGGAATCTGGTCTAAGCCCTACTCCCCAAAGTAGTCAGGTGACCTTGGGCAAGTAGTTGACCCTTCCTGACCCTCAGTGTCCTCATTTATAAGATGAGTGGGCTGGGCTGGGTGGCCTTCACGGTGGCTTTCAGTGCTCACGCTCTGTGATAACTAACATTGACCCGAAACTCATCATGAAAGAGCAAGCCCTCAAGAAATTCTAAGACTGTGTTGAATAGAGTAGCTGCTAGCCACACATGACTACTAAGCACTTGAAATGTGGCTAGTCCAAATTAAGGTGTGTTGTAAATATACACACCAGATTTCAAAGACTTTAGTGTCGAAACGGTAAAATATCTCAGTAATGATTCTTACATTATTTTACGTTTTGAAATGATAATATTTTAGGTTTATTGGTTGAATAAACCATATTATTAAACTGAATTAGACCTGGTTCTTTTTTACTTTTTTTTTTTTTTTTTTTTTTTTTTTTTTTTTTTTTTTAAATTTTTTTATTTATTATTTATTTATTATTTTTATTTTTGGCTGTGTTGGGTCTTCGTTTCTGTGCGAGGGCTTTCTCCAGTTGCGGCAAGTGGGGGCCACTCTTCATCGCGGTGCGCGGGCCTCTCACTATCGCGGCCTCTTTTGTTGCGGAGCACAGGCTCCAGACGCGCAGGCTCAGTAGTTGTGGCTCACGGGCCTAGTCGCTCCGCGGCATGTGGAATCTTCCCAGACCAGGGCTCGAACCCGTGTCCCCTGTATTGGCAGGCAGATTCTCAACCACTGCGCCACCAGGGAAGCCCTTTTTTACTTTTTATAAATGCAACTATGAGAACATTTTAAATTACATATAAGGCTCATGGTATATTTCTATTGGACAATAATGTAAATAAGAGTCCTGTGATTCTGTTTATGACAGATATAGGGTTAAAATGGAAAGAATCTGAAATATTTCATATATTGGGTGTTTGTAATAATAAAAGAGCAATCACTTGTTCTCTGGATAAAAATGTACAGGTCAAAGCCATACTAGAAGCACCCATGCTACTCGATAAAGAACATCAAATGTTAAAAAGCATGTTTCTTAAGATTATAGTACTAGTCATCAACATATATAACTTAAATAGTCAAATTGCCCTAAACTCATAACTTAATTTTCTCACCTAACTAATCTGATTGACATTCCCAAATACTTGAATTCTTTGCTAATTTTTCCCTCTACAACATTAGTAAAAAATTATAAATACATTAACGAAAGATCAGCTAACTTAATGATTATAAATTATCTTTTGTTTCTTTAGATAGATGTTTCCACTTTATCTTGAAAATCCCTTTATTTGAAAACTTCTGAAGCACTGTGGCTAAAGACCAAATTTTTACAATGGTAAATACCTAGATAATTTAGATTATTAAGGAAAAACTCAAGTTTTATCCACATAAAAATGTACGCACATCTGTATGATCGACATTTTGGTAAGTAGCGGTCATTTTGTGTTAAAAACAATAAATCTGGGCCATAGTATATTTATAAAATTGTGTATCTTTCTAGTAGGTACAGATACAGAATAAATGCTCGTTATATTAACAGTGAAACCTAGCCCTTAAAAGAAGCATTATCTATCCTACACTAAAGTAAATCCAGTTATTATGTGAAAGGAATAATCCGTAGCACACAGAAAAATTAGCAAGAAATTATAGTTACAAAGCTGATAAATGTCATTTTCTCTCTCCAAGATTAAATGTTTTCCTTATAAAAATATGCAATCTTACTTTTACCATCCTCTTTTTCAACTATTTGCATCTTTGTCCATCCCCAGAACCTGACACCTTGTCAACTATCACAGGTAAAAGCTTTTGAAGATCTACTGCTACTCTTGTCCTAATAAGGTCACTGACCTTTCAGGCTCAACTCCGGCCCACCCCCTTCTTCATTTCCTCTCCTATCATTAGTCTGAAATGGCATCAACTACCTCTCAATTTTCCTCATCCCTTCAATGCTCCACCTCTTTAGTCCAAATTCACCTAATTAGGAACTTAATTTCCTTTTTTCCCTGATTGAGGAATTGATAACGGACAGATCCCATTCATCTCTGAATCACAGAAAATTGCATTGATGATCTCTTATTAAGGAATGCTAAGCATTTATTCTAGAAACTGTTTTCTGGAGGCCAAGGTTTTCCAAAGAGTATACTTTTCCAACCACAGAACTAAGCAAAAGTAAGTGTTGTTTTCATTTTATTTTTTAAACTAAAATAGGAAGAGGAGAATCATTCAAATCTGATAAATTTTACATTTATTCTATATTTCATTTTACATAGTCATAATTACTTATATTTAAAACAAGTAGATTGTCCTGTACGGTGGCAAATAATTGAGTTCTACCAGATTTCCAGACAGGATTTAAAGAGATAGCTATATCTCAGAAGGTTAAGTTAATAATTCCTTGAAGCTGGGTATTTTTGGCAAAATTATACAAAGAATTTTTTACACCAGGAATGATACATGTGGGCTAGATGTCTGCAACAAAATAGGGGTCACATATTAAAGCAACTATTTAGGTAATCAGCTAACTTTACTATGAAATTATCTCCTTGACTCTGACAGTGATAGTTTAACTGTAGAATTTTCTACTTAACTCAAAGCATATACATGAAAATATTCCTTGTATTTTTTCCCCAAAGCATCCTATGGCCTTAAAAATTGGTGGTAGAAGAAAAACCAATCCAACAATGTTATTCCACTACTCAACTGAAACTTTTAATGTCTAATTTCAAGTCCTACTCATTCAAGGAATGAAAAGATCATCAACATCATTATAAACCTTGGAACTGACCATCGAAATAAATAGCATAAATAGCAAAGACAAGCCAACTTCATTTTATCCAATAGGAATTTGAGCCCTACAGTACATTCTGCCACAGGGCATCAGCACAAATCATTTCATCAACATTTATCTTATGACAAATCTACTCAATGCAGAAGAGAATTAGTGAAATAGCTGACTTGAGGAGAGAATGCAATTTCTTTAAGGAAAAAAAAAAAAGTCCCTTTCAAGCATATGTCTCATTGCTTTCTGCTTTCTTTGGTGGGCGTTTGAACTGAATGAGGGTTAGAGCTTTGCTATCTGGACCAAAACTGTGCTAACATGATTTAGACTCTCCTGGCAAAAGGGAAGTTGATTTTAAATTTTTCCAAGAAGTCAAAATTTATTCTTATAAAGATAAAAATTACCAAAACAAGTTGTTGAAACATTGCTCATTTTCTCCCTCATTGAATGATTCATACTACATAAGGCTATAGCATGTACAAAGGACTTGGCTATTTATAAGAGATAGCCATTGCTAAAATGACCTCAAATTCAGTTATCTGAAAAAAAATTTCTAGGAAAATAAAACAGAAAGTAAGAACAAAAGCACTTTTAAAAGACAAAGTTAAGTTAATAAACTACCTCATCAATTTCAGAAAATAACAATTTCTGCCTGAAAATATAATTGTTTATATCAGAAAAATCATTAATAGTTAATCATTTAAATGGAAAATTTACTCTAGTGAAGACTAAAGAATTTGAATTCTGACTATCATGGAGCTCTACATAAAAACATTTCTAAATGGAAAAAAAGAAAGATCAGTTTTATAAGTTGCCATATATTTCATTTTCAGCTTCATCTCCTGATGTTACTCTAAATTAATCCTAAATAAATAAATGTAAATAACTAAGTGAAATTCAGAATCTTATCTAGGAAGCAGCAGTATTACAAAATCATTCAAACCAGCTAGGTTATATAGCTGAAATATTAGTTGGAGAAGGAAAGAATTAAAGAATTAAAACCTAATAATGTCTTCTAAACACGTGAACGATAACCTTATTTCCTTCTTGTATATGTATCTTAAAGACTTGTATTTCTACAAACCAATTACTGTCCTGACACAAAACTTCATATATAACAACATAAATTCTGTAACTGGACATATTAGTAAAGCCAGTTAGAATTTATTATAATATGACTATAAAATTTTTTCTCAAAATATTCAAATGATACAGCATTTGACCCTAATTCTTCTATTAATAAGGAGGATACATTTTTTCTAATATATGGGACAAGGATTAAGTTTTTTAAGCAAACGAGAGAATATTTGTTCAGTTTTCTACAGCTAACTGGTAGATTTCACATAGCCGAAATCTTTTATCATTTCTTTCTTTTCTACTTTGTAAACCTACTTAAGGTTATTATATAATGACCTGAGTAATGAAGTCCTGAAGATTTTCCATTGAGAATGGAATTAATCCCAATGTATGAGAGGTTTTTTTTTTAAATAATCAAAATAGTGTTAAGAAAAAATTAGAAGAAGATGTTATGTCATTTTTAATCCTAATACCAAAAATATCAAACCTAGTAAATAAGATCATATTCACAACATGTTTTTGACACTCACTGACAATAATCCCAGAAAAATTTGCTATCCCCCCAGACTGCCCAAGGACACATTAACTCTCAGAAACCTCATGCCTAGCAATTTCCCCCCTTATTCCAAACAACTGATCATTATTTCGCCTCTAAAGCTGCCAGAAATTCCTCACTGCCCATAAAGCTTAACTTACTAATTCATAATATTTCCATATTTTTGGATTAAGCTACCTTCACAAGACACAAAAGAATATATTTTCCAAAAATTGGCGGTTTCTGTTTCTCTTTTTGTAGTTTAGTGTGGTCATATTATCCACGTGTTAAATCCTGGCCTAGACTTTAACTTGTATCTTGGAAATACTATATAGCTGTACCCTTAGGAAATGTGTGCAAAATTTAAAAGAATTCAAGTTTTATGGCTAAATCCTAGAAGACTGAGAAGAGGTAGAATGCCAGGAATGTTGCTAGAATCTCAGAATGTCAGGCCAAGTGAATGGTCGCCATGAAAATACAGCTGATATGTTTGCGTGGGCATATGTTTGTTCGGTCTTTTTCTCCCCTTCCCGACCTGGGGCTTCAGCTTTAGGTCATTCTGCAAACAAGCCCCAGGAGACACACAATTACACTCCCCTGGAGACTGACCCCTTAGAGTGCCCACCTGTAGCCAAACACAGATAGCATCCCGGAGCAATGAATTAGCACTCTAAGCTGATTAGAGCAGCTCTGCACAACTCTATTTTATTGACACAATGAAGAGAGGACAGAAAAGGGCCTGAAATGAGAAAATCATTTCCATGCTGACTGAATTAAAAGAACAAAAGAGCTCCTTGCAGTTGCAGCATTCAATTTGTCGGGAAAAAAGGAAGCCACTTAATGGCTCACAATAGATCTGAGTAGACAGATGAAATTTAAAACTTCAGCATGAGTGCGATTAGCAGCGCAACATATTCTAAATCATTTCCTCCATATGCATAATTTCATTTGATTATTTAGTTCTGAGTTTTACAAAAACACTGAGCTAGATGTTACCTTCAAAATGCCTTGACTTTTCATTTTTCAAAATCACAGAATGGTTTCTCATTGTATGTTAATGTCCTCGGTGACAATGTAAATTGAACAAAACAAGCGTGGGTCGTGTTTTCCTTTCGCCTTTAATTTCCAAAAGTGAACGTATAAACAGAGGTTAATTTGTGGAAACTAGGACTGCAAAGTAATCTTCTACCAAATAATTTGCAATTTGAAGTCAAATAAATTACATGCAACAGATGCCCTTCCACATGGGGTAAAAGGCAACCCATTATTGCACCCAGAGGCTACAAATAAACTCCACCGTGTTAAACTCAAATGTCAATACTGATGTCTTCATCAGTTTAAAAGATATCATTAATATCACTAAAAGTAATATAGTTAAGACTTCACTTTCCAAATGTATGGTCTTTATTTAATTTTGCTCAATTAATTATTCTTTTGCTTGTTCTGACTTCTAAATTCTTGAGTTAAATTGAATCTGAAATTGATGTCAAAATGATCACTTAATAAGCAAGACTTATCTTTAGATATAAATATGTCACAGCACTGAAAATGTTCTAGAATACCTCTTTACTGTTTTTTTATTTTCCAAACTTATAAAAAAAATCTAAATGTCTAAATCATATATGAAAAACAGAATTGTTTTTCCTGAATGACTCGAATGCTTGTTTTCAATGGAGATTTTTCTCTTGCCGGTGTTAATTTTCAGTGTTTAAAAATAAAAAGAGTGGAAGCAAACATCTTAGATTTTGGTTAAGCTCACATTTTCATTTTCTATGCCTAAACTCCTGTTAAGAACGGCTTTCTGGTTAAAGTGGTCCTTCAGATTTTTAGCCTCTCATCTTGGCTCCTAATTTAAATGAAGAAAATTCAATCTTTCTGATGGTGAAACATCCTTTGCCAAAGTGTTGAGGTGCAATGTAAATTGAACAAAAAATTACAGAACCAGTTGAAAGAGAAAAAATTACTCTGAGATACTTTGGGATTCGATATTTGGGGTGCATTAGTACTTAATTTGCTAAGTGAAATTTCCCTGGAGGAAAAACCCAAGGTAGTGTAAGGATGATGAAAGCACAAGTGATCTCCCCAACAGCTTCCATTCTCTTGACTAAATGAGGTAAGGGTTTTTTTATATAAAGAGAAACTATAAAGCTTGTGGATATTTTAACAAAATCAACGTAGTGTAACTTTGCTGACAGCTTGTCACATTTCACTGACTGTCTGTCTGGGGTACCGTGATAACATCTGCATTCACTCAGTATGAGAGCTTAACATAAGACAAAAAAGTGGGTCCTGCCACAGATGGTTCCATGAGTCTGTCAGTTCTGACATGTCATCTGAATTTTTTGAATCACTAAACACTTTTGAGACTCTGGTACTTATTATCTTTCCTTAGTTTTCTATACTCGCTTAGCAATGCTGGAAAATGTAAAATTTGCAAGTAAGGTAGTGGACGTCCCAGGCTTTTTGTTGTCTAATCCGTAGGCCCTCATTCATGCTCACTGTTAATCTCTTAAGACATTATAAAACTGTTAGACAAAGAAACGTGAATACCTCTGCTTCTTTCAAGAATGGGAGGAAACCAAGGAAAATCGGGATCATGCTAAGCTATTCTTTTCACTATGAAAATGGTAACTTAAACCTGTTGCATCAAATTATCTATAATTCCCCATGCTAAGGCAAATGTTTTTGAAGAATGAACAAGAGTAGTGTCACAGAAGGAGAGACATGATCACAGAATTTTCAAAATCTGCCAAATTTGATGTCAACAGAGCATTGGGATCCCGGTTGTTGAATTTCTCACTGTTTCTATTTTTTATGCCATGGTACATGACATGTGGTTAATATGCTTTCATGAAAAAGTTTACCAATACTCACTAGTAATCATCAAATAGTTCAGATAATTTTGTTCTTTATTAGGAACACTGGGAAAGCTAACAGCTACCTAACAATAGCCTTAAAAATGTGGCTAAAATTCATTAGAATGCTACATATCACAGATTTTAATGAGTAGCTTTGCCATCAAAACTAGAAAACTTTATAGCATTGTTTCTGTAAAGCCTAAATATAAATGGATCCTTGGAGCCAGAATGTTTTTATGAACCACATAAAACAGCCAAAGCTGCATTTCTATCTCCTTTTTGCAGTCATTCAAGACAATAAGTTAAAAGTATATGCATTTGTTCTCTAAGTAACCAAGAGACAGGGAGGAGAGAAAATAATATTAAATTAAGAGGCAAATTTTCTTCTGGACCCCAAATACCTATTTCCCTTTTTCATAAGCACATGTTTAACACCTGCAAATAATTTCAGTATAGACAAATGCCCCTGTAAGTGACTAACTACAGGTGTGTTTCCCACCTGCATCCTCAAAATGACTAACTGCCCCCCAGATGGTCAAATCCTGTGCATATTTGCTCTGATGAAAAGTGACACATATTAGTTGGATAACCAATTAATTTAACCAAACCTATTAGGTGAAGGGAGTGGGATTGACATTTGGCTAAGGGCAAGAAAATAAAAAATAAACAAAAAGAAAACAAGAGAAAATAAAGAGGGAAAGAGGAAGAAAGACAAGGAAAGGGAAGAGGGGAAGGGTAAGAAAGCTGGCCTGAGTCACTGCCGTCTTCCACTGCTGGGGCGAGGACATGAGGTAGACACCCAGGGCATGCTTGCGGAGTTAATACATCAACTAATTAGTAATGAGCAAAAATCAGGATGAATTTTGGAACCATGTATTATCTTCTGCCCCTCATAATGCTTTATGTAAATTCAAACTGAAAAAAAATTTTCCATTGAAGTAAACCCCCCCCCCAATGGAAGAACAAGGTAAACAATGCTCACACTGACAATTCCTCTGCTGTAAATAGAAGATTTTGTGACCATTTCTCACTTCCTTTGGCATCTTGTCTTGTCACTCTCTCAAGAGCTTCAATGTAATGTCATTTGCTTGATGTTTAGTCTGTGCCTAAAATGTCAGCTGTTTATTATTTTTACATTTCGACGCTAACACAACAGCACTTCAGAATAAAGGGAAAGGTTTCTGACACATCTCAATGACCAAAGGACTTGTATTAAATAGATGTTTTCAATCTTCCTGAAAATACAGGGTCACTCATTTTTAAAAAGTTAGATGGACCAGTTTTCATTACTACATAATTTTCTTCCGACCTTTTTGTAATCTGCCTATGAGTGGCCCTGTTTTATACACCATATTATTACTTCAAGATGGGTATGCTTTGGCTAGAGCCACAGAAAATCACCTTTTCTTTATACTGAACAGAAGACCAAAACAGCAGAAGGATTTCGAGCCCTGGGCCAAGAAGACAAAAAGATAACTGTCCAAAGGCAGGCTTTCTGCCCTTCCTAAACTCCTGAACTCACGGGTCTCACAGGGAGGAAGTATTTGAGTTCTAGACTAAAATGAATAGAAACTATTTAATGTGTGAGAGAGTAAACACAGATAAAGTTTTCCATGAGACTGGGGTAAACTTCTAAAAGTTATAAAGAGGCTGAAAACAACAATGGCTTTCAAATGACGACGGATAAATTCACAGCTGACAGAGCCTCGGAGAGGGGCAGCTGAGATGGAAATACCACCTGGTTTATGCTATATTCTCAATCTCTTCCATGTTGGGTAATGAATTCTAACATCCTATTGTGGCAATTAGTGCTTCTTTTTAATCTTTTTTGCTCTTGTAGAATTAATTACTCCTCCAGCTCCATCCCACCCACACTAAATCTAGTCTACCAGAATTCAGTAGCAAAAGAAGGTCATGTTTATCTATGTCCATATCACATCACATCATAATTCTGACTTTCTTGACTTAAAAGTCCTAATATTTTAAACACTACCTTACCTGGTTACAGCACCTTTCATCCTATCCCATGGAAACATAAGGCAAAATGACTTTTTATCCCTTCTCAACACTTCTTGGACGAATGCGATTGGGGATCAGTGCTCTGAGGTGCTTAGCTGGACTATACATAGACATTCAAACTCTTCAGTCATACTTTACAACTGCATCTTAGACTCTCAGTGAGGTTCATGGAAGATTCGCAGAGCAGAAACTAGAGCCAATTGGAGATCCATGTCTCTATCAATCAGTTACGGTGGTTGGGTAAGGAATCAAACTTCAAATGAACACTTTTTGAGTCAAGTTCACCAAGTGACATTATATACCTCCTCACTATAATACCTTTCATAATGTTCTGGACAAATCAATGGTCAGGGGTCCATATGGAGCTCTGTAATTCAAATCATATCAATTCATGATTTCATCGAGTACTACTTTCCATATTTTTTAGCCTGGCTCATCTATAGGCAAACTCAACTATTCTTCAACCTTTATATTGCTGACAATACTCTTATAGAATTAACATCTTCAAAGGAGAATTTCCATGCTTTGGAAGGTACAAGGAAAGTGGAAATTCTCTTGTTAAAATCATATTCACATTTGGTTTTCTCAAGATTACTGCCTTTCCCAAGTTAAAAAAAGAAAACCAAGTCCTAACTTCTTACTAAACCTTCTAATTAAGTACATTACTAAATCCAGATTGTTCTCAATGGAGCCCTTCGCATGAAAAGAGATCTTAGGATACAGCAGAATTTGTGTAAGTAAAGAATCATTAGTATATGGCAGTTTGGTGACAATTTAGTCCATGCTGTGGAAGTTAAAAGACATTAACATTAGGTTATAATAGTCAAGAGAACTGAAGGGAGAAGATAGCTGTGGCCCAGGGAAGCAGAGGCCCCTACCACTGGTCCACCCTACAAGCCTTCCTTCAGGAAGCTTCTAGCCATGGTCAGGCAAACTCAACTTCGGGCTATTGTTTATTTCAGCCATAGATCCTCAACCAAATAATTCAGGTACCCCCATCTAATCGCCCATGAGTCGAAGAGCCTACCCTCAGATTCCAGTAGCACATATTTTGGTTATTTCTTTATGAGAAAAAAACCCCAAGCTTCTGATGCTTCCTGCATTCAGAATACTCAGAGGTATTTGTGAACAGGAAATTTTACATGTGAGAAGTTATACTGGGTGTTCTGCAGAGTCTGATCTCCAAAGTTCTGCCCAGAAAGTCTCAAGATCCCACTGACCCACCAGGTAAAATTTAAGAATAAATAAATGACAATATACAAAAAGATTAGGATATGTATTTCCACTCATCAGAAATACTTCCATACACTTAAACATAATATATTTAGTTATGACATTATTCTCAGTGATTCAGAGCCATTCTCACTTAACAGGGAATTCCACTGATGGAGTAGGGCCCAGGAAGAAAGCAAATTCACAAGATGGCCAGGGTTGTTATTTCCATGGGACAAGGTCAAAGTTTTGTGAATAGGCAGAGTATGCTTTTCTCACTTAAGATTAGACATTGCAACCTTAGCAAGATACTTGCTGTCATGAGGTGTGTTTGTTCTTAGGTTATTCAAAAAGGACACCACCACAGTCCTCATTGAAGAAGAGCATGAACAGGAATAAAAGCACACCTACATCCCCCAAATCCATAGATGAGGTCAAACTTCCTGCAAGAGAAAATCTGCTCCATTACTATCTCGCTGAAACCTGAGGGGGTAGAGTTGGCAAGACATGGGAGTGTCGAGGGCCAAGGAAGATTAGGAAGAGTAAAGAGGAGAGAGGGCCCTTCGAAGGAAGAATACATCGAGAGAGTTATGGTTGAGGGGGGCTTAAAAGGTGAGCTCTTACCGCTCTCAACCCCACCCTACCATGCTACGAGAGCATAAGTTCATCAGACAAATAGTCAAACCCCCTCCTCTGCACTGTTTAGAAATGCTCACTCAAGTCTTTAGTGAAGAACCTCTCAAACCTCCATCAATGTTCCGAATATGTCGGGTCTAGGAAGGTCACTTGCCCAGGCTACTCAGAAAGGAGACACCTTTCTGTGATGGGATGGCTCTGCCAACCTCAGGAGCTCCAACTCCAAAGACTGAATTCCCCAATCCTTCTCTCACAAAAGAAAGGATACAAGGAGCATCCCCAACTTCGGAATGATGATGGTGATGATGACTGTTAAAATCGGTTTGCTTTGAAGTGCTTGCTACAGCATGTAAGGCTGCTGCGGCATACTCTAAGCCTTTACAATACTCTGCAATGTAATCTTCACAAAAATCCTGCCGGGCAGATCCTATTGCTACTACCGTTTTACAGATGAGGAAACTGAGACAAAAAGTGGGTTAGTACTTGTTCAAGGTCACAAAGCTAGTAAGTGGTGGAGAATTTGAACCAAGTTCATTTGTCTTTAGACGCAGTGCCCTCAGCAGTCTCTATGTTACACTGCCTCTTTTTTTTCTTTTCATAGACAAGCCCATGACACCTGTGTTACATTTGAGAGGACCAAATGGTATTTTTTAACATTGCCTTAGTATACAGTTGAGGTTGGACTAAGTCATGCCCCAGGGACAGAATGAAATTTATACCTGTATCTTTTCAAAGATGGCTAGGAATAGAATCTTCTCTCTAACCAACTTACTTTCCTTTCAAAACAAGGCTTTGGTCTTAAGCTGCCTTCCTTACTAAAATATAAATTCCAAAAAGAGACACACATATCAAATGTGCTTTGATTTCAGGTTTACAAAACACAATTATACTAGTTCAAAACTAGTTCAATTATACTAGTTTTCTACTCAATTTAACTTAAGTTGTATCCTTCCCAGGGTGCATAGGTCCCAATAGAAGTAAAACCTCTAAAAGCATGACAACATAGACCACGTCCACGAGGATAAAAAGAAGTAAGGAACGGGTGTACAAGACAGCATTCAAAAACTCAAAGTCAGAGCTAGACTAGACTTCAGTCAGACCTCAGAGGAGAAACTCAGGTGACTTTTCCAAGGTCCCAAGTCTGAGATGGGGCACGAACTCAAGGTTCCTGGCACCTAGGCCAGTGTTCCTTCCACTATCCCTCAAGGCAGAAACACAAACCACTAGATGGATGACAAAGAAGCAAGCCAGGGAGCTACGCCACAAGAATGGCCAGATTGTTGAGGGAAGGGGGGCGGGGAGAAAAGAGTCAGGACTGAAGAATAATATGGTTTTACAGAAATCTATTTGCAAGTAGATCCTGCTGTTACCAACGTGGCTGCCCAAGAGAAAGAACAACTGACTGACAGCACGAACAAAGGCAAGGACACTCTCACAAAGGGAGATACAGGAGCTGCAGTGCTTCGTGCATATCACTAATACACTTCATCAAGTTGAGACCAAGAATAACAGTGAGGAAAAGCCCACCATGCACAAGGGTCCCTTTATTCCTTGGGCTTTCCTGTTTCACACACACTTTACCTGATGAAACATTAGACCTTCTGCTTCTATTTCTGCAGAATCCTTTTGATTTTTCCACATTCAACTAGCACAGTTCGTAACTATCTAGTGTTCCAATTTTTTTTGCAAAGTAATGTGCTGTACTTACAGGTGACATATTTGGAAGTTAATGAAATCAGATGAAAATTGCTTAGATTAAAATTTCCCCATTTATTCACTACAATGTCTGCCACCTACTGTTCACCCACAAAATACTGCAGACTCTGCATCAATAAAACTTGGTATGAATATTCTCTGAGGTGGAAAGACTCGATTAGCCTTTTCCCCCCTCCTCTCCTGTTCTTTGCTTCCAACTGCGTTGAGCTTTGGAACATTCTGACAAATGGCCATTATTCTTTGGGCTAGTAAAAAATTTCTAAACTTTAGGGGAAATGTCATTGGTCAAAAGCCCAAGGGAATTGGCTCGTTGAATTAAATGATAAATATATGCATTTAAGGTCATTAGAGACTTTATCTCCTGTGAAGGCTATATTTGTCAGATTGATACAATTTCTCTCAACTGAGTACTTAACTCCATCGGCCAACATTATTACGATTATTCCTTTCCCTTTAAGTGGGAGACTTCTGGTGAACTGCACGTGTGTTCTTTCTGGTGCTGCTTCTTGAGCGATCAAGGCCCACCTTTGTTTCATTTCGTATGCAATTTTCACCTCTGACCCAAGAAATGAGTCCTGGGCTTCCTGAACTTTATTGCCTGTTAATAGACTGCTGGCTCTCTTTTCAGCAGTCATAGAAATGGTGGAGAGGCATTTCATTTAAGAGGCTGGCAGACTGCAGTCCAAAAGACAGTGTCAGAATTAAAAGTCAGCCTGCCCGAGAAACAATATAAAGACCACAGTGAGTGACATGAAAGAGGAAGTTTTCTATATTCCATCCCAGATTGAACACCTGGTATATAAATAAGAACAGCATCCCAGATCTAATTATTTTCCCACCACACAATGGCAGACACCCTGAATGGTGCTAAGTGATTGATCTAGTAATTCATCTTCAACTTACACCTATCTACATATTTTGTTTCTCCTCATTAAACTGGAGACATCAGTGACAAACTTATGAAGTGGCAGTCCTTGGCTTCATAAAATACACACAGATGCTCATCAGAGGCTCTTTCCTGTCTACTTCTTAGTGACACATGTTTATAATTTTGTCTGTGCTTCATTTGTTGTGGTTTACTCTTAAGTACATCTGTTCGATTAAAATGGAAATGTGTGACATGGCCTGTACTCAGCAACTTTCGAGCTTGTTAATGAAGCGTTCTAAGGTTCCTGCTTTTGCTCTTTATTTGCAAAAGAAAATGATTGAAAAGCACACAAAAAAAATACCCTTTAAAGCACATACAAAGAAGTCAACTGTTTTGTTAATAGTTAAGAAAGGACATTATTACTGTATAAGAACACTTTTTTACATGAAAGGACATTATTAAAAATGATTTACTGCTTTGTGTTTGGAAACTTACAGGAAAAGTCTGATAATATATTAAACTTGTTTATTACGACTTCATACAATTTTGAATAATACTACTTTTTCCTTTGACAAGTGCAATAAACTCTACTGGTATAGACATAGGTTGATTATCATGAGTCAACTGTGTTGCTTAGAGAAACATGTCCAAACAATCAGCTTTTGACGGCTGCATCTCCAGTTATTTACACTCACCATCATGGTAATAACTCACCATTTCTATATTAATAAGGCAGTGAAATTTATTATGATGGTATTGAAAAGTTATTAAGTACTGCATCCCAAGTGACAAAGTACCACAGCACTGTCACTATCCAAAAGCAGTTGCCCATTCATCACTTGCCTTTCCAGATGGTCCTGCATCTTTATCGCTCCCAGGTTGGTGACATCACCTGTTCACCCACTCAAAATTGATGATGAAAGCAAACAGATCTATCTTACTTACATTTACCAAATCAATTTAATTTTTACAGGCCGTGGCTTGGTGACATATTGACTGTTTTCCTTAATGGCATCTACCGTATTTAATGCAAGGATGTCATGTTTGATTCCTGGCTTGCATAATGTGTCATTTCATAATAAATTTTTCTAACATATTTACTTAACGGAAAGAATTATGATTGCTTGTCAGTTCTCTTATTAAGCACAATGATGATTTTTTTTCTTTGGAGTATCATCCATTGGGCAACAGAGATATTTTTAATCCCTCCTCATCTCTTAAGGGGGCATTGACTTGGATATAAAGTAAGTTCTAACCAAATGCTGGACATAGGACTGACCACTCTCAATCCTGGAGTTCAGTGTAAGGGTTTTAATCTCACTTAATTGTTATTACAGAAGAACTAGATTCTCAAGAGATTAAATAATTATCTCTTTAAGAGATTAAAATATTAGCAATAGCTAAAGACGAACATATGAAATGCCACTACAAAAGGATAACAGCTGCAAAACTGATTTCAATGTTTCATATGATGTTTAATGTTTACTTCTCTGGATTATAACAACCAGTTCTCTTCAGTGACTGCAGATACATCAAATATATGTTAACATAAATATCTGCATTGTCAATGGTCAAGATGCAGGATGAAAGCCTCGTCTACTGACTATCTAACACTCACACACGACACCCCTTTTCCCCAAGCTGATTTACAGATCCATCTGCTGCCCTTCGAGATATATGCTCATCTGACATGTTTCATCACTGCATTGTGTTGCATTTGTGCCACCTAAAGGGAAGAGATGACCAATGTCTATATTCAGAGAGGTATATAGGGCCCAGAAGGCAAATCACTGTGTAGCTTCCCCTGCCCCTGACACCCTCACCTATACTATGTGTACACAAGTAAAAACAACATCAAATAAACTCCAAGCTTGATTCTAAGAGAAAAACTGGGGAAGGGTCTGTGACAAAGGGAAACTGAGTAACCTACTGCGTATGTATCCATTTCTTTGGATATCATGACCTAGCCAAGAGAAGCCATAGGACAAATGTTTGAGAGGTTAATGAGGGCGAGGAGAGGAAAAGGTTGGATGGCTCAGCCCCACACGCTGACAGACTGACAGCAATGGCTCTTGGTTACCTCCTTCTCTATCTGGTTCCCTCAGTATTACAGTAGCTAGCCTCCCCCACCCCTTCACTAAAGCTAGACATGGTCTGGAAAAATCTCCAAGGTTACCTTGCCCTATACTGAACCGATTGGGTCCCAGGATTAGTAACTTCCTGAGGAGATGGCAGGAATGTGGAAAACTCCACACAGAACCACTCCCAATCTGTGCTCCTATGTTTAGTCTCAATCAAAGGAGCAGAAACTTATATGTCAACAACAGCATCCTAGCATGGTTTATATCTCTTTGGAAACCAAGTCCAGGGTTTCCTATATCCCTGTAATTGGAATGATACCAGCTCAAGTTAGAAAGAAAAAAGAAGAAAAAAAATCCAGGAGGGCAGAGCCAGGTAACCTGCTGCTACTTGTAGATTAGGTTCATATAAGGAGGCTCTTCTTGCTCATCTATTGAGATGAACTTATCCTAACTCACTGGTTAGGCAGAGTCTTGCCCTTGGGTGAGGTTTCCGGAAAACAGGGATTCAAGCTGGCAGTGTTGCGAGACCAACAAGAACATCTTTTTTTCAGGGCAGCTGGCCTCTGTGCCATGGTGGAGATTCTATGCTGCCGTCACACACCTGCTGAATTCCTACCACAAGAATCTAAACAAATGAAAAACAGAAAAAACAAATCATCCACACCTGTGGCTGTCAAGCAATTGAGGTTTCTGTGCCATGCCACGCACACCTGGGAAGCCTGGGCGGTCAGCTGCAGTGTCAGAGGAAAATACCACTGGCAGCCCATTGGAAGGAGGCACAAGTGCCCACCTCTCATGGATCTGGGACGTGAGCTGACTGGCCAATAGTCACAGGTAATGCAAGTCATAGAAAGTATAATCATAGCCACAGAAAATATACGTGTATTGCCTATGCATGACCAAAACTCTAGGTGTGCGTGCGGCAGGAATAAGAGAGATTTCAGAGTAGGGGTATCTGTAATCATTATCCTCTTCCCATCCTGCCCACAGGGAGGAAGGAGTCTTTTTTCCTGGATCAGTGTCTGGGTCCTTGTTCATTAGCCACATCCAGGTGCCAGGTAACTTTTACTAGGTAAAACTAGAATGGAAGAAGTCCATATTGAGTAAGTTCATCTACACAATTAAAAAAAATATATATATATATATAAAATATATATATATAAATAAATAAATAAATATATATATATATATATATATAAAGAGAGAGGGGGCAGGGAGAGAGGCCTGGATTATGGGGATGGTGTTTAAGAGGGGAGAGTCTTTGAGAGCAGCACCTGCTGGATATGTGAGATATTGAAAGAGTAAGAGAGTGAATGACAGGGATATATAGGGAGAAAGGACTTTATAAATGGATGTTTATATAACATCCATTTATAAATTTGATGTTTATAAATTTGATGTTTATAAATTTGATGTTTATAAATTTTATAAATTTAAATTAAATTAAATTAAATCTTTATAAATTTGGTGTTTCTGAAAACGATTTGTTTCGTTTTTTGTTGTTTTGGGGGAGAGGAGGGACGGGGTTACAGTGCCTTTTTTTAACAGTGACTGCCAAGGCAGAACCATAAGGCACCCAACTTTATATGGGTTTCATAGAGAAAGCCTTGGGGCCAAACATCCAAAACAACACTCAGATCTGGAATCCAAATCCAAAATGAAGATTCCAAAATGATACATTTTAAAAAACTTAAGAAAACACATGTATTTGTGTGTGTGTGTGTAAGGTTGTACACTTTGAGTTCTGCAGACATTGTTTTTGTATCAGATGACATTCTACAACTGACTTCCTAGGATTAGCTGGAGAAATATAACTTATTTTCTGTGTCTCGAGCAGCATTTAACTGGTGGAATAAAAGTCTGGTCTGAAAACTGATGGGATAATGTTTAATAGTGTGACAGGGTTTGGATCTGGAAGTAGTAGAGATTGGGAGCAGATGGCATGACCAACTATCCTAGAATAAACTTTTAATTGTTCTTGAACCTGCGTGTCTTGTTCCTGGCCATGAATATTTCTCTGAGACTTTCTCCTTCGGTCACATTTTTCCACACGATGGTGTGGAGCTGCTCAGTGAAACGAGCTATTTCTCTGTAATGTTTGTTCATCTTCTATCAGTACAAGCAAAAGTTCCTTTATAACAAAAGTGCTGTCAAAAATCTTTGCCATACTAAAATCTTATTATATCAAATATTGACTTGAAAGAAATGACAACCTAACCTAACTAAAATCTTATTATATCAAATATTGACTTGAAAGAAATGACAACCTAACAGTATCTATTTGCTCGAAACACACATGAAGTCCTTTTATATCATTCTTTGTCATAATGATAGCAGGCCACGTCTTGCTCTTTGTGAATTTTTTAGCTTGACAATCCTACTAATTATCATGTAGAAAATATTCTTAAAAAGCATACAATATTTGACTTAACTTTAGCTTCAGCTATATCATAAAAGGCCAAAAGATGTACCAAAGCAAAAATGAGGATAGTATTTCTTTACTAAATTTTCAGTAATTAGATGCAATGCTAATTCATTTTTAAATTTCTGGACAGAATTATGTAAAAAAGAAGTACATCAAAATTATTGTATGATTCTATTGATGTAAAACAGTTACATTAATAAAATTTTTATTTATTGCTCAAATGAAACAATGTACAAATCCTCTGTGTCCCCAATTCTCCATACTACCTCCTTAACATTACTTGAACAAATTCTCTCCATATTGCTACACTAGACAAACTAGGGAGCAAAGAAACTGAACCAACTCTTTGTCTTTCTAAGATAGATTTGAATCAGCTACTCCTTACTACTTCCCACTGCTTCCTAACTTATCCTCAAGGAAAAAGCTTAGAGAACAGAATATCCTGATGCAGTGGTCCCAACTTTTAAGTGTTCTAGAATAACAAGGCATTATAAAGAATCTCTGCCCCTGGATTGATCAAATCCTACAGTCAACTGTCAAACCTCTTGAAAGAGGATCTTTCCTGAACATTTCATGTTTTAAACCCATGAGTTTTACTACTGATTTAGCAACTAAAGAGGGAAGCAATAATCATGCAGATGTGTGGGTGAATAAATAAGGAAGAAACTCATTTTGGTCCATTTTGTGGGATACACTTCCAATTGAAAGAAAATCGCCCACAATGCTTTTGAAAAATGAGTGAGTCACATGCAAATTCTAATTGATCACCAAGAAAGGCAGAGTAAAACAAAAAACTCTTGATATTTGGAGAACTTTTAAAAATGTTTCATATCAGACTTGCATACATCTTCAGCTACACTTCAGAAATACTAGAGGTGTCAAAGCAGCCATAAGATGAGTAGACATGCTGAACTTCATCAATACCTTTCATGAAAGAAAGTATAAGATGGCAGAGCATATGTGGGTGGGGGTAATGGGATTCTGACATTTTCACACACACAAAAAAAGAGATCCCTCTTGAGCCCAGGTCAAAACTAGGGGTAGTTCATGGTGCCTCAGGAGAGTAAACTGTTATTCTCTTTTAACAACCTGAGATATGGTTTCTGCTATGTATTCTGGAAGGACACGATGAATAAAATTAATTGCACATTCTTTTCTTTATTTCATTATATTCTAAGAGAATCCATAATGTCTTCTTGGGCCTCAGTGACAATCATATTCAAGGTCCTATTAACTAAGCCTCACTTTTTCTCTTAGCATTTTCTCACTTTTATTATTTATTTATTTATTTATTTAGGATGTGGACCATTTTTTTTTTTTAACATCTTTATTGGAGCATAACTGCTTTGCAATGGTGTGTTAGTTTCTGCTTTATAACAAAGTGAATCAGCTATACATATACATATATCCCCATATCTCCGCCCTCTTGCGTCTCCCTCCCAGCCTCCCTATCCCACACCTCTAGGTGGTCACAAAGCACAGAGCTGATCTCCCTGTGCTATGTGACTGCTTCCCACTAGCTATCTATTTTACATTTGGTAGTGTATATACGTCCATGCCACTCTCTCACTTCATCCCAGCTTACCCTTCTCCCTCCCCGTGTCCTCAAGTCCATTCTCTACAGCTGTGTCTTTATTCCTGTCCTGCCCCTAGGTTTTTGAGAACCATTTTTTTTTAATATATTCCACATATATGTGTTAGCATATGGTATTTGTTTTTCTCTTTCTGACTTACTTCACTCTGTATGACAGACTCTAGGTCCATCCACCTCACTACAAATAACTCAATTTCATTTCTTTTTATGGCTGAGTAATATTCCATTGTATATATGTGCCACATCTTTCTTTATCCATTCATCTGTCGATGGACACTTAGGTTGCTTCCATGTCCTGGCTATTGTAAAGAGTGCTGCAATGAACATTGTGGTACATGACTCTTTTTGAATTATGGATTTCTCAGGATATATGCCCAGTAGTGGGATTGCTGGGTCATATGGTAGTTCTATTTTTAGTTTTTTAAGGAACCTCCATACTGTTTTCGATAGTGACTGCATCAATTTACATTCCCACCAACAGTGCAAGAGGGCTCCCTTTTCTCCATACCCTCTCTCCAGCATTTATTGTTTGTAGATATTTTGATGATGGCCATTCTGACAGGTGTGAGGTGAAACCTCACTGTAGTTTTGGTTTGCCTTTCTCTAATGATTAGTGATGTTGAGCATCCTTTCATGTGTTTGTTGGCAATCTGTATATCTTCTTTGGAGAAGGGTCTATTTAGGTCTTCTGCCCATTTTTGGATTGGGTTGTTTGCTTTTTTGATATTGAGCTTCATGAGCTGCTTATATATTTTGGAGATTAATCCTTTGTCAGTTGCTTCATTTGCAAATATTTTTTCCCATTCTGAGGGTTGTCTTTTCATCTTGTTTATGGTTTCCTTTGCTGTGCAAAAGATTTTATGTTTCATTAGGTCCCATTTGTTGATTTTTGGTTTTATTTCCATTTCTCTAGGAGGTGGATCAAAAAGGATCTTGCTGTGATTTATGTCATAGAGTGTTGTGCCTATGTTTTTCTCTAAGAGTTTTATAGTGTCTGGCCTTACATTTAGGTCTTTAATCCATTTTGAGTTTATTTTTGTGTATGGTGTTAGGGAGTGTTCTAATTTCATTATTTTACATGTAGCTGTCCAGTTTTCCCAGCACCACTTACTGAAGAGGCTCTCTTTTCTCCATTGTATACTCTTGCCTCCTTTATCAAAAATAAGGTGACCATATGTGCATAGGTTTATCTCTGGACTTTCTATCCTGTTCCATTGATCTATATTTCTGTTTTTCTGTCAGTACCATACTGCTTTGAGTACTGTAGCTTTGTAGTATAGTCTGAAGTCCAGGAGCCTGATTCCTCCAGCTCCATTTTTCTTTCTCAAGATTGCTTTGGCTATTTGGGGTCTTTTGTGTTTCCATACAAATTGTGAAATATTTTGTTCTAGTTCTGTGAAAAATGCCCTTGGTAGTTTGATAGGGATTGCATTGAATCTGTAGATTGCTTTGGGTGGTATAGTCATTTTCACAATGTTGATTCTTCCAATCCAAGAACATGGTATATTTCTCCATCTGTTTGTATCATCTTTAATTTCTTTCATCAGTGTCTTATAGTTTTCTGCATATAGATCTTTTGTCTCCTAGGTAAGTTTATTCCTAGGTATTTTATTCTTTTTGTTGCAATGGTAAATGGGAGTATTTCCTTAATTTCTCTTTCAGATTTTTCATCATTAGTGTATAGGAATGCAAGAGATTTCTGTGCATTAATTTTGTATCCTGCTACTTTAGCAAATTCACTGATTAGCTCTAGTTGTTTTCTGGTAGCATCTTTAGGATTCTCTATGTATAGTATCATGTCATCTGCAAACAGTGACAGTTTTACTTCTTCTTTTCCGATTTGGATACCTTTTATTTCTTTTTCTTCTCTGATTGCTGTGGCTAAAACTTCCAAAACTATGTTGAATAATAGTGGTGAGAGTGAACAACCTTGTCTTGTTCCTGATCTTAGAGGAAATGGTTTCAGTTTTTCACCATTGAGAACGATGTTGGCTGTGGGTTTGTCACATATGGCCTTTATTATGTTAAGGTAAGTTCCCTTGGATGTGGACCATTTTTAAAGTCTTTATTGAATTTGTTACAATATTGCTTCTATTTTATGTTTTGGTTTTTTTTGGCCACGAGGCATGTGGGATCTCAGTTTCCCAGGCAGGGATCGAACCCACATCCCCTGCAGTGGAAGCGTGGAGTCTTAATTCCCCACATAGTAAAATTTAATATCCAAACTATATTTGCCACCTTTTAAATAATATTGCAAACACTTAATAAATACTTTGTAATACAAGGTTTTATGGTATTATACATTTATTATTAGATTACATTTTTCTTTCCTAACTACCTATTAAAGACACCCTTTTGGATATTTGGTGGCATAATAATTCTCTTGGAATCAATTCATTTCAGAATTATTAAGACAAAGGTCTTCACTTCTTAGTTATCTACCTCTAAGGATATACAACTTGTTATGTGAACATACTTTCTCATTAATGAATAAACATTTTCTCTGAAATCAATGCCAAACCAGAGAAGATTCATTTTGGACCCAAGGAGACCTAGAGAGAAATAAGTGAGAAATATTGCCATTCAAAGATACCTGGTACATATCTCTAAAATTACCCCATTTTTCTTTGTTACCAAACATACATTATTTGATTGTCAACCTCCTGACTCTGAACTCAGTTGTTAGGTATCTTGAAAGTTTGATGTTGTTGTTGTTGTTGTTGTTGTTGTTTTAATGTATGCTCATGTTTCAGTTAACACATAGATTTCACGTTTCAATGGGTAAGGCATTACCACAGGACTGAAAATCAAACTTACAAATGTGAGAACTATTTCTTTTAAAATGATATAACGAGGCACACATTCATTGTAATATCACATTTCAGGACTATGTTGCTAGAATATAATGTATTGTCAAAGCACTGCATCAAAATTATTTAATGAATGTCTGACTCCTGTAAAATCTCTTTCCACTATTCCTTCCCATCTATTTAACCCAACATAAGAGAAATTTACTGTCCACTCATGTCATTATTTTTCTAAGTCTGAATATGTGTATGCTTGAGGGGAGAAAAAGAAAAGCTGAGTTCATATCTGGTATTTTAACTGATCAAAGTAATCTGGAGCAATTCTGGGTGATACAGAACAGAAGATTTGGCATCTAACAGGTGCACTGACTTACATCTACTCGCAGAGTTTTATGATGGCCAATGACAACAAATATAGGCAAAGAAAATGTGCTAAATGGCAATGTTCCAAAGAAACAAAACTTCACTCTCTTTTTCCAATGACCCATTTTCAGACTATTAAAAAATGTGCCACCCAAATTACTCTTTGGCTTAAAAAGAAATTTATTCATCTCTCCTGAATCCTTGTTTTAATTCTTAATTAGGAAGCAATCAGTGCCTCCTTTTCAATAAACTCAGAGTCACATAATTAGATCATCCTGGAGGTAACTGAACTTCTAGAAAACAAGAAGTGGGAGAAAGAGCAATAGTTTACAGAAAAATCAGTAAATAACATATAATTGGCTTTTGCCCTATCTAATGACCCTGGGCTAGATCTGTGTTTTAGTCAAGCTTTTGTTGCTCTTCACCTTTATTAAGCACTTCTACCAGATGGAAGGCTCTTTGGTAGGCTTTTAACACACGATGTCACATTTTATCTTCACAACAATTCTAATTGGGTAGGTACAATTATTATCACCATGTAACATGCAAATAAACTGAGGGACAGCGAATTTAGTAACTTTTCCCAAATCATTCAACTAGTACACGAACCCTAAAGAGGATTTGAGCCTCGGAAGTCTCCCTCCAGAAGCCTGCTCCCTTCTGTTCTGCCAAGCAATTCTTATGTTATCACATAATGGTCATCTTAGAAGGAAACATACAAGAAAACCTCAACTTGAACCAAGAGAATTTTTAAAATTATTCTTCACTAATCAGTAACTCTAAAGTTCTAAACATAAGAAAAAGTGTTCTATCACTAATTACTTTTAGGTCCTAGAGACAATCAAGCACTCCCTAGTCTTTGAAAATCTCTTTGTTAGAGACAAGTCATATGCTTTGCAAGGTAGAAATCACTACCAAACTCTAATAATATTTTTAAAGTTTTTCTTTATTAAGTCAATACTGGTTTGGAGAAATCACACAAATGATGTTTTTTATGCTTATGGCTTAAGTTTACCTAACTGTATATTTTGGTCTATAAAACATTTTTTCAAAAATATCCTAGTTCTCAAAAATACAAACTTAAATGATTCCCCAGAAGTACCCCTTTGGGGAAATATAATTAACTTAAAAAATTATTTAAATGGGGTTCAGAAAAGTGGGCCCTAACTGCAATACTATCTTTGAGCTTTCTCTTTTAAAAACTTTCTTTGAAGAAACTACCATATCTCTTTACTTAATTTTAATTACATAACAGCTAATGATGTGTGGCAGTTATTATTAGCCCATTAGTCAAATAAAAATGCAAGAATCAATTGATTTGGAGTAGTTTCCCTAGAATCACACAGTAGTGGCAGAGTTAAGACTTCATTCCGCATGTCTAAAATCCAGATTCTAGCTTTTTCATGGGCCTACCTAAGTCCTCACTTCTTGTCATCTCTTTCAGAGTAACATAATCCTATATCCATTCATTCTTTCTTTCATTTATTCTTTTATTCTTTCACTCATTCTGTTATTGAACAATTATTTGTTAAATGTCTGTGTTATAGACTGAATGTTTAAGCCACCCCCAAATCCTTATGTTGGAACCCTAGACCCCAGTGTGACTAAATTTGGAGATAGGGCCTTTAGGAGGTAATTAAGGTTCAAAGAGGTCATAAGGGTGGGGTTCTGATCCAATAGGATTAGTGTTCTTATAAGAAGAAAGGACACCAGAGTGTGCTCACCACCACTGCCTTCTCTCTCTCTCTCTCTCTCTCTCTCTCTCTCTCTCTCTGTGTAGGTGTGTGTGTATGTGCATGCACCTAGGAATAGCCATGTGAAGACACAGCAAGAAGGCAACATCTGCAAACCAGGAAAAGAATCAGCTGATACTTTTAGTTCACACTTCTAGCCTCCAGAATTGTGGGAAAATAAATTTCCTGTTGTTTAAGCCCCCCCAGTCTGTAGCATATTGTTATAGCAGCCTGAGCCGACTAATCCAGTATGATTATTTCAGGTAATATACTTAGCATTAGACAACACCACAGGCAGCACAGATAGGACACAATCAAGACATTGCACTTAGTGGATACAACTATGCCAGCTCTCACGGAAATGTTGCTCTATTAGGGAAACTAGGTAAACAGTCTGGATGCTGCACAATGCTTTAAGTTTTTTAGTATGGATTTACCTGATGCTATGGTGAGACAAAATGTAAGCAGTACTAAATTGTGACTAGAAAGGTCAGGGATGATGTCATGGAAGAAGAGAACTTGAGGAATGAATAGAAACTTGCTAAAGATGCGAAGGAAAAGGAGATTCCCAGGTAGGGAGACCAGTATGTGCAAAGAATGGAGGCTTGATAGAATATAGGAACTATAAATCAGACATGGTTGGTGTGGGAGAGAGTACAGTCAAAGATGATCCATTTTTTTGGCTTGAGCAACTGAACAGATGGTAATGCAATTTACTAAACAGGAAATGCGCAAGGAGGGGAACTTTGTAGGGAGAAGAGAGCAAGCATAGTACTAGAGATAGGAATGACTTCTTCAGTTATGATAGGCTGGGTTTCTCTCAAGGAAACATTTAGTACAGAATCTGATGCATAGTAGGTACTCAGTAACTGCTGAATCTGGGTTTCCTCTGTTCATGTTTATTTTCTTTGGCCTAAGAGGTTATTTTCTCCTTCAATTCATCATTTTTTAAAATGAAGGAGTATCAAAAAAGAAGCCACACTAGTTAATCACAACTATTTGTCCAACCAAACAGGAGGGAAATCAGCTACAGTTGAGGGCAAATATGACACGAGAACAATTTAAAAGAGCACACGCGAGTAGGTCAGATGCCTTTGTGCAAGTGCCTTTGTTGATCATGATTGGATTAGGTATTAACCATGGTAAGATTTTTTTTAGAAAACAAAATACTAAAGTCAAGAACTCAACTGTTCCTCCGTGGATAACAAGTTTGCCAAAATCACACCCCAAAAAAAGCTCTTTCTCTGGTTTTGTTCACAATACATCTAGAGCAGATAGTCTACACTCTCAAAAGCGAGAGACCATTAAAATGGCGAAGAAAACCACTGAATTGACCATCAACTGAATTCTTGAAGGAGAGAGAGGAAATGGGTGATCTTTAGCCAAAGAGTCATGAACTATTTGTAAAGTTATCTTGAATTCCAAGCAATAAAACAACTCAGTTTTGACATAATGAAAAGAATTACTTTACATTCCTCAAGGTAAGTATTTGCCCATGTATATATTGAAGACATTTTACTCCAAGGAGAAAAAAATTAATTATTTTTAAATTTCCTCTAAATATAGAACTATCCCCAGGTTCATCCCCGAATCCACAGGTATACTGTTTAATAAGGCACAGACTTGCATTTACCAACCCTGGAATTGCAAAATGATTTCATTATTAAGTCTTGGTTTATTCCAAGCCTTCTGGATAATCTCGAACAGTACTGCACTTGTTGTTTAACTCTAGAGATTTTGTAATAAAAGTTTAATGAGTTACTTATTAGTAGAATGTTTATAGCCATTATTTTAAGGTGAACAATAATGACGTAAAGTTTGTACGCATTTGGTTTAAAACGTATTCAACTCACATATCAGTTAATGCTACAGTGATTTGTTAACAATCTCTTATCAATGTACATGTCTAGAGGCAATGTAGCTAAACCACAACTTTACCAGAGCTGTGGCTAAGAACAAAACTAAGGAAGGATTTCTCATTTGTAATTATGTGAAATCCAGATCTTAACATTTAGCATTTCAGAATTTCAACAAGAATTGTTTTTATTATGCCATTTTGAGCAGATTTCATAAGGGGACACATATAAAGCAAAGGGACAAAAAATTGAAATTAAGTCCTGAAGGCACTGCATATTTATTTCTATTTAAAAAGCTAACCAGATATTCTATTAATGATCATAAATATTAAGAGAACATACCAAAATAAATCTATCCAATTTCCGTCTAACTGAAATACTGTGAAACCAAAGGTCAATCACATCTCCAAAAAACACTTTCTTGCCCATGTAGAAATTTCCTACAAGTTTTTCAGATATAGGTCAGATATTCCAGGAACTATGATGCTGTGATTTAACCACAAAAGTTTTTAAGGTATAAAAATAAATGGGAAATATATATATATATATATATACTGAATTTGTACAAAAATTATAAACTCAAAAGAATGACATAGTTACCTGTCCTTATTGAAACAAAATTTATTTAGATTTTGTAATCAGACCATAACTTCCCACTCTTACATATTTACAGATGGGTTCTATAAAAAGAATGACTGAAACTAGCAACTGATTTTCATATTGTTTTTTGCTGCCATTTTTATACATGAATTACTCATTAAATCAATTTGAATATAATCATCACAGGATTCAGCACAGTACACACATTCTGGAAGCATGTAGAATCAAAGCAGGGTTATCATAAGAGGGGTAAAATATATTAGAACACAGAGCAAAATAAACACGTAGAATGAAAGTAAAACCAAATTAACTCAAAGCCACAAAATGGAGAAGACAAATGTTTCCTCCAATCTTCCAAGCCCCCTTCCCAAAAAAGAAAAGATAAAATACAATGAACATGTCATATGACGACTTCTGTTTGCTTATGCCACATACCGTAGGGACGGCCACATTCAATGTTTCCAAATGCTAATTAAAAAACTATTTTTCTATCCTTTAGTATGTTTTCAAGATACTATCCTTTGATCATTCAAGGAACCAGTTGAGTTCCTTTCTATCATGCCATATCTTTAAGCAATACTTTGTCTCTATCAAGCAGTGAAACTGTAAGGGAGGTTCATCCTTAAAAATCTATTTGAAGACATTTTGCAACAAATGGAATTTGCTTATTTTATGGACATTTAAAAAAGTAATCTCTTCTTTACCATCTTAATATATATAAATGTGTTAACTCAAAATATATTCTTACCTCCCATCCATAACTGGGGTCTTTCAGGTTTGACCTCTGTTCTCCTACATAAGGCCCAAACTTTTCACCTGCTTCAATTTTCCTTTTGGTCCATATTCCAAGGCCTGCTCCAGGCATATTTGACTCTCGAAGTTCAAACTCAGCAGGAATGGGGATATCATCAGGGATGTAGATGGGGGCTTTGTAAGGAGAGCCCTCCTTCGGAGTGAATGCTTCGCTGGATGTAGCTGGAGAGCATGGCTCTTGAATATTGACGGAGAGAGTGCTGGCCACTCCATCTGCATCTGGCATTTCCTCCAAAGGAATTTCAGGGTAGCTGCCATACACACACTCATTACCTGTGAGTAAATAAAAAGTTCATAAATTCCTACTAATATAGAAGAGACAGAATTCCACATCTCAATCTTCACCTTATAAAGCTGTTGCTTTTTAAAGACAAAATAGGAAAGACCAGTGTTAAAATATGCCTGCATTAAAATCTGTTATTCACAGATGAAGGAGGGGGGAGGGGTTATTGCCTCTTTGGTTTATCTGTGTTGAATCCATAAATCAAATGAGCTAATCTTTAACTGCCAGTTCTCTCATGGACCAGCTCAACCTATTATCCAGTTGGGAAACAATCAGCAATTTAAATATTATTATGAATAAAGTAGAGATAAGAAGTAAACATATGTGTACCTACAATCCTGCAAACCATCCCAAATTGGGAGCTAATAGCGTTACACAATGTCTTGGAAAGTTATATCATGCAATGATATCTTGGACTAAATTGTAGGAGAGTCATGAAAGATTCCAAAGGCTTCCATGTGCAACAAGGCTTAAATTTATATGGCAGGATTATTTATTGGAATATTAATTTATGTTTGTTCTTTACTTTTCCTTTCTCATTTCAAACATATCGTCAAGCCCTTGGTATTTCCTTGCCTCAGTAACTTACACAGCACAGAGAGTTAAAGTTACTTGATGCTAGTAATTCCTCTGGACATTTGTAAAAGCTAAAATCATTGAAGAAATTAGGTGAGTTTTCCAGAGGAAAAAAAGAGAAGACAGTGTCTTGGGATGCACCAAAAGGAGAGTGAATTTCCTCCAGACTGCGAAGTGGTAGAGATCAGAGGGCCTCTGCACAGAGCAGTGCCCTGGGGGAGGTGGCAAGACCATCTTCGAGGGAAGAGCAGGGTAGAGTAACTAGGAGTCTGGACACTCAACACTGGAGTTCTAAGGAATCCCCAGAGCAGCACAGCACCACACCTGTAGTAAATGATCACACTGTATCAGCCTTAAGATCTTTATGCAACTTGGGGGTGGGAGGAAGCATAAAGAATAATGACTGAGCTTGAATTTCCCACCAGTTGAAGGAGATTTCAGTTATCTTAAAGCAAATAAACATGTTTCCACTAGGATTATGGACTGAGAGCCATACCTAATTTGTTCAATTTGTAGACCTTCAAGGGGGGGGAACCAAGAAAAATGGGCTAAAATTACAAGAAGACAGATTTCAATCAGACCCATCCAAAGGTAAATGGATTACCTTAAGTTCCCCAGCACAGGGGCTCTAATATAGCCTAGATAGCCATGAATTAATGATGATATGGAGAAACTGTAGCGTTAGGTTGATGAACTAGATGACCCTTAAGATCCTACCAACCCTACAGTTCTATGAATTATTAAAATCTTCCAAGGTAGTTTATTGAGCTAGAGGGTAGAAAACTTGAGTTCTATCCCCAATTCCTTCTCTGATTCTCTATGAAAATTAATTAACTATAAAACCTATTAACAATTGTCCATCAAGTACTGACTTCTCTTAAAGTTTTGTGAAGTGCAAAGTGATTGTACATGCAAAAGTATCTTTCTAATGAGGTGCTTGGTTCTTGATTCAAACAATGAGATAATGCCATTTAAACCAAGCACAGAACCAAATCAGGACCCAAACTTATTCCTATGAGACATTTGATCTCAACATAACAAGCTCATTAACATTCAAGTTCAGCATATACAAAAGCTTGCACATTATCATCTACTCTCAAATCGAGTCTCCTGCCCACTTCCCCATTTCCATTAAAAATAATATTTCCCCCAATTATCCATGTTCAAGGTTCTAAAATAACATAGATATTTTCTCTCCTTCATCCTCAGTCTATTCAGTCATTAAATGCTGTCCATTCTTCTTGCAAGATTTGTACCTTCATCCCATTCTTTCAATCCATGTTTTCATTCCTGAATTTTCTAACAGTCCTCTAACTGGATCTTCAGACCGCAAACCTCTTTCCAGTATCCCTCAACACTGAGCCTGTACAATGCTGCTGAATTTATTTTCCTGGCATATCAACTTTCCTGTGCAATAGCCTTTAATAATTCCTAATGTCCACAAGTAAAACCTAGAGTTCTTAGGCTTGGAATAGAATCTCTTTCATTTTGAAAGCAATCTTCTTTCTCTCTTAATCTCAACACTCCTCAGTAGGAGCCCCCAGGCCAGAATAAGCTTATCCCTGACTTCTGAGCTCAGTGGTTCTTCCTGCCAGGCTACCCTATCTCAGTCCCTTTGCCCATCCAACTTTTAGTCATTCTCTATGTCAACTCCCAACTTATCTCCTTGCCATCCCATTTAGCATAAGTATCTCCCTTCTTTGAATTCTCACATAATTTCCTCCCTCAATCTGATGATCAAATAATTCTGCCTATTGCTACCTAGAGTTTAATATGAATAATTCTTTTATTCCAAACTAGGAAATAGACCCTTAAAGGGAAAACTCAAAACTCACACTTCTTAGGAATTCTCCAAGTGATCCTCATAAAGGTGCTCAAAAAATACTTGTTACATAGATAATTAACCTAACATATAATTTTATTGAACTACTAAACCAAACCAATATTTTTCTACCAAATATAGGAAATTATTTTGATCCTGAAAAGCATCTTTAAACTCATAGAAATGGAACACTATAGATTACAAACTTTTTTCCAAGCCCAATGTCAAAAGAAACTATTTCAATAATGCCCCAAAGAAATACTATCAGAGAAATATACTTCAGGGTCCAAACACCTTTGATAAAGTCTGTCTAATTTTATTCTTCAGGGAGACTTTTCATTTCAACCTAAGAGCCAAAAGCTCACTGGCACTCTTGATATAGCTAAAAACATATAAAAAACCTCTCTAGAGTTGTAACATTTAACTACTGCAAATGCAGAGTTACTTTACAGATTCTTAAAGGGATTTATCACTCAATGTGAAGATTTTGGTTTTTTTGAGAAGTGCTAAAAATTGGAAGACATTGTGTAATCTATAGACTTATCCATTTAAGCAGCAGGAAACAAAAATGCTTCCAAATGAATAGAACTATTTCCTCCAGTAATTATCCATTAAAGGTCAGTAAAATCTCCCCTATTGCCTCAAAGGGTTAAATTAGTCATACTGTCAGTTCCATCAGAGTGATCTCAAATCTTAAAAAAGGATAGAGACAAAGCCATCTGGGCCCTCCCCCTGACATAGCTGACCCCATGCCTTTGAGTTACCCACAAACTTTCCCAATGCATAATTTCTAAACTAGTGAGTTTGGATTTTAATTCCTGTCGTGACAAAATTCACGTGTGCCCAGGCTGCTGCACAGAAGAATTTGAATTTAAAACCTGAATGCGATTCTGCTTACAATAGCAAAAAAAATCCAATTAAACCGAAAGAACAACTTATATAGGTCAAGCAAATCCAGGAGAAAGACTTACGGTCCTATTCATCCACATGCAGGCGTTAAATGTATACGCAAACTCAGGCAATTTGTTTTCAAGCCACTGTTAATCTAGTATCATCTGAATTAAATATAAAAAGGGCTGTGGTAACAAAAAATGGAAATATAAAACTGCTGAGTTTTACGTATCAAAACATGCAACAATATTTCAATGTAATCTAGCATTATGAAATTTTCAACAGCAAATGCAGTTTATCATACTGCATTGAATATTTGCATAAACCAAAGTAAACTACTGTCTCCATGTACATTACTCAAGAACTATCCAAAAAGCTGCTAAAACATTTCATCTAAATGACAAACTACCTCAATTCTCGTATCTCCATTAAATCTCTGTTATTGAGGAAAAATTGGTAGATCTTTTCCCTGAGCTATAACTACAGTTAATTAAAGCATTGCTCAGATACCATATTGACAGATTGGGCACATTTACAACAGGTAAGTAGCAGGTAAGAAGTGCTATATACATCAGTGCTCCCATAAAGATAAATAACCCTTGTAACTTCTTGGATCTGAACCACCTGCTACTGGAATTGCTTCTTGCATCCTTTAGGTGTGTCATTAACTGAATGAGGACAGAAGGACAAGCTTATTGTTCAGTTTGAGGCAAATGACTTGGGAAATGCTCTTGGAAATCAAACTCTTCAATTCAACTTTTAGGTGTTCTGATATCCCTGGAAGCCAAGAAAGTGGCCACACTTGTATTAGATTATATTTATTTCTATGACTCTGAATAACTACCATAAGGTTTCCACTTGAAGAGATGCATTTTGAAAACATATCAGAATCTGCAAAGAGGAAATTGCAGAAATAATACTGATAATAATAACTTCTACAGATGTATCTATGTTTTCTCACAATCCAATGAGAAACCTATGGTGAGAAGAATAACCTTCCATTTTGCAAATGTGTAACCTGATACTCAAGGACGCTAATTGGTATATACAAAGTCAGCTGAGACTAGAACCCAAGTGTTTAAATCCACTCCGTTTAACTCTTAGGCAACTTGCTTTCTTTCTTTAAAGATATGTTTTAAAGTTTGTTTTCTCAAAATTGTGGCCCTACCATGTGAATAGTTTATTTTTTCACCTTTTCACTTGATATATGAACTCTTCCTTATGGTTTTAAAAATATTAAATTATATTTAATTGCTGCATAATATTCCATAATATAAATCCATAATAAGTGAACTATTTGCATAGTATTTATTTATGTTGCTTCTAATTTTCTGATACCATAAATACCACTGAAATGAACGTTCTTTCACATAAATATTTATTTTCATCTATTTTAATTTCCCTAGGTTAGATTCCTGTAAGAAAGCTTAGTGAGTATTGACAGATTGCTTATCAGAGGTATATACAGATTTATACTTCTAGCAACCATACTGGCATTTATTATTATGTCTTGTTTTTAAGTTTTATTAATACAATGGAAAAGACTGTATATCTATTGTTGCTTTAATTCACATCTCAATGATTACTAAGACTAAATATTTTTGTTATTCCTATTTCTCCTTTTGCAAGTTATTCATTGTTTCTATGCAGCTTTAATTGGGCTTTTATTGGTCTGTCTTATTAATCATAAAGAAATGAGCCCTTTGATATAGTTTTTGCTACTATCCCCAGTAGATCATTTATCATTTGTTTTTTTTAATGGGGTTTTTGTTGTACAAAATTTTTAACTTGTATGGAATGAAGTCTATTTTTCCTTTGTGATTTTTACATTTTTCTTAGAAAGTCCTTACCCATCCTAAGGGAAAAAAAAAGATTCTCTTGTATTTTCTTTGAGCTTCATAGTTGCTTTTCTACCAACCTTGGATTACCAATGATTTACTGCTGAGTGAAAAGCAGAGAAAAATGATTTCATTTATTTGAGCTCCTGTGAACGGCAGGCTAGGAAAAAAAATGCCATTTCACTCATAATTCTTTGGTTCTTATTTGCAAGGCTGGCCTAAAATGCCTTCTCTTTTTGTGGGTTTTACATAACTCACCATTTGTTTAACTTGGCCCCTCTGCCTAGTTTAACTGCAAATCTTCTGGGCAGATGCCATTCAAAATCCTGAGTTTCACCATTAATAGCATTCCGTACCCGTCATATAATACTTATCACTCAGCATTATCATTAGTGATACTAACATAAATAATTTTCCTCTCTACTCTTCTTCACATGATAGAAAATATTTAGCAACTGAATAGAGTTTAATATTAACATTAAAAGCATATATATGTAGTTTGACTCTAAGACAAATTTCCTTAGACATTAAACAAGAAATCTGTTCTATATACTCAGCTGTACACACATACGCATATAATAGACACATCCATGTGCATTTGTAGTGTGCTTGTGTGCTCACTAATCTTAAAAATAGGCTGAGACAGAAACATGGTTTGAAATCTCAGGCAGACTGGTTGAGATCAAAACTACATGAAACAACTGCCAGGAGGAGACCAGCAAGGGAATTGAACAGATTAGGTAACTCAGAAATTTAGACATTTCCCCCCATTATGTTCCTCATTGCAGTTTTGTAATAAAAACATGAGCAAACTTCAAAGGAAGCTCTGTAGTAAAGGTTAATTGCTACTAAAGAAGAGGGTGGGCCCGAGCGCCAGTACTTTGTGCCCAACTTGAGAGCAGACAGGAAGGATTACACGTGGCTGAGAGCTGCGGATGCGTGCCCAGCTCCTAGAGCAGAGCAGGCGCTGCCAAACCTCAAGCCCCACCGGGGACCTCCTGGTAGGACGTGAGCGCATGAACGCGAATCCAAGAGTTGGTGCCTGCTAACGGTAGGGCAGGGCGCGGCGGGGCGGGGCGGGGCGGGGAGGGAGGGGGAAGACATCAATTTCCTTCCAAAAGTCAAACCGGACATGCTCTTCTTCCCTTGTTAGGAGAATTCCAGAGCGTTGACCGAGGCCTGTTGCCGAGAAAGCAGAGGAGCCAGCTCTTCTGCGCCAGCAACGCAACCAATCAACGCGCGCTGGGCTTGGGGAAAGGGTGGAGCCCAAGTCATGCCCGATGCACAAACAGGGCAAAGAAGGAGGCTCTGAACTGGCCAGCAGAATAGTGTGTGAGAATGGCCCCAGATAATGAAATTTAAGATCCCAACGAAAGGAAGAAAGGAAACTAGTAAAAGTAAGAAAAACGAATTTCCAGAAAACTGACTTAAACTAGCTTTGAAGGACCGTAGAAAGGGTCCAGAGGCACAAGCTGAGAGAATAGAGGCATCTGATAGAATGGAAGCTGCTGATGGACATGGTCTTCAGACTGAGCTGCCTCCAGCAGAGAGGGGTGAGAAGAAAGTAGACCTCATGGAATCTGCTGACACTGGATTGCACCTGTAGAATCCATGTCTCAGGAGGCCATTATTTTTGTGAAATAACGTATCAACATGGTTTGGCACATGGAATTTTTTCAGTGACCTTCTAAGCTTCCTTGCACCTCTAGTATTTGCTACTTCCTTGTACCAGAGTATTTCATTTCTTCCTTATGGAACTTTTTCCCCCAGGGTTTCCTAAAAATATTCTGTTTATGGGCTGTCAAAAAGACCCTAAAATTATGAAAGAGTGTTGGGAGGCAAGCAAGGAAGATGGCAAAAAATACCACAAGAGTTGAAAGTAAAGGACCAAATCAGTGAACAAACATTTATGTTTCTCTTGGGATTGTGGCATATCCCTTGCTTGTCCTGGGGTTTTAAATTTAGTTAAGAGTTTCTCCACTCTCCTAGGAATTTCACAGACATTTCCCTAAAGAAGTATGGTTTGTGAATTAAACTGGTAGCTTCTAAGCTCTTACGAAATGGGTTTGGCCACTTCCAAAAGTTCCTCATCAGAGATGGAATTAAGCTTTTTAAAACTGGTTATGGAAAGAAATTGCCAGAAAATTCATAGTTGAGGTACCAGTAAAGCCCTTTGGTATCTACTTACAGAATCTAAAACAGCTAAAATAAAGACATTAAAGCTCCGTGAGCGCTACTCCAAGGAAAAACATGACCTGGTTAATGTTTGGCTTATTCTGTCGTTAAGGGAGACCCGATCACCAATACCCACTGGAATGACCAGGTAAGAACAGACTTATCACATATCACATACTGTTTCTTTTACATTATAACTATGTGCCTCCACTCTCTTTTAGCAAGACAAATTTTTAAGAGACTTTTGGCAACCTTTGACCTGATGGCTTTTCTCATAAGCTTTTTATATCCCCAAAGTGATTTTCCTTCAGATTCATTTAGAGTAAAATAGAAATGCCCTGAAATTATGTTGCAGCAGACTGGGTGGTTACTCTCAGGCAGTCTGAAATGACCAGAGTACAGCCTTTCAGTATTCAAGCCATATCTACAGTAATTATTTGCCAGCGTATCTAAAAGAAGGCAGGCATTTCCTGTTGCACACAAATGGGACACTCTTATCTAAATTACTGTTTAAACAGGTATTTAAGAAAAGACTATCACAGGCAGGAATTTACTGATGACGGAACACATTAGTTTAGGGCTGGACACATTAGTTGAGGACTAACCATTGTCAGGAAAGGAAGCATATCAGCATCAGGAAGGTATAGGGAATATTTTATAACTCCCATATGGGTCAAGTTGGGGGATTGTAAACTATGCCGTTTGCACTCAGGAAAAGCAGGAGTGGCACAAGCCCTGACGTGGAGGTCCGGATTCTGCAATAAGTCTCCACTGCCCGGGGTAACCTTGAGAGTCAGAGCTTGAGACTCATAGCTTTTTGGGGTCCCTGTTTCCTTATCCATAAAATAAGTACATTGGACAAGTTCAGCCCCAGGTCCATTCCACTCAAGCAATCTCAGTTCTACATAATGAAAACCAAAGGATGGTCAAAGTTTGGTGTACCAGAAGCTTATAAAATATATTTCCTGGAAAGACACTTTGAGAATTGGTTTGGTCTCTCCCAACATGTAACCTAGGAGAGACTGTACTCTGGCTGCCCAACTTTGTTCTAACCAGTGAAACTGGAATTTATTCCCAGTAGAGGCTTATAAAACTGGGCTGTTATTCTCACATTAAGTAGACTGCCCTCTGGTGAGGACTGTGGTTTACGTGTGGGCAGAATGTGTGGTTTACTACCTCTAATTTGTTTATGTTGTTGATGGTGGTTTCAGAAGAAAGCTGCAGCCCTTCACATGCTACAGAGTGACCTGATTTGCTTCCTTTAAAAAAAAAAAAGTGTTTAAAGGTGGGGAGGAGAGCATGAGGGTGCATTAATGTGCCATTGCTAACAGAGGAGCCACTGGGATCCCTTTGACCACAGAGCTGCTTCATCCAGCTCTGCATGTGAAATGAGAGCCCCAACTTGTTTATTATAATTACCTAAGTGTGGCTTGGTGGCTTTTGGCAGAGATCCTTCCTGCCTCCAAAGGAGAGACCAAAACTCAGGAGCTACAAGTTAAAGGAAGGAGCAGGGAGTGTATTTTGTAACAAGGAGACTGAATTCTAACGTAAACTAGGTAAAAATATTCAGAACAACCCTCAAAGATGAAGATCAAAAAGTAAATGAGATTGCCCTCCACTTCCTACCATATAATAAACAAAGATAGGTGTGCAGGAGAACTGAATAAACAGTGTAAATATAAGTTCAAGTTCATTGTCACAGCTAACTTGATGCAGACCCTTCCCTGTTGCTACAAAACAGAAGAGCTTTCTTATAGCCAGGAGTCCTACATAAAGAAAAGAAAATAATTATGCATGTCTGGCAGAAGAGGGAGTTGTAGCAATGGCTTGCCGATAAAAAGGAATGTGAACAAGCCATAGAACGCTAACCTAACCACACTCTGAGTTTGATAAGGAGCAGAGAGTGCCCGAAAGAATGAAATTGTGTTAGTCTCAAAATTAGGTTTTATTTGAAAATGAACAATGGTCCTTGTTCTCACAAGGCTTGGTAACAAGAACAACAACTTATGATCTTAAAGTGATTCTGTGGGGAAATTCCTTGATTTGGCTGATTTCAGCTTGGACTCTCGCCCCATTGCAAATACAGTATCTTCCGTGTAAAATAAATTTAGATGGTTCCAAGGAGTGCAATTTTCTGCCCCTATTTCAAACTCTAAAGGCCCCCATATGGAGTTTCCCAATGTTACATCATATTAAACGTAAAATCATTCAAAACCATGGGGATGGATGGAGTGTCACTGAAAAACATAAAGAAAGGGTTTTTTATAATTTGAGAAAACATTATACACTTTGATAAAAAATGTTTTCAGGAAAAATATGAACAGATGTAGCATGTATATGTGTATACATACACTAAATAGCACTTATGATTTGAGAAGGGGTAATTTCAACATTGCTAAGTGGTAACACAAGCTAGGTATTTAAGGGAATGATATAATATGACAACTTCATAGACTACCAAACTATGTATGGTCTCTGGAAATTGTCATTATCAACATGTACAATAACTAGTAGCATTAGGTGGTCTGTACAGTATCCTTCAAGTCTAATTGAGTCACACAGTCTAAGACACTTGATGGGCACCAGGCACTGCCTCCTAATGAGAACTGACTTTTAAAGAAAGGCATTCAGGACCTCTTCTATATAAATTACTATCGTTTGCAGCAAGAGAGGATTATAAATGTTTGCTGGCAAAAACTAAATTTATTTACAAACTGGGTCTAATTTACTCATGGCTCCAGTACAATCGGCTTTTGTCGAAATATTTATGTTATCTGTACTTTTGCCTCACTAAACTCTACCACAATCATAAACACTGTTGAAAAATTATTTGCAGTTAGCAGGATTTAAACTACCCATTATATCACCAGCTAGTGCCAGTAAACTTTTGCACTGGTTGATAATGTTTCCTCTGTGGAATAAATATACATTTGGCTGTCAAAATCTTTGGTGGGCTCCATACTATCAAAGGTAAGTATTAAACAGATGTCCCAGACTTCACCAGTTTTGTGTGACTGCTTCAATCACACATTCCAATTGAAATTTTGTGGGTAGATAGACTACAAAAGTGCCCAGATTTCAATTCTTTTCTAGCATTAGGAGAGGAATGAGATGATTGAAGTGTTGGGATGATACTCTTTGCCCAAGATGCTACTTCTCAGACTTAGTCATTTACCCACCCCAAAACATTGATTTGGTACCATGCTGTGCCTGGACCTGTGAAAGTTGCTATGGCTAGGTATAGAGTTGAATAAAATCAACCTTCTGCCCTCAAGAAACTTAGAGTTGAGTAGCGAAGACAGAGATGGTAACAGGTATATGACTATGCAATAAAATAAGATCTAAAATGAGGTTAGGAAGAGTGATGGCTGTTAAGAGTTGAACATAAGTAACTGCAATTGGGCATGCCAATCTACAGAATTAGGTGAAATGGGTAAAGGGGGTCAAAAGGTGCAAACTTCCAGTTAAAAAATAAATAAGTCATGGTGACGTAATGTACAGCATGGTGACTATAGTGAATAATACTGTATTGCATATTTGAAAGTTGCTAAGAGAGTAGATCTTAAAAGTTCTCATTACAAAAAGAATTTGTAATTATGTATGGTGACAATGTTAACTAGACTTACTGTAGCAATTACTTTGCAATATATACAAATATCAAATTAGTACACCTGAAACTAATATAATGTTATATGTCAATTTTACCTCAATAAAAAATGGAAAAAAACAAGAATAAATCTCTTCTTTCAATTCTTGGTGGAAATGCAGTTGTCATTCACATTTATTTCTTAGAATCACCACGTTCTTCACAGTAACATAAGGATCAAATAAGGGATGATTGGGACTTCCCCAGTGGCACAGTGGTAAAGAATCCGCCTTCCAATACAAGGGACGTGGGTTTGATCCCTGGTTGGGGAACTAAGATCCCACATGCCGTGGGGCAACTAAACTCGCGCGCCTCAACTAGGGAGCCCGTGTGCCGCAAACTACAGAGCCCACGTGCCCTGGAGCCCGGGCGCCACAACTCGAGAGAGAAAATCCACACGTCACAACTAGAGAGAAGCCCGCACACCACAACCAGAAATCCCGCATGCCTCAACGAAGATTCCGTGTGCTGCAACTGAGACCCAATGCAGCCCAAAAATAAATAAGTAAATAAAAATTTTTTAAAAATTTCTTTAGTTGCATCAACTTAAAAAAAAGGGGGATGATTTACTCTCATGGCTTCTAAATAACTAAAAATGATGAAACGAACAGGTTCTAAAACAGCATTGCCCACATTTCTATTACAAAATAAGCCAAGAAGAAAACTACATGGAGAAGTGGATGGTTTCCCTGTCACATAACTAGTAAAAATGTATTTCTGCGTGGTCTACTTCACTGCAAAAAAGACTAAAAGTTCTCCTGTGAACCAGGTGGGACTGCTGGGATGCCAGTGAAACTCCCACCAGCCTATAAATGGCCCAACCACAGCATTTACCTTCCAGTTTGAATGGAAAGTTGTGCTAAACAGACCAGAGGTAGTTCTGCTTGACCTCAGAACAGTGCTGTATTCAGAGGGAAGACCAGCCAGATCACCCTGGAGTCTCCAATTTAAAGCAACAGTTGTCAGAGAAAACGGCAGCACTGCTATTTTCTGGTGTCCCACACTACTCAATAGATGATGGTCCTTTCCCAAATAATATCCACATATGCCTATGATGGTCAAAGAAACTTAACTAAAAGCAAAAGTAGCAAAATAAATTTGAGAGCTGTATTTATGTGGTGGAAAAAAATCTCAAAAAAGAATCTATTCATCAAGGTGCTTTGCGAAAGAGGAATACCCAAAACCTAATATTTGTAACTTCATATTTCGTAGTATATACATAAAATATTGTGTTGCCTACTTATATCAACATTATCTAAAATGACTCTTACTTCGATCCAGGTATTATTCTCCAGAATAAGCAAAATCTCAGTGATTTTGTTTTATGCTTTTGCTGATCATTTTATGGATTCATTCCAATAAATCTTCTCTAACAAACTGCTTTTTAAATAGGTTATAGCTGTTAAGTATAGCTAAGTTAATAGTTGAGCTGTTAAATATAGTTAAGTTAAAATCTTTTGGCATCATGTTGCTTAACTGATGAAATAATTGATTGAAATATCCATTTTTCATAGCATTGTAGAATCTCAGAGCTAAAGAAGCTAGAAAATTATCAGTGTACTCATCTAAACATGTAAGATGCTTGTTGATTCAAATATATTGTTCATCAGTCCATGTAAACGTATATAAACTATGACTGCTTGAGAGGAAAAATTGGAAATATTATAATTCTATCGAAAGTATATAACGTTAAGAAAATCCTCTGGGGGCAGGAGAGATTCCTAAAGCATACGAAATAATTATGCAATAACTTAACAAGCCTCGTGCTGTTTTTATTTCTGTTGTTTTTGTTGGTCTCCCTGTTGTATTACTCTATCTACTTCACTCAACTTTTTAATACTCATCACCACTATTAAATCTTAGCAACTATGATCCAACACATGCCACAGACCATTAATTATTTAGTCAACAAGACTTTTATATGCAAAGCACCATGGGGGGGGGGGAGGGTCACCAAAAAAGAATAAAGTGAAATTGCTGATTTCAAAGAACTTATAATCTAGTCAGGGAGATAAGACAAATGCCCAGGAAGAATTAACTTGTATAATACAAAGCTGCAATGAATAGAGTCAAGTGAATGGTATAGAAAACAAGAACTAAAATAATAAACACTAAAAGTGATTTCCTCTTTTTTAAGAGAAAACTGAAGTGGAAGATGGCTAAAAATTCTACCTGTGATAAAGACAGATAATTGAGAGAATTGTGAAACAAAAAGTTATAGACTGTGGTTGAGCCTTGGAGAGGTAATGACTTTTAATTGGATTGAGTTTATCATATTCGCAGAGGTACAGCAGACACAGAAGAAAGGATTAGAGTGATTTCCACTTTCCATTATTTGGCATAATGAGAAAACAGAGGGTGGTCCTCATCTCTCATACATATTATGAGCCATAGGAGATGCTTAGCATGTCAGTTTTTGGTAGCATTGAGCTTTCCTAAATAAACACATTTATTTGGACATAGTTAAGTCAAAAGAAGTCACCTGGCAAAAAAAGGTTACAGGTCATTAATTTGAATAGTGCAAAGGATTTATGAATTTTTAAATTAACCCTCCTAAATCTCTACACCATTTCGAACAGTAGGGTATATCTGCATTTTCCTTCAAAGTTTAGCCAGCTTAAAAGGGTCAAACGAAAATACCTGGCTAAAGAAAAACCAGCTGAGCAGACTTTCTTTCTTCTAGGTGGAAAAGGGGTGCATTATAAATTCTTTCCAAAACAGCATTATTTACATCAAGTCAAAACACATACAAAAAACAAACAAACAAAAAACTTGTGTAAATATGTGGTGAGTCATAAAAGGATCAGGCAATTTGCCCACCCCAAATTCAAGTGAGCCCAAGTAGGAAAGTTTATGAAAGCACACCTCCACCAAAATTCTTCCGTACTATAAGGTGATGAGAGCAGGGAGCATGGTGCCTAATTTACTGTAGAAATCCCCCCACCAAAGTTTCTAGGTCATGATAATAATTTAATGTGTAGTTGATGACTCAAAAATGTCAGACAAAGCAAACCAGTTGTGCTAGAAGTAGTGAGTGGTATCTTTTTCTTTGTCTAATTTGAGAAAGTCTAACAGATATGTGCAAAAGGCATCACACAAATTGTGCCTGCAGTCTGTTTAAGGATACAGTAAAAGCGTCCCACTGAAGGAAGGGAAAATGCATGCTGAATCTACACATGCTTCTGTACACACACACACACATACACATACACACACACACACACACACACACACACTCCAAATGCTCAAAATCCTAATAGATGAATTTAACCAAATGGAATCAATTCAGCATTTGTACCGTGTCCTCACATTGCAGCCTCTTCAAATACATTTGTTAGAAGAAGAGTAAAAATAGACAAACAAAAAATCCCTATATGGGTAAACCATATATTTATCCTTTCCTCAAGATTTTTACTGAGTCCTCCTGGAAGGAAGATTGGTAAACCAATATCAAATATTGCCAACTAAATTTGATTCTCCAGCGTTTATTGCAACACCTGCTATGAACCAGCTGTACTTTGTAGGTTGTAGAATGTAAGCTTCACGAGGGTAGGGACCCTGTCTGCTTTGTTCACCGATGCGTCTGCAGCACCAGACACTATGGCACTATGGTAAATGGTCAATAAATACTTAAAAGAATGAATAAATATAGGAATAGATAAATACAGAAATGAGCTTTCAAGGAGTTCAGAGACAAGGGCAGCTATCCCAAACCAGACTATGCATCCAAATTTCACTTGGAGCTTATTTTTTAAAGTACAAACTTTATGGCATTTCTAGATCTAGCAATAAAGAAGCCTTGTTCATATGATAGAATCATTCTTCATAACATCTCCAGCTTCCTAGTATATAGCCTCAACCCACAATATCACAAGTAAATTCAGATAAACTGTAAACCACAGCCCCAAGCCAATTCCTGTTTAAACCAGAAGACCACATGGGATTCAAGTCCACCTAACTAGTTATGTGGCCTTGGGAAAGTCTCTCAATCTAGTTGAACCTCAGTTTATTTATCCATATCTGACATTTGCTCAGTATGGTAGCCACTAGACACATGTGGCAAGTGAGCATTTGAAATGTGGCTACTCCAAATCAATAGGAGCTGTAAGTTAAAATTATACACCAGGTTTTTAAAACTTGGTACAAAAATTGTAAAATATCTAGTTGATGGTTTTTGTATATTGATTACATACTGAAATGATACAATTTGGGATACAGTGGGTTAAGTAAGATATACTAGTAAGATTAAGTCTCCCTGTTTCTTTTTACCTGTTTTAATGGAGCTACCAGATATTTTTTAATTAATATGTGGTTCTCATTTATATTTCTATTAGACAACACTGGTTTTTAAAATACTTGTGACACAAAATTACAGTAAAAATCAGAAGAAATAATTCATTTGAGCATCTTTTGTATACTTTAGAGGAAACTGTGAATGCCAAAAGTCAATATCATTATTATTAGGAAAGATTCTCTCGTCTCTAGGTCTTAAGTGACAGTTCTTAAAGGTCAGTGTCTTTCAGATCTACCTGCATTCAGATAACAAAAGGTAATGAAATGGTTCATGAACGATTCATTCTCTACCACTCCCCTAGCAATAATCTCTCAATAAACACTTGTTGAAACCAAATGTAAAGAAAGATCAATGTGGTCATTGACATGGTACAAAAAGATGAGTTCTCCTGCCAAGAGCTGTGTGATGATGCAGGAAATAGCCTGGACTGAGTATGGTTAGAGGAGGCATTATTGGCCAATGAGCAATAAGCAATATTTGATAATGGGAAATGATAAACTTTTCCCATGATTTTAGCCCAAAATGCACAGAAGAAAAAGTCATGGGATTAATTTATCTCTTCTCCTATCTCTTGGGTAGGGCAGTTCAATTCCTCCCACAAATATCCCATTTCAACACTTCAAAAAGAACATGTGCCTTGAAAGATAAAAGAATACAATAAAAGAACACGAAGAACTTTCTTGCTGTCCTTTCATTACTATGGTGTAATTGGTGAACATCCCAAGACTTTTAAGAAGTTCAGTAGTAGGAAGATGGGCAAACCCACCCAGAGTTCTCTCAAAGTTCTATTATGCGAAAGTGAGGAGTAGCCAGGGTTCCTTTGGGGTAGAAAATTAAATTGTCATATGCAGCTTATTCTGTACTCTTACTAGATCATGACTCTAGACATTTATGAATATTAATTGACATATTTACTGCAATGTAAGGCAGTTGCTAACCTAACATTCCAGCCTTTGTTCCAAACCTTATATAATTTTCTTCCAGGCTGTTGATTTTGGAGTGGCTGTGTAAGCCTGGTGAACTGCTAGCAAAGAGTGATCAATCAACACGTTGAAAGCTTCTGGTTCATCCCAATACCTGGGAGCTACTTTGATAAACAGCATTCTTGGAACTCTGTAAAATGTATGTGTGGGAACATGGCAGGTTATTGTTCTTATTTTTTATTTATATTTAAACAAAATATTCTGTTTACAACAAATCCCCACTTGCTCTAAGATTATTCTGTCCTGAACTCAATTCACTAAAGCTCTGTGTGCACTTACATCAATATTTTCTTTATAGATTTAATGATGGCCTCCAATTTATCCACATTTGGGGGCACATTAATAATAATAAAAATATAAAAATTCCCTACAACCCATCTTAAGACCTGGATAAAGGGATTGAAGAACATATAATACAATTGCTTTCCTGGATGCCTATATGGTGCTAAAGGTGCATCATTCTCCCAAGAAAGTTTTATCCTGGGTCAAGATTGACACTCATTTTAGAAAGACTTCGGAGGGTTAGAGCTCATCAATTTTCTTCTCAAAAATTGGTCACAGCTTTCTGGAGACCTCAGAAAATTCTTTCGTGATTGGTCATAACCAATTTGCCCATCTTATGCCTTTAATGCATCTTATAATCTAGCCACAATAATCTATTTCACGTTCATGAGTATAGAGTTTGGTTTCTCTGTGTTGTTTTCCTTGACAACCTTCTGTTCTCGAATGTCCTTTCCTCATTCTACATCACACTGCTCCCTAGTGAAGCCTACTCCTGTTCTGAGAGCGAGGGATGGAGCAGTGAGCAAAACCAGCAATGCCCCTGATCTCAAGAAACTTACAGCCTGGTGGGTAGAGGGAGAAAGGAACCAACGCATAGCTGGACAATATGAGAGAGTCTTAGGTGCTGAGGAGAAAATTAAGCAGTTAGAAATGTGGTGGGTGACTACTTTAGATAGGGAGGGCCTCATAGAGGACGCAAAACACTCAAGATTTATACCTTGAAACTCTTTCAGATCCAGTTTAGATGTCATCTCATCTGCTAAGGGTTTCCAGTCTACATGTCCGCCACCTCCCCAACCAGAGTGAGCGCCTTCCTTTTTGTATCCCAGAGAATATAAAATGTACCTCAGAATGTATTCTTCTGTCAGTTACCCTGGTGCTATTATAGTTAGTTGTTTTCATGTCTATTTCCCCGTTTTGATTTTCAGCTACTTGAGGGCAAGGGCTATGTCTCAATTATCTTTATACCCTCCTCCAGTGCTGTGAATATAGTAGATGTTCAAATTCAAATTGAACCAACTTTAGAAAGTGCTAATTATGAGGACTTTCATTTTTAGAAGCTGTACTTTGTAGCTCACCCAGCTCTGCATCTTAAGCAGATTTTAAAGGAAGCTATTATCCACAAAAGTCATTGCCACTACTGGAAAAGAGGTATTTTTTAGAGGATTTCTAAACTATTAAGCATTCAGAATACTTGCTCAAGCAAGTGACAATTGCCAAGTGCTCTTGCAGAGGAGGTTAAAGTTTGGAAACAATGATCTTTTCCAAAAAATTTCATACAATTACCCCTTGATCCAAAAAGGGAATTCTCAAGCTTTCTGTTTGAAAATATCCCCCCTCAAATTGAGAATTCCCCAGTTGAAAAGAATCAGAAAGAGAGGCTTTTGGTTAATAAACTAGAGCACTGAGCTGAACTTTACACAACACAAGCTGGATTTCACAACAGCCAGTGAGAGTAAGCACAGAGTTTGAAAATTCTACCAGAAAGTTTTGGGTTTTGTTTCTGTGTTTTTTTAATAAACACTTGGCTCTTTTGTTCTGAGCTTAAAGACTGTGCTCGATAGAGTCCTCTATTCTTCGAGTGACACCTTCAAAAAAAATAAGTAAATTGCTCAAATACAAGAATTAATGAGACAAATTTTTAAATGCCCTTTTCTGAAGAATCCAAGTGTTCTCACTTATGGAATCTGATTCTGAAATTCCAATTTAATAAATAAGCTCCCAACCCCCTACCACAAAAAGGAATGTCTCCAAGTTTAGACTGAGGTAGGATAAATACACCACATTCTATTTCAAATACCAAGAACAAGGTAAGTATTTTCCCTGCTGCTTCCCTGCCCTGTAATTTGACATCCATTTTAATGATGCTTGCTTTATTGCTTGTCAGAAAAGTGAAATGGCCTGTCAATTTTATGGAGTTTCTCCTACCTTTTGGATGGTTATATTACATTTCGAAATAAGTGTATAGCTTGCCCATCCCCTCTTTTTTTATCCTAAATGGTGCATGTGTGGGTTTGGTACTTGGCTGCCAGTGGAATGAAGTCATAATTTCAGGAGTCCAGGAGAATAGATCAAAATCACGCCAACACTTTCATGGATGGGTATATGCTGCTAAATGGATGTTTACCTAGAAAAGTCATCATCTGGCATGCAGCATAGCGAATGCTCCTAAGCAGCTAACTCATGTATACTAAACAAATTTGGCTTGGCTGCTGTGAGAGCTGTCCTGTGGAAATTCTCAACATACATTTGTTTGATTGAGCCGTCATTCCCGGTTGATCTGCTGATGATCTGTGTCACTTTGTTTAAATGTCCTAATGTGGTTTTTTCTATATATACAGTGAAAAGCCAGTATGTTCCTGTGATGGATTAAATAGAGGTGAAATTTGAGAGTGACTCCTGTTTTTGATTCCTGTGTTCTCAGACAGGTGGGTCTGGAATGATCAAGACTGTCACATTCAAACACAGGGAAAAATATGGAGCCCTTTTGATTTAAAACACATTATTGTAAAGATATATTTGCTACTGTGTTCTCCCTGTACAAGAAGCTATTTAGGATTCCCCACCTAAACAAACACCATATGGGTTAATTCTCAGCATCCCTTTCAAATGTCCAGAAACCAAGGATACAAAACTCACTGCTGGGAAATGCAGTCTGAGAGAAGTGAGCAAGGCCCACTTCTGATGCACGGATTTGAGAAATCAAATGCAATGTCAGGTTAGAACCGAAGCTCCCGATCTCAAATATCCGAGTAATGGTTCGGATGGAAACCCAACACCACGGTGCCATGCAATGTCTGAGGCACTAATCAAGCGACTTTCCGTGGCTAAAGCACTTCCTCCTGCTAATCTTCCTAGCTAGGCTCTCAGCTTTAATAACCTATGGGATCTGCTGTTAAGTGTGGGGATCTGGGCCCCATCAGCACTGATGTCTCCACTCTGCCAAACCCCAGACAACACGTGATGCGCACACGGTCCCCCCAGCCAGCTCCCGTGGATGTGGTAGACCAAGGCCTGTCTTAAGCTGTGTCCCCCACCCCAAAAATATATTCCTGACCCAACCTGCTCTCATACCTGAGACCCTCCCTGCAATTAAGCATCAGTCCTTTGGGTTAAGGAGAGTCCTCCTGACTGTTGATAGTTTGTTTCTTTCAAGATGCATTTACAAATCTCCTATGGGCCACACAGACACTGAGTCTGCACTCTGGAAGCCCACATGACTGACCTCATTCCTGGCCTCAAAGAGCCACAGTCCAGGAGAGAAGGAAGCTGTGCAAATAAAATATAGTACCCATGATCAACAAACTATGTACAAGGTGCAGAAGAGAAAGGAATTCATTCGGAGGGTGAGAAAGGTTTGGAAATGCTGCCCAGGGATGGTGACACCTAAGAAGGGTGTGAAAGAATAAAGATAGTTTCAAAGGAGCTTCCCAGAGAAAAGGCAAGAGAAGAAAGACCATTCCAGGAAGAAGAAGGAGCATAGTTTAAAGTGTGCCCAGCTTAGTATGGGCATGAGACTAAAGGTTTCTCAGAATCACCTGATTTACAGTGGGAAAGGAGGTAGATAGAGAAGTGAAGGAAAAAGCAATGAGCAGCCAAAGAGTCGAAGACCTCTATGCCATGTTCTAGAGATCTGACCTTTCTCCTATTATGAATATGGTGCTAGTGGAGAGTCTCAGGGGGGAGAATGGAAAGATCGGAGCTGCGTTTTAGGATGATCACTCTCACTCAAAGAACAGGAGACATTTAAGAGGGATGACGTAGAAGGTAGCTGAACCAGTCAGGAGCTATTTCAAAAATCCATGAGAAAGACCACAAAGGCTTTTTTGTTTTTAAACACAAAGTCTGTTTTAAAATGACAGTGATAATGGAGGATGAAGAATAAGAGAGAGAGAGAGAGAGAGAGAGATTTGGGAAGTAAAATTGAGAGAATCTGGTGAAGGAGTGGGGAAGAAGGGCATAAAATAACCCTGATGAACCAATATACTACATCATGAGTTAGTTTGCCAGTGATCAGTAGAGTCTGCCACTCTGAGAGATGGCACACATATGGAAGATGAGAAGACAGAGGCTGGGATGCCAAACACGGGAGTAGGAGCCTTGGGCAGTCAGGATACAACAAGAGAACTCTGGGTACTTAGAGAGTGAAGTCACAGTAGAACCAAGGGGTTTTTCCCTTGATGGAAGATTCCATGAAGATCACAAGATCAGCACAGGGACAGGAGGAAAAAAATGTCATTCTTGCAGGTACAAATAGAGAAAATGCCAGGTAAGGCATTCAAAGTTATCTTCACTAGGTCCAGCAGACTCTTAAGGAATGTGGATACCATACCAGCCTCATTCCTTCAAATTAGTAACTATACTTTTAATGTTGATCACTCTTAAGTTCCTACACTTTAAGTTATTCAGTATATCCTGGTAATCCTAGCTCAGGTACTTGGCTTCACAAGGTGCTTGCCAGATATACAACCCCTTCCTTGCTCAATGTTGCTTGAGATGGAATTCCATGCGGAAAGCTCCAAAACAATTCCTTATCTCAATGGTTTTGACAGAAATTTATTAGGCAAATTCGACTTACATGTAATTTTGCACCCACATTTGAGGACTTTGAGAAAAAAAAATTGTTTAATGTCAATAAATCTAATTTATTAAGATAAATTTTAAAACGCGGTAAGTGAATATACAAAAAATCTTGCAAATCTACATTCTCCATCCATTGCCCTTCCCTTCTCGCCCTCTGCCCAGAACTCCAAAACTCCAAGCATATTGGAGGGGGGGGGGGTGGTCCTCAGTTCACATGTCTCTCAGCCCAGGTGCCTCCTTCCCCAGAAGTGGTTGATCTGTTTGATATTATTTACTTGCGTATTTTCTTAGTAAAAGAAAAGAGCAAAGGGAAAAGAGGGAGAGGCTGAGAGTTGGGTTTTATTTATTATTGTTTGACATTTTTTACGATTATTTTAATTTAGGTCCAACATCCCAGGAGTCTCATTGCCATGGGTGCAACAGATACCAATAAAATAGCATCATGTGCACATATGTATATCTGTCTACTTCCTTTTTTACTAGTCATATTTTCTCTTAGACACACAAAGCAAATCCTGTCAAATTGCAATACACTTCTAGGCATTCCGCTTCGGATTTTTATTTTAATAAGTATAAAAGAAGGAAGAATGAACTAGAAGACATCTATTTGTTTTATGGACTTATTTGCACCATCCAAAAGAGAATGGAAATAAACCTCTTTTAGGGAAGCATGTGCTTACGATTTGATGGCCATCAAAAGTGAATAAAATAATACAAAGTAAAATAAAAACAAGATAGCAGGGATTCTATATTAATTTACATAATCCTGAGTGATTAAGACACAGATTTTAAAAAAGAGATTTTTCTTTTTTTTTCGCTTTTGAGAGTTAACCCCCTGAAACAGAAGAAGGCAAATTTTAATTTTAACTGATAGACATAAAATTGGGATTTATGGTTATATTGGATATAATTGGTAATAATGTGTACATATACCTAGATTTGACTCTCTCCCTAGTTTCTTGAGAAAATGGAAAATGGGTAAAATTTACATTCTTGGCTGCCAAAGTGCTTTGCTTGGGAACTGAGAGGCCAAATTAGTCTTTACTGAGCACCTCAATCTTACACAGGACTCTCTAGCAGACTGGCCCTGAGATCATATTGTAATAAATGCTTTTCTATAGAACTATATAGAATTCTCCTGATTCTGGAGTTTTGAAACATTTTTTAAAAATAATCAAAAACCGCATTTCTTCCTAGGTTAGAGAGCGTTTGAAAGAAAAAAAAGGATACAAGGGATATATAATGAGGGTTTTATTGGTTGTCTCCCCCTAAAACACACACACATACACACACCCCACAGTCTTTCTTTCTTTGACATGACAAAACCCAATCCTACCCACCATGCAAATGCACACAGAAGGAAGGTCAAACAACAAACACTCCAGAGAGTTTTGTCAAAATTGTTAAAGCCTGCAAACAAACACAAACTCAAAATAAATTAGAAATAAACTCCAAACCCAGCCAAACACAAATTAAGCTGAGGAAATCCAAAGCAAACAATCCACAAATCTTCCAAAGTGCTGTACAGTTACTTCCTGTTCCTAGACCGCCGCCTTTGGGGGCTGCTGGAGGAGGGACCCCCCCACGTGCAGGCTGACGGAAGGGCTAGCTCCCCGGCAGTTTCCTCCTCCCCTCCCACTGCCCGGCTTCCTGGAGCCCTGCCCCAGACCGGAGAGCTCCACGCAGAGCGCGGGGCTCTGGCCACCCCGCCGGCCTGGTATTTGGCTCCTCAGTCACCCAGCGCATAAGTATGATGGATGATGATGGATCACAGCCCCACCAAAACCGTGTGAATTTCCCAAGGCTGCTGATTATTCTAATCGAGCCCCCAGAAGAAGCACAGAGCTTTACAAAAGCCTCCAAGGAAACCTCCCATTCCCCTTGTCTGCCTGACACAGACCCCACTACATAAAGAACCTGGCCCTGATACGGCCTCCTGTCTCTGACACACAGATCTGGGCCTCCACACTCATTGTTCAGTGATATGATTTAGCCTTGAATGAATTTTTAATGAACACCCAGAGTTATAGCACAGTGGAATGGCCACTCCAGCTTCTCCCAGGGGAAGATAACAGTTTACGAAGGCTTTCAGGTCACAGCTTTTCTAACGTTCTCTTGGTCTGCTAGACAGTATGGTCAGAAGGCTTTCTTCTTTATTGTCTAGTCTCCTCTCTCTCTCTCTCTCTCTCACGTCTCTCTCTATGGCTGTCTCTGTCTCTGTAACTCTTTAGATCTTTCTTGAATCGCAAAGGTCTCCAAGAGATATCATTCTGTAAGGTAAAGGCGCAATGATAGAATTTGTTCATAACAGATTAATAATATCATGACTAGATCTCTACACGCAGAATTGAATTGTATATGTTGTAATAATGAAGGCTACAAAAAAGAAAAATACAGTACTACTAAATTTAATTATGTTGGGGGTCTTTGACTTAGGTCATTTTTTGCCCTGTAAGGTTACAGCATGTGCAGTGGGAGGAAACTCTGAGTCTTGCAGAACAAGGGTTCAGTGACTGTCACTGGCCTCTTGCAATGTTCCAGGTCAATATAGACAGAATGAATAGTACCATAAATGTCTATAAAACTCCACAGATCAGTCATATTTGGAAATATAGTTGGTGTACTTGCAGCAAAGAATATAACCTCTTGGTCCTCTTTAATGCTTACCATGATCCAATTTTCAATGCTTGGGTATCTAACTCTCCTCCAACCCCCAAATATCCTACCTCTTGAATTCTTAAAATCTCTCAAAACCTGCAATAAATAAACTAGAAAAAGTTAGTCGTACTTCTCAGAGGTAGCTCTAAAACTTCTACATCAGAGGAGCTTAAGAAAATGACTCTGATTAGACAAGGGTAGGGAGAATGGGTTGAAGTTTTGTTTTGAGTTCTTTGCATAAGAATAAGAAAATGTCAATTGAATTTAGAGGTATGTAGAAAATGGTGAAGATTGTGTTAGCTTGGAAAGACTTCCTAAGCCATAGATTGGTACCACTGCCCATACTTTACAATCATGTCTACCCACTTCATACATACACTTAGCTGTTTGGGTTTTTCTTCTGATTAGCTGTGCATCTTTAAAGACTATAATATTTTGAAATAGTTCTTCCAGACAAACAACTCAGAATATACAACCATAACCTTTATTTCCTAAACAAAAAGGGTGGATAAATAAAAGCAATAGACTAGGCTTCTAGAAACCCAGATCGTGTTCCTGGCACTGCCATTAATTAACTGGGAAATTCTGAGCAAACCTTTTCATCTCTCTGGGAATCTATTTCCTGGTCTGTAAAATTACTGAATGCAGAGAGCCCCCAGGGTCCCTTCCAGCTCATAGTCATGAATCCATCAATCTCTGTGTGATCGTGGAAGTAAATTCCTAGAAAGAGCCACATCTATATAGCTTGCTTTGTGCCATAATCAGCATAGCACCATGTGCATATAAATTCAAGAAACGCCATTGAAGGCTGATGAAGGTATTATGAAGCTGATATTATGAAGTTGGCTTGGAGAAGGCCAATGAGAAGATGAAAAGCAATAAAGTTTTCATTTTTACTGAATACTTATTATGTGCCAGGCTGACACAATGTTATGCATTTTATACCATTATCTCATTTAATCTGCCCCCCCAAAAACCTATAAATAGGTATAAATAGGTAACAACCCCATTGGACTGATAAAAAAACTAAGACAGAGAGTGGATGTGTCTGACCCATAGTCTTCCAGTAAACCCACTCTTCTTGGATCCAGGCATAATGTTCCCATACCATTCTATTTCCATTTTATTCTAATAGTTCCATCACCTCCTATCATTTACAGTATCCAAACTATCAAAGACAAATAAAGTCTTTAAAATGTGACAATTACTCCCATGCCCCTTTCTTTTCCAACAAGGGACTGCTATGGCTTTGCTTTACTCCCCTCTGGACACACAGCCTAGCTGCTTAAAAGCCAACTCCAGCTACTTCTCTAGATCAGGGTTTATTCATGTTTTATATGAAAATTGAAGGCTAACTTGTTCAAACATCATAAGCATTTAAAACATAAGCTAGTCATCATTGATTATCTTACCAATTCACAAAGATCATTTTTATAATCTATTATTACTATAACACTTGTTTTTATTATTCTGATCAACTTCTAAATGCAACATGTAAGCAAAATAGAAATTGAAATATAAGCTACAACAAAATGTATTCTTGACATATTGGCAACCTTGTCAAGAAGGGCAAGCTACTTATATCTCAAATACCTCAAATTAATTGCAGAATTACCTCATCATAGGTAACCAAAATGATGACTTTGGAGGATATTTCTACTTATGATTCCAGTTCAAAATTATGAATATATATGCAAACATTTACATACCTATACTTTAATTTCTACAGATGTGATGAAAAAGACATTTGGACATTAGGTGAGCTTTTATATTATTCTAAGTAATTGAATCTCCAATCCTCAACGCTTCTTCATGGGAATCTATTTCCTGATCGTTAGCCAGAATGCTGTGATATTGACCTGCAAAGCCCAAGTTTGGATCTCTTCATTTATTGGTCTCAGAAATTTACCATGTTTGAGAAAAGTCCAAGATTTGGAGATCTGCACCAACAGAGCTGTTAGAATCAAAGAGCAGGATATAGTGTGATTTCCATCGCTTCAGTCAGAGTCTGCAAAATGCCAATATTTTGCATATCTTCAAAGAGCAGAATCTGTCTCCAAAAACCGTACAAAATGGCCCACTACAAAGGAAACTCCTTCAAGATCTTTGTTATTGAACTAGGACCAGAAATCAGAGGAAAACCTCTGAGAACAGTATAAAAATGACAGATATAAGAGGAGGCCGCCCACACCATGAAATGAGAGACTTTTTGCTGACAGATGAGCACCTTTGAACTCTAACCCAATAAAAGAATTAGCACTCCCAATGTATAATCAGTACAGCAAGCAAAATATGTCAACACACGATAGGCAGGATAATCAATCGACGTGAGAGGTAGGAAACAGCCAGACTAAATAGCAGTCCAGTCCCAGTGAGTCAGACAGCCCTTTCCTGCTCCTTAAATTTCTCATACCACGGGGACGAGGAATTAATATGCAATAAAGAAAAACCCCTAACAAGTAAACCAACAGAGCAAGGCTGCAGAGTCCAAACTAAGAAGTGACCCAGGATTCCCAAAACTGAGGCTCCTGATGCTTTTCTTTTTCTTAGAAGTGTTCTAAGGGTCTTTCTCTAGTCGGATAGTAGACAATTTTAAATGATCAACCACAGCCCTATTCTTTACTCTCCCTTCCCGTGAAGATTTCAGAGATAATCAATGTAGCAGGAGCTACAGACAAAGAGGGTGAGCTTTTAATCCTGGTTGGCTGTGTGCTAACACCGACCTCAGGCAAATACTTTAACCAGGTTGGGTCTCGGGGCCGTATTCATCTATAAAAACAGAAGAATAACACTTTTTAAGGGGATTTTATAACAATTAAAAGAAATAGATAAACTGCCTTCTGTGATACCTAAAGCGGGTAAACGGTCATGTTCAACAAAGGCAGGGATGGCAATCGCAGTCTCCTTGTAACGTGGTGCGTTGACCCCTGCAAGCATCTAAGAAATGTGGTGACGTCCTCATATATTAAATAATAATCTCACAGGACAAAACAGAATAGCTTAGTTTCAGACGTGCATAAGACGGGGCAGATAACCCAGGTCTGAATTCCCTTTCTACCATATGTTAGCTGTGTGGTAGTCGAAGAATCACCCAATCTCTCTGGGTCACAGTCGACTCATCTGTAAAGTTGGAGAAACAGTATCTCACCAACCTGCAGGGCCGAGTCTGAGAAGAGGGTGTCACGTTCCTTTCAGCTTTTTCTCAATAACTGTGAATCGTCTGTTGCTGGTTCACCTTATCTCAGGGATCAACTTGACAAAACCAACAAGAAATCGTCTCGATTCCCAAATCTACATCCCTTCAGGAATTCAGAAATGATTCTTTCATTTTGCTTGCGTTTTCCATTTTTCCAAAGAAGAATCACTTGTGTTCTCCACTTAAAATCACATAGTAAATCTGCAGGATTTTCACAGTGTGCTTTGCATGGTTTTTGTGTCGTAATTGTTTTAAAAACTCAGCCCCAACCTTTCTAGCTCCAAACCACAGGTGGGTATATTTTGTAATACCTTCCACTCATGCTGCCTATAATTCAAGATCCCACCTGCTTTAAACTGAATAGCTCTGTGTGATGCAATATTTTATTTTTCACTTATCTCATTTTAAATATGTTTGCTTTCCAAACAGATGCATTGCAAGAATGGCTTTTCAACTACTTGTTTTTAACCCTCCTAACTGCACCCTCCTGATGTTAGCAGCACTTAAACGGGCAATTTTCTTCACTGACCATGGCAAATACCATTTGAATTAGCTAAGAATTTCTCTTTGGGTTCATGAGATAGAAGAACATTCATCCTATTGCAGCTGGCTGATGATAATAATTTTAAAGCCACTTGCAGGAAAGTAACTTAAAGTCAGAGAAGTAGAAATATTGTGAGGTTTTCTAAACAACTGCTTAACCTTGTTCTTGTGAAAAGAAAATTCTCTTTTCTGATATGTGTGGATATAGGCAAATTCAGACATTCTAGTTTTTGTCAGTCACTGATACTACAGCTACAAAAATGAAATCTGAGGCCTAATTTGCCTTAGAATTCAGAAACTGAAGAGCTTTCAGACAGCAACAATAAGTCATTTTCCACGTTTATTTTCCATGCACATAGGACACACCACTTTGCCATCAACATGTCAGACGAAATCCAAAATGGCTTAGCACAAAAATTACCCAAAGAATAGCCATCAGAAAAAGAGATGTGACAAAACAACTATGCTAAAATAGTACTTTAACTTGAATTATATTTGCATTCATTTGTTTCCTAATACTTTTGGAGAACTTTGTGGAGAAAAGACTGGGCTTTTGTCTGGTAGTTTTTAAAATATCAAACATTCGCCCTCCATCAGCAACCCCTTCTTGGATGTGACAGTGTGATAGAATAAAGGCCAACTTTTGTTTTGGAATCTCATTGACGTGGCCTTTGGCAGCGAACGAGACCTGTTCTCGTTTATTGTGTCCTTTGTACACTGATGCCTACTTATAAGGAAGGGCAATAAGGGAGGCCCGTAACAATGTCTCAACTTTCTCCCCTAGAGACGGAGCCCCCATGGTTTCTATAATTTAGAGCATGAGCAATATTTGTTGTCACAGGAGAGAAGAAAAGTGCCAGACAAATAAGAAACATCATTTGACACTTCTCTTCCATGTTTAGGAAGTTAAGTGAGTCGTGAGATTGTGCCTAGGAATGAATGAATATCTCATCACAGATTAGATTGAACCAGTCCCATGCACAGCACCCTCTCAAAACACAGCCTCCTCTCCCCTTTGATTGTACCTGGATTATCTTAGGGCCCTTTAAAATGCTTTCCATGAACTCACAGAATAGTTATTTCAGGACAAAATAATTGACAATGCAAAACATTGTCAGTATTTTATCTTCTGCAGAGTTGCCCCTATTAGCAATAATTAAAAGGACTTACCTGCCACCAACATAAACATAAAATGCTTAGTCTTTCCTTTAGATCAAATCAGTGATAGAAATTAACTGTAAGCATAGCTCCTACCTGTTCTCCTCTACCCATTTTAGCAATCTTGTCTGTCTCTACGTGAATATATGCACATACGTGTATGTGTCTGTGCATGCATATGTCACCATAGCAGTTCTACTTTCCATTGATAGTAACCTGGTAAATTTTCATTTCTATCCTTTAAAAAAATGTGGGAAGGTGCTTCATTGTTTCAGGATGAAATTATTAACCTATATATAAATATCTGAAGACTAGTAAGAGAAACTGGGCCATTTCCATTTTCCAGAAGACATTAATGCCAAAAAAAAAAAAAAAAAAAAAAAAACGTTTGGCAAAGCTCTTTTCTTTCTAAGCATTAAGAAAAAGATGGTCATAAAACCAAAAGGAAAGATATTCCTCTCCTCTCCAAACAATTCAGATCCCAAACTAACCACAAACAGGAATGTTTATAAAAATGACTTGCTTGCAATTCTCCTTGTTAGGCAGTTCATCCTATAGAAAAAGCCTTCTGTAAAGAACATCACTTACTGGCAGATTCATTCAGTGTTCAGGTTAAAACCCAAAGACAGCATTGCACTGTGAATTTCCCTCCTGATTTCCTGACATCTCCACTGTGACAGAGCTCCACATTACATATTGTCACTGCGATGGTACCTCTAACAAAAGGACAATGCCTTCTGCTAAAGTACTAAAATAACCAAAAGTTGCAAGGCCAGATGTGTCATCCATACCTTACATAAATACTTATGTTAAAGAATTTCTTTGGGTTATGTTTGTTACAATGATCTTACTCTTGGAAAACCCATGCCGTTTTCCACGAAAAATAAGACGATGTTCCCCATGTTTCTTACTTAGCTTCTGTGACACTCCATTGGCAATGCCATGGGTAGGCCATCAAAATAATACCAGACAAATGCTCCTGACAGCTGGGGTCTATCAGTTTTCACAGCAGGTTTCTTCCCCTACAGCTGACAGGAAAAATAAACATCTTCCAAAGAAAATGAAGGCAAATGCCAAATGTCTCATTGATTCCCAGTAAAAATCCCTTTTTAAATATTAATTATGATAATGTTTGACTTTAAAAGAAAGGCAAAAAGGAAAAGTTTCAGTCAGGTGGGAAGAACTTTAGGAACATTATGATCTCAACAATGTGATGTAACCAAAATATATAAGAATGTCGCTAATCTTCATTTGACTGCAGACCGACCATGGGCTTTTCAAAGGACTGGAACGACCTCTCAGTTTGGGTCAGAGACTTTTTTCTTCAGAAAGGTTCAACTGTTCAGTTCGGTGGCCATTGAATTGCAGCTCCAGAAATACTATCTACTATGGAGCACTTATTTTTATGTTTTATTTCTGGTCAAGAAAACACCAGTGACTCTAAAACATCTATGCTTTATCCAAATTGCTTTAGAAGAGAAATAAAACCAGGTTACCTTCAAAAGAACGTAGAGCTACAAGGAAGTAATAGGAACAACAGCAGCCGCAGAAAAATCAGTGACAACTCTGGGGAAAGTTGTTCCTGAGCTCAGTGGGAATATGACAAAGGTGGTGGGTTCTAGGAAGCCAGAGACCCCACGGGGCTGGGAGGCTAACAGGGACTTGTGTTCATCAAGCCAGGTAGAGATGCCACTAAAGGCCATCAACACCTGTACTCGCTAAGCAGGTGAAAAGAGACAATGGCAGAATAATTTGAGAAATCCTGTGGCGATTCATCAGCAAGAAAGAGAAAATAGGCTTTCTTAAACAGGTGTTTAGATAACTGTCGAAAGCATTTCATTTGTGTGTGAACACTTCCCAATTCTACTATTTGCTTTTAATCCTGCCACTTGTAAGCAGAAGGCAGAAGCTAACCATTATAGGCTATTTTCTCAGTAAAGAATTACAGCATTATGAGGGTAGGGGAAAGGCACAAGTGAATGGATGGTGCATATTTTCAGGGCGTTTGAAGTTACCAATACCTGAGGGCAGATGCGAGGATTCTGTTTTAAACCTAAAGAACCACCACGTAAATGTGAGTAATTCAAAATGTCAGCATAGAATCCAAGAAGAGTTCATTCAACCACAGAGAGGCCACCGTGCACCTCACCCATTACATTCAGGAACAGAAACATCCTGGTAATCACACCTCTTTCCTCCTTAAGCAGGTAGGAATGGGCCCCATCTCTTTTAGTCACAACCTATACTTAAGGAAACAACACCAAGAACCAGAAGTGACACATCCAGTCATCAAATTTAATCCTCCTCTCAACAACCGAAGCCTAAAAGGATAGTGCCAAATCAGGCATCAAATCCAGACTTTCCATCTCCCAAGTTCATGGTTCTCTCTATCCATCAGCTACACTTGGGCAAGTTCAGCAGCTGTCCCAGGCATAGTAAGAATGATATCCTAGAACGAGCTCTGGCCTGGGAAGCATGGGACCTCGGTTCTAGCTCCAGCCCCTGCAGCAAACCAACAATGGCCATGTCTTTAACCTCTCATGGTAAGTGAGCTGGATATTCCTCTTTCAATTCTAAGAATCCACAAATCTGAAATTTGAATTACAAGGAAAATGTTGAAAATGAAGAAAGAGAAGAAACTGTGGCAGGGGCTTCCTCCTGTCTGAGCAATTAAGCGACTAACAAACACATTTCTTCACAGGACACTGGCCTGCAGGACTGGGGCAAGGCAGTTTCCTCCAAGGAAGCAATTACAGGTAGTGAAAAGGGAGAAGAGAGCCCCACTCCTTTGGCTCAACTATGAATCTTTTTCAAGGAATAGGCTCGCCACATGATTCCATTTTCAGTTCCAATTTCTCTCAAAAATGAAGAATTTGCAAGTGTACAAACCAAGCCCATAATTCCTAAGAACATGACATCTTAACATAAGATGGTCACTAAAAAGTTACATGAAGATTCTTTACCTGGAAAAGAACATGCACTTTGAAATAAAATAGGTATGTACAGAAGAATTTTGAAGATAACTAAAATAAAGACTATTTCTTAAATGAACACGACTTTACGCAGGGTATGTTTTCATCTCCCGTAAAGGATCTTGACGTTCCACAGAATAATATAGTAGGCAAATTTGGCAATGACGGCAGTGTACAGTATTTTTCTTGTAACTTACACCTCCTATGAAGTCACCGCAGTCATGACAAACTCCAATCCTGCTGGAATGAGGTTCAGAGAACACACTGAGAGGTGATACATGGTCTAACAAGGAGAGGTCTATAATCTGTCACAACCAGGAAACAGGGTAAGGTTTCTAGATTCTTCAGGGCTAAATTCTTAGGTTCTGATGGCTTTTAAATTTTGATCAATTACTATGAACAATCTTCTTAAAATGCATTATCTTTTTCTCTACTCATTTTTGTGAGCACAGGTATTGTACCATGGGAGATTATAGCTGCTTCGGGATACCATTAAGAAATACAGAGTTGTTTGTCTTACAATGGGTATTTTCAGGATGCCGTGCTATTTTAGATGGCGTTTCTGCTTTCTTCCCCTACATCTATTGCCAGTGTCCTCTGCCAGCTGCACAGTGGTCCATTGTCAGTAGGTCTAATTCTTGCCATCTCTCTAGTATGTTCTACGTGGTGCCACGATTGCTTAAATCCTATATTCGTGCTCGCTTTCCTTTGTTCCCATCCTTACTTCCTGCTGCCTGCTTGCACTGCCATGTTTTTATAGCCTAGGCCAACCAATGAGAACGCTCCTTTCTTCTGGTTGGTAAACCAAACAATTACAGCACATCTTTCTTTAAAGCAAATCACTTCACTTCTTTCTTCTTTTTGCTTACAATTCTTAAAACTCTTCTCTGTATTAAGGTTGGAAGGTGTCACTGCTCAGACTCAGAAATTCTCAGGTATTTCTAAGTTAATAACATCTCCAGAGGATTAGAGGGGGACCTGAGCAATAAATAGGTGGATATGATTAAAATTCTATTTTCTCTAATACAGATTACCTACAATAATCCAAGCAAGAATCTAGGCTTCTTGGGAGGAGAGAAGATGGCGGAAGAGTAAGACGCGGAGATCACTTTCCTTCCCACAGATACAGTAGAAATACATCTACACGTGGAACTGCTCCTACAGAACACCCACTGAACTCTGGCAGAAAACGTCAGACCTCCCAAAAGGCAAGAAACTCCCCCCGTACTTGGGTAGGGCAAAAGAATCTAGGCTTCTTGAAAAGAATAAGCATGCTGTAAAGAATTAGGCAATTAATTTTTGTAAAGAATCTTGGCAACCTTAAGAGGAAGAGAATTTATGCCTCATAATATAATATTCTATGTTGTGCAAATAAATAAGAATTATAAGCTCTTTATATCAGTTCCCATTTTTTAAAATAGTTACCAGTGGAAGGCTTGTTTGTACCAATAAGTATTCCCAATAAAAATGTTCGAAGGTCAGATTTATATCCTTTTGTTATTTGATTTGTTGCCCAAGTTGCTGTGTGTGACATTAGAACTTACCAGGAATTAGTGTGATATTGAAGAGAAAACTGATGTGTTTTGATAACAGAAAATGGACACCATGATCATTTACATTCCTGAATGATGTCTAATATAACCAAAGTCCAAGCTGAATATCGAATATGGAAAAAAATACAAATAATGCAGCTGAGTTTATACCAGAAACACAATATTATTCCCAAAGTAAAATAAATCACAGAGAAAGAATAAATTTTCTGTTCACAGGTATGAAACTTTGTATTTGTTTATTTCTTTTCCTTGACCTAGAACCCAAAAGCCTTTGCCTAACATGTCTGAGAAATTTGACTCCATTGAATGGAGTCAAAAAAGACAATTATTTTCATGTTTAAGACCCAAGACACTAAAATGTCCCCCAAACCATCAGCCTTAAAAATTAAATTTGACTTTTAGCAGAGATTCACCTACCCAGGCCCCCTAATACATCAATGTGTATTAAATAAAGCCCAACCATATGGCCTAGTGAAAAATATATGGACTTTATAGTAAGAAAAATCCTCATTCTAAAACCAAGTTCTGTCATTCACAAGCATGCAACCTTGGACACATTACTTTACCTCTCGGAATCTCTATATTTTTATATGTAAAATAAAATACCACTAGTTTTGTTGTGGAGCTTGAGGCTTGGCACAGTACAGAGAAAGTACATAATAAATTATAATTATTATCATCATTATTTTCCAGAGTGCTCTGGTAAGCAGAAGGAATTACTAAATTGGGTCACGAGTCTATGATCTACATGCTCTGAAAGTGCCTCTCAAACTGTAACGTGCAGAGAAACCACCTGAGGTCTTGTTAAAATGCAAGTTCTGACTCAGTAGATCTAGGTGGGGCCTGAGACTCTGAATTTCTAACAAGCTGCTGGGGGATTTTAATACTGCTGGTTCATGAACCACACTTTGAGTAGCAAGGCTTACTATGAATCTGGACGTTATGAATCATTACAATGTCACTGATTCCTAAGAGGCAGAAGTTTCTTAAATGAAGACTTCATATACAGAGGCACTAAGAGGAAAAAGAAAAAAGAAAGGCACCTTCCATAAGACAATTAACCTCTTTAGGTTTACAGGGAAGAAAGAGTTTGCCTAAAGTTCCTTTCCATTAAAAAATTTTGTTTCCTTAGAGCTCATAACCATACTTAACTTCAAATTTTCTGATTATCTGCAAGGGGGAAACTATATAGGATCCTTTGCAAATATTTAGAAGTAGTGAATTGGATACCTCACCCTGTTTTGGAAGATGAGTGTTATGGACTGATGTATCCCCCCAAAATTCATATGTTGAAGCCCAGTGTGATAGTAGTTAGAGATGGGGCCTTTGGGGAGTAATTGGGTTTAGATGAGGTCGTGAAAGTGATGCCCTCATGATGGGATTAGTGCTCTTATAAGAAGGGGAAGAGACACGAGAGCACTCCTCCACCTCACCCCCTCCATCTCCATCCCATGAGGATACAGAAACAAGACAATCATCTGCAAGCCAGAAAGAGAGCCCTCACCAGGACCTGATCGTGCTGACACCCTGATCTCTGCCCTCCCAGTCCCTAGAACTGTGATAAATTTCTGTTGTTTAAGCCCCTTAGTCTATAGCGTTTTGTTATAGCAGCCCAAACTTGACTAATACAATGAGGATACTACAGAAATCTTCCTGAAACTAATCATACAGACTTATCTTTGATGGAAATTCTTTTTAAAGATCTTTGACATTAATGAGAATTTTTTAACATGGCTCCTAATAAGATGCATTAGCAATATAAGGGACATAAGGGAATCACCAACTATAACTCCACTGTGTTTCAGATGAGAAAGCTGAGGCCCAGAAGAGGCTCCCGACTTGTTCCAACTCACTAGTATCATATAAACAAAAACAAAGACTCAGTTCTCCTAAGTCCCATTCAAAGTGCCTCACAGGCTTTGAATACTTCTTTTCTGACACAGAATCCTCATTATGTTTCATAATTAAATCACTATTAATTATCAGAGAGGTAATATATAACCCCAAACCAAAACCAGGTTGGGATATATGTAGATGACAGATGCGCCCCAACAGTCAGATGATATTTACATGGTTTCCAATGGCCCCAGAGATTTAGTCTAAGATGCAAACAAGCCAAAAAAATGTACTTTTCTCCCTCTGTCAGAATTTATAGTCAAATGCTTAAAGCTTCCATTAAGCCCATGACATTTCATCATCTTCTCAACAGTCCTGTAGTTATTCCAATTGAAATAAAAAAAAACTCACTGTTCTGGGGGACCACCTCCTGTAGGACTGGCTCAAGAGCTCAGTTTCTTAGTCTGACCTTGAAAACTAAGACAAGCATCTTCAAGACTACTGAGGTTTTGTCAAATTCCTACCGTGCAAAGACCATGATGTTCTGGTTTAAAAGCTGAAAATAGCATCCTTTCAGTGGCACAGCTAAGCCCTCCATCAGATTTTATGGTAGTAAAAGTTCGGCATGGCTTTCAAAGTTTTTCTGATCTGACCAGTGGTACATTTCTCTAAGTCTACCACAACTTCTGGAACAAGCGGTCAATCTCCAGTTAGTCTGAAGAAGTCACGACTCATGACCCCTCTAATCAGAGACCTCGAAGTCACGATTGTACAAACCTCCATCTTCACCATGATGTGAAAGAAGACGGTTGTTCTTCTGAAGGGTACACAATGTGAAACATGACTGGCAAGTTTTCTCCATAAACAGAAAAAATCTATCACTCACAGAGCTGCCTTTATTTGAGCAAGACATTTGCAAAGCTTAGCGTCTCCTTGAATCTATTAGAAACCCTTCCCTGAGTGAGGAAACAGACATTGTAAATGAACCATGACTCAGAAACCCCCTTGTACCAGAAAATATCCTACAGATTCCAGAGGCATTTTATGTTCTGTCTATTTTCCTGACATACTAGTTCTAACTATCTGATTCATTTATTTTTTTGTTTAATGCTTTAACCAGTTTCAGTAGATTATTACAGTCAAACAAGTGATTTCTTTCAGGGTTAGGTTTTTTTTCTCCGTCTGACGTTGGAAGAGTTTCAGATTCAGTTGAAGGAAAGGCTCTGTTATATACTACAGAAACACCAAATACCATATATTCAGCTTAGCTACAATAAGAAAAGCCAGACCCAGATGTCTCAAACTAAGCAGAGGAAAAGGAGGAAAGTTAAAATTTAATGTTCATTTGCAGAAACTCCCTACTTGCATACACCCCAGATAACCAGTTGGAATCAATGAAAATTTACAAGCTTACAGAATAAAAATGTAATTCACTCATCTCAGAAGACCTTGCAGCACTTTCCATTTTTAATGTCCTACAGAGATGACTTCAATGGCACCAGAATAACTCATCAATTAAGAGAAAAGAAAGGTGCATTTCCATGCTTTTTCCAGTAGAAAACATAGCTATGAATCACAAACTCGAGTTGCCTGTGCACATAACCTATATTTAGCTTATAGGTATTCTCTCAAATTCTGTCCACATCTGGCCCATAGTTGTTCATTTGAATCAAAATATAAAAAACTGGGACTTCCCTCGTGGCCCAGTGGTAAAGAATCCACCTTGCAATGGAGGGGATGCAGGTTCGATCCCTGGTCAGGGAACTAAGATCCCACATGCCGCGGAGCAACTAAGCCTGCATGCCAAAACTACTGAGCTCACGCGCCTCAGGTAGAGCTCGCGTGCTGCAAACCACAGAGCCCACATGCCCTGGAGCCTGCGTGCCACAACTAGAGAAGAGAAAACCCGTACGCCACAACTAGAGAGAAGCCCGAGTGCCACAACGAAGAACTCGTGTGCCACAATGAAAGATCCTGCATGCCTCAACGAAGATCCCGCGTGCCGCAACTATGACCTGACGCAGCCATAAATAAATAAATAAATTAATTAATTAAATAAATCTTTAAAATAATATGTAAAAAATTATTACGACTTTTGATACAGAGATTCCATTTCTAGAAATAAGACAGTGTGTGAAAATGTATCTGATAGAGAACAATCATACATAACAATTATTGAGCATTTATTATGAAGTAGGCATTGTCCTAAGACTTTATATCCAGTGTAGAAGCACAACTCTAAGAGCCATATACTGTCACTATATCCACATTGGTTGAGGACATGGAAGTTTCGAAAAGGTCCCTTGGTCAAACAGTAATCAGTGGCACATATTCAAAAGCCCACACTCTTAACCGCTCTACGGAAATATATGTGAATGTTACAGCATTATTAATAATAATGAAAAATCTTCACAATCAAATGTCCAACAAGAGAAGCTTTGGGAAAATAAACACAATGGAATTCAAAGCAGCCATATGTTGAAGAATAGTATCATACAACATGAGAAAATGTTCGTAACATACTGAGTGACAATATAAAGCAAGTTTTCAAAACAGATAGCATGAAGTGATGCCCTATTGGTCACATACGATTTATACAAAGGAAAAAATATGAAAAGATGTTGAAAGTGGTTATCTCTGAGGATAAGCTTATGCGTGAAGTTTTTCTCTGCTATTCTTTGTATTTAAAAATATTCTACAATAAATATTGCAGAAATACATTTCCATTTGAAAAGCTAATTAATAAAATGGCAGCCATTACCTAGTAAACTCCCTCAAAATACCTCCGCTACCACAAAAATATCATTTTGATTGTGTCTGTTCCATCCGTTGTAACACAGATTTTTTTAAAAGCCCATGTGAAAATGTCAGCTAACAGACTTTAATAATCTTATAAGGAAGAAGTCATCAGCATTTTTCTAATGGTTCTGCCAAGTAAGTTCCTACTCCTTGGGAAGACCTTGGGGACATAGTTCTATGTGAAAGTCATTTAAAGTCTTGAGGCACAGCCCAAACTCAAACACAGCACAAATTCAAGATGGCGGACACCTAGACAGGGAGAAGGAACCTCTGATGCTCAGGCACTTCACTGGGAGATTGGTTAATGACATCACTGTGTTCACAGCGGATGCCTGAATCTTCCAAACAGGGTATTAAATTAATGGTAGCTCTCCTTCCTTCTCAGTTCACCCATGCTGAAAAGTGTTTTTCACCTTTTAAAATCCGTCTGATTTGAAGTAAATGGATAGTTTTCTGCACTAGTAGCATGAAACGTATGAGAGTCAGTTTATGGCAGTCACAAGTTTAGTAATTACTGAAGTAAAAGGGCTAGAAGAGTAATTAATATGAGATTAATTGAGCTGTATGGGGAACAGAGAAAATTGTGCAATACAGGCTTGAGATTCCCCTTTCCAAATGTGAAGCCATAAAATGTTGATCTCATGCAACCATCACGATAGTAACATAAGGCAAGTGGAGATGGTGGGAGGAAGAGACTGACATTTAAAGAATGCCTAGGGACAAAAGCTGGACTGAGGAGCTTCAAGATGGCGGAAGAGTAGGACGTGGAGATCACCTTCCTCCCCACAGATACATCAGAAATACATCTACAGGTGGAACTGCTCCTACAGAACACCCACTGAACGCTGGCAGAAGACCTCAGACCTCCCAAAAGGCAAGAAACTCCCCACGTACTTGGGTAGGGTAAAAGAAAAAAGAAAAAACAGAGACAAAAGAATAGGGACAGTACCTGCACCAGTGGGCGGGAGCTGTGATGGAGGAAAGGTTTCCACACACTAGGAAGCCCCTTCGCGGGCGGAGACTGCGGGTGGCGGAGGGGGGGAGCTTCAGAGCCACGGAGGAGAGCGCAGCCACAGGGGTGCGGAGGGCAAAGAGGAGAGATCCCCGCACAGAGGCTCGGCGCCGAGCAGCACTCACCAGCCCGAGAGGCTTGTCTGCTCACCCGCCGGGGCGGGCGGGGGCTGGGAGCTGAGGCTCGGGCTCTGGCCGGATCGCAGGGAGAAGACTGGGGTTGGCGGCGTGAACACAGCCTGAAGGGGTTAGTGCGCCACAGCTAGCCGGGAGGGAGTCCGGGAAAAAGTCTGCAGTTGCTGAACAGGCAAGAGACTTTTTTTTGCCTCTTTGTTTCCTGGTGTGCGAGGAGAGGGGATTCAGAGCACCGCCTAAACGAGCTCCAGAGACGGGCGCGAGCCGCGGCCATCAGCGCGGACCCCAGAGACGGGCATGAGACGCTAAGGCTGCTGCTGCCGCCTCCAAGAAGCCTGTGTGCGAGCGCAGGTCACTCTCCACACCTCCCCTCCCGGGAGCCTGTGCAGCCCGCCACTGCCAGGGTCCCGTGATCCAGGGACAACTTCCCCGGGAGACTGCACGGCGCGCCTCAGGCTGCTGCAACGTCACGCCAGCCTCTGCCACCGCAGGCTCGCCCCGCCTCCTCCATACCCCTCCCTCCCCCTGGCCTGAGTGAGCCAGAGCCCCCGAATCAGCTGCTCCTTTAACCCCGTCCTGTCTGAGCGAAGAACAGACGCCCTCAGGCGACCTACATGCAGAGGCGGGTGCAAATCCAAAGCTGAACCCCAGGAGCTGTGCGAACAAAGAAGAGAAAGGGAAATCTCTCCCAGCAGAATCTGAAGCAGTGGATTAAATCTCCACAATCAATTTGATGTACCCTGCATCTGTGGAATACTTGAATAGACAACGAATCATCCCAAATTGAGGAGGTGGACTTTGGGACCGAAGATATTTTTTTTTCCCCTTTTTCTCTTTTGGTGAGTGTGTATGTGTATGCTTCTGTGTGTGATTTTGTCTGTATAGCTTTGCTTTTACCATTTGTCCTAGGGTTCGGTCTGTCCATTTTCTTTTTTCTTTGTTTTTTTAAAAAAATTTTTTCTTAATAATTATTTTTTATTTTAATAACTTTACTTTATTTTATTTTATCTTCTTTCTTTCTTTCTTTCTATTTTTTTTTCCCTTTTATTCTGAGCCATGTGGATGAAAGGTCCTTGGTGCTCCAGCCAGGCATCAGGGCTGTGCCTCTGAGGTGGGAGAGCCAAGTTCAGGACACTGGTCCATGAGAGACCTCCCAGCTCCATGTAATATCAAACGGTGAAAATCTCCCAGAGATCTCCATCTCAATGCCAAGACCCAGCTTCACTCAATGACCAGCAAGCTACAGTGCAGGACACCCTATGCCAAACAACTAGCAAGACAGGAACACAACCCCATCCATTAGCAGAGAGGCTGCCTAAAATCATAATAAGGCCACAGACACCCCAAAACACACCACCAGACGTGGACCTGCCCACCTGAAAGACAAGATCCAGCCTCATCCACCAGAACACAGGCACTAGTCCCCTCCACCAGGAAACCTGCACAACCCACTGAACCAACCTTAGCCACTGGGGACAGACACCAAAAACAACGGAAACTACGAACCTGCAGCCTGCGAAAGGGAGACCCCAAACACAGTAAGTGAAGCAAAACAAGAAGACAGAAAAACACACAGCAGATGAAGGGCCAAGACAAAAACCCACCAGACCTAACAAATGAAGAGGAAATAGGCAGTCTACCTGAAAAAGAATTCAGAATAATGATAGTAAAGATGATCCAAAATCTTGGAAATAGAATACAGAAAATACAAGAAACAATTACCAAGGACCTAGCAGAACTAAAGAGCAAACAAACAATGATGAACAACACAATAAATGAAATTATAAATTCTCTAGAAGGGAGCAATAGCAGAATAACTGAGGCAGAAGAACGGATAAGTGACCTGGAAAATAAAACAGTGGAAATAACTACTGCAGAGCAGAATAAAGAAAAAAGAATGAAAAGAACTGAGCACAGTCTCAGAGACCTCTGGGACAACATTAAATGCACCAACATTCGAATCATAGGGGTCCCAGAAGAAGAAGAGAAAAAGAAAGGGACCGAGAAAATATTTGAAGAGAGTATAGTTGAAAACTTCCCTAATATGGGAAAGGAAATAGTTAATCAACTCCAGGAAGCACAGAGAGTCCCATACAGGATAAATCCAAGGAGAAACACACCAAGACACATATTAATCAAACTATAAAAATTAAATACAAAGAAAAAATATTAAAAGCAGCAAGGGTAAAACAACAAATAACACACAAGGGAATCCCCATAAGGTTAACAGCTGATCTTTCAGCAGAAACTCTGCAAGCCAGAAGGGATTGGCAGGACATATTTAAAGTGATGAAGGAGAAAAACCTGCAACGAAGATTACTCTACCCAGCAAGGATCTCATTCAGATTTGACGTAGAAATTAAAACCTTTACAGACAAGCAAAAGCTAAGAGAATTCAGCACCACCAAACCAGCTTTACAACAAATGCTAAAGGAACTTCTCTAGGCAGGAAACACAAGAGAAGGAAAAGACCTACAATAACAAACCCAAAACAATTAAGAAAATGGTAATAGGAACATACATATCAATAATTACCTTAAATGTAAATGGATTAAATGCTCCAACCAAAAGACATAGACTGGCTGAATGGATACAAAAACAAGACCCGTATATATGCTGTCTACAAGAGACCCACTTCAGACCTAGGGACACATACAGACTGAAAGTGAGGGGATGGAAAAAGCTATTCCATGCAAATGGAAATCAAAAGAAAGCTGGAGTAGCAATTCTCATATCAGACAAAATAGACTTTAAAATAAAGACTATTACAAGAGACAAAGAAGGACACTACATAATGATCAAGGGATCGATCCAAGAAGAAGATATAACAATTGTAAATATTTATGCACCCAACATAGGAGCACCTCAATACATAAGGCAAATACTAACAGCCATAAAAGGGAAAATTGACAGTAACACAATCATAGTAGGGGACTTTAACACGGCACTTTCACCAATGGACAGATCATCCAAAATAAAAATAAATAAGAAAACACAAGGGCTTCCCTAGTGGCGCAGTGTTTGAGAATCTGCCTGCCAATGCAGGGGACATGGGTTCGAGCCCTGGTATGGGAAGATCCCACATGCCGCGGAGCAACTAGGCCTGTGAGCCACAATTACTGAGCCTGCGCGTCTGGAGCCTGTGCTCCGCAACAAGAGAGGCCGCGATAATGAGAGGCCCGTGCACGGCGATGAAGAGTGGCCCCCACTTGCCGCAACTAGAGAAAGCCCTCACACAGAAACGAAGACCCAACACAGCCATAAATAAATAAATAAATAAATAAATAAAAGCTCCATGTAACATATGTCAATTATCAAAAAAAAATAAAATAAAACACAAGCTTTAAGTGATACATTAAACAAGATGGACTTAATTGATATTTATAGGACATTCCATCCAAAAACAACAGAATACACATTCTTCTCAAGTGCTCATGGAACATTCTCCAGGATAGATCATATCTTGGGTCACAAATCAAGCCTTGGTAAATTTATGAAAATTGAAATCGTATCAAGTATCTTTTCCGACCACAACGCTATGAGACTACATATCAATTACAGGAAAAGATCTGTAAAAAATACAAACACGTGGAGGCTACACAATACACTACTTAATAACGAAGTGATCACTGAAGAAATCAAAGGGGAAATCAAAAAATACCTAGAAACAAATAACAATGGAGACACGACGACCCAAAACCTATGGGATGCAGCAAAAGCAGTGCTAAGAGGGAAGTTTATAGCAATACAAGCCTACCTCAAGAAACAGGAAACATCTCGAATAAACAACCTAACCTTGCACCTAAAGCAATTAGAGAAAGAAGAACAAAAAAACCCCAAAGTTAGCAGAAGGAAAGAAATCATAAAGATCAGATCAGAAATAAATGAAAAAGAAATGAAGGAAACAATAGCAAAGATCAATAAAACTAAAAGCTGGTTCTTTGAGAAGATAAACAAAATTGATAAACCATTAGCCAGACTCATCAAGAGGAAAAGGGAGAAGACTCAAATCAATAGAATTAGAAATGAAAAAGGAGAAGTAACAACTGACACTGCAGAAATACAAAGGATCATGAGAGATAACTACAAGCAACTCAATGCCAATAAAATGGGCAACCTGGAAGAAATGGACAAATTCTTAGAAATGCACAACCTTCTGAGACTGAACCAGGAAGAAATAGAGAATATGAACAGACCAATCACAAGCACTGAAATTGAGACTGTGATTTAAAATCTTCCAACAAACAAAAGCCCAGGACAAGATGGCTTCACAGGTGAATTCTATCAAACACTTAGAGAAGAGCTAACACCTATCCTTCTCAAACTCTTCCAAACTATAGCAGAGGGCGGAACACTCCCAAACTCATTCTACGAGGCCACCATCACCCTGATACCAAAACCAGACAAAGATGTCACAAAGAAAGAAAACTACAGGCCAATATCACTGATGAACATAGATGCAAAAATCCTCAACAAAATACTCGCAAACAGAATCCAACAGCACATTAAAAGGATCATACACCATGATCAAGTGGGGTTTATCCCAGGAATGCAAGGATTCTTCAATATACGTAAATCAATCAATGTGATACACCATATTAACAAATTGAAGGAGAAAAACCATATGATCATCTCAATCGATGCAGAGAAAGTTTTCAACAAAATTCAACACCCATTTATGACAAAAACCCTGTAGAAAGTAGGCATAGAGGGAACTTTCCTCAACATAATAAAGGCCATATATGACAAACCCACAGCCAACATCGTCCTCAGTGGTGAAAAACTGAAACCATTTCCACTAAGATCAGGAACAAGACAAGGTTGCCCACTCTCACCACTATTATTCAACATAGTTTTGGAAGTTTTAGCCACAGCAGTCAGAGAAGAAAAAGAAATAAAAGGAATCCAAATCGGAAAAGAAGAAGTAAAGCTGTCACTGTTTGCAGATGACATGATACTATACATAGAGAATCCTAAAGATGCTACCAGAAAACAACTAGAGCTAATCAATGAATTTGCTAAAGTAACAGGATACAAAATTAATGCACAGAAATCTCTAGCATTCCTATACACTAATGATGAAAAATCTGAAAGTGAAATTAAGAAAACACTCCCATTTACCATTGCAAAAAAAGAATAAAATATCTAGGAATAAACCTACCTAAGGAGACAAAAGACCTGTATGCAGAAAATTATAAGACACTGATGAAAGAAATTAAAGATGATACAAATAGATGGAGAGATATACCATGTTCTTGGATTGGAAGAATCAACATTGTGAAAATGACTCTACTACCCAAAGCAATCTACAGATTCAATGCAATCCCTATCAAACTACCACTGGCATTTTTCACAGAACTAGAACAAAAAATTTCACAATTTGTATGGAAACACAAAAGACCCCGAATAGCCAAAGCAATCTTGAGAAAGAAAAACGGAGCTGGAGGAATCAGGCTCCCAGACTTCAGACTATACTACAAAGCTACAGTAATCAAGATAGTATGGTACTGGCACAAAAACAGAAATATAAATCAATGGAACAGGATAGAAAGCCCAGAGATAAACCCACGCACATATGGTCACCTTATCTTTGATAAAGGAGGCTAGAATATACAATGGAGAAAAGACAGCCTCTTCAATAAGTGGTGCTGGGAAAACTGGACAGCTATATGTAAAAGTATGAAATTAGAACACTCCCTAACACCATACACAAAAATAAACTCAAAATGGAATAAAGACCTAAATGTAAGGCCAGACACTATCAAACTCTTAGAGGAAAACATAGGCAGAACACTCTATGACATAAATCACAGCAAGATCCTTTTTGACCCACCTCCTAGAGAAATGGAAATAAAAACAAAAATAAACAAATGGGACCTCATGAAACATAAAAGCTTTTGCACAGCAAAGGAAACTATAAACAAGATGAAAAGACAACTCTCAGAATGGGAGAAAATATTTGCAAATGAAGCAACTGACAAAGGATTAATCTCCAAAATTTACAAGCAGCTCATGAAGCTCAATATCAAAAAAACAAACAACCCAATCCAAAAATGGGCAGAAGACCTAAATAGACATTTCTCCAAAAAAGATATACAGATTGACAACAAACACATGAAAGGATGCTCAACATCATTAATCATTAGAGAAATGCAAATCAAAACTACAATGAGATATCATCTCACACCGATCAGAATGGCCATCGTCAAAAAAATCTACAAACAATAAATGCCAGAGAGGGTGTGGAGAAAAGGGAACCCTCTTGCACTGTTGGTGGGAATGTAAATTGATACAGCCACTATGGAGAACAGTATGGAGGTTCCTTAAAAAACTACAAATAGAACTACCATACCATCCAGCAATCCCAGTACTGGGCATATACCCTGAGAAGACCATAATTCAAAAAGAGTCATGTACCAAAATGTTCATTGCAGCTCTATTTACAATAGCCAGAACATGGAAGCAACCTAAGTGTCTATTGACTGATGAGTGGATAAAGAAGATGTGGCACATATATACAATGGAATATTACTCAGCCATGAAAAGAAACAAAATTGAGTTATTTGTAGTGAGGTGGATGGACCTAGAGTCTGTCGTACAGAGTGAAGTAAGTCAGAAAGAGAAAAACAAATACAGTATGCTAACACATATATATGGAATCTAAAAAAAAAAAAATGGTCATGAAGAATGTAGGGGCAAGATGGGAATAAAGACACAGACCTACTAGAGAATGGACTTGAGGACATGGGGAGGGGGAAGGGTAAGCCGGGACAAAGTGAGAGAGTGGCATGGACATATACACACTACCAAACGTAAAATAGATAGCTAGTAGGAAGCAGCCACATAGCACAGGGAGATCAGCTCAGTGCTTTGTGACCACCTAGAGGGGTGGGATAGGGAGGGTGGGAGGGAGGGAGACGCAAGAGAGAAGAGATATGGGAACATATGTATATGTATAACTGATTCACTTTGTTATAAAGCAGAAACTAACACACCATTGTAAAGCAATTATACTCCAATAAAGATGTTAAAAAAATAAATAAATAATAAAAAAATTAAAAAAATAAAGAATGCCTGCTGTATGCCAGACGCTATATACATATATGTAAATTAAATCTTTGTGACAACCCTTGTTAGGTAGAAACTAATCAACCCCTAATTTATAGATGAGGATATTAAGAACCAGGGAGCTCTATACCCAGAGCTTACATTCCTTCCACTGGGCTACATTTCTTCAAAAACAGGCATGCATACACAAGAGAGAGCTTTCAAGGTGTGAACCCTTTTTTGAGTCTTTTTTTCAAAAACTTCTTGATTCTTCATTTACTCACTTTTCCTCAGATGTTACAGACATGCTAATACATGTATAATTTTTTAGCTTTTCTGTTCTCTTTTTCCATCAAAATCATGATGTTGAAATGTATACTATCATTTGAAGTCACAGAGTTATGCTAGTCTCTGTTTTCTTTATCAAATGCTATTCTTTTTAGTTCTTAAGGCAGTATAATAGCTTTGTAGATTGTTGAGGTAAAAGATTTTCACTTCGTTTAGTTCAGTCTGGGTAGCTTAGGATGTAAAAGAAAGAGGTGTCATGGATACTATAGATACATATTTTCACATTTTTGTTCTTGGTCCGAAAGAAAAGGAAACCTCTTCAGCTAGTCAAAAGAAATTCACTGTCTTTATTAACTATAAACAATGATAGAGAGGAATCTTATCAATTTGGATATTAAAAAGAAAGAAAACTTATGGTTACCAGTAGGGAGAAGGAAGCAGGGAGGGGCAAGACAGGGGTATGGGATTAAGAGATACAAACTACTATGTATAAAATAGATAAGCAACAAGGGTATATTGTACAGCACAGGGAAATATAGCCAATATTTTATAATAACTTTAAATAGAGTATAATCTATAAAAATATTGAATCACTATGCTGTACACCTGAAACTAATATAACATTGTAAATCAACTATACTTCAATTTTAAAAAAAGAAAGGCAACCTTGTGTTGACCAAAGAGTTGTAGTGAACTTGGCATGGTTAAGCTAACTGACACCTCAATTCTGGTCTGAGTATACCACACCCTAAGTTATTCACAGCACATCTTGAACAGGTAATGGGATGGCCAGGGAGAGAATATTTATTAAAATAAATAGCATCATATCACAGAGAGAAGTTTGGGGATTATTACTATTTTTTTACCATCATTTTTTTAAACTCCTTTTCAGGGCAAAACATGTGTTTGAATGGTACCTGACGTGGCAACAAAAGACAAAAAAATCAATGAAGAGGTGAATCAAATTGTTACGGGCTGAATTGTGTGCCCCACAAATACATATGTTGAAGTCCTAACCTCCAGTACCTCAGAATGTGGCTATATTTGGAGAATAGAGTCTTTAAAGAGGTAATTAAAAAATGAGGTCACTAAAGTGGGCCCTAATCCAATATGTCCTTATAAGAGGAGGAGATTAGGATACAGATAGTATATGTGCACTGTAGAAAGACCACACGAGGACACAGCAAGAAGGCAACCTGCTATCTGCAAGCCCAGGAAAGAGTCTTCAGGAGAAAACAAACCTGCCAGCACCTTGATCTTGAACTTCCAGCCTTCAGAACTGTGAGAAAATTAATTTCTGTTGTTTAAGCCACGTAATCTGTTGTATTTTATTATGGCAGCCTTAGCAAATTAATACACGCATCTTGGAAATTTGTTGAAAAATATGCCAATGAAGTAGCTGTAGCTGTATTGTACTTTTTTGTATTTGCAAAATATTTTTTATCTCAAACTATTTCTTAAAAACAAAGCTCTTAAGGATTTTATCTACCATTTTAGACCAACAAACCAAAACAATGAGAGATTTTTGTGGAGAAAAGACATTGGAATCAAAGGCAGAAGCCCTGGGTCTGAGTTTTCACTCTGCCACCACCTGGAAAGTTCTGGGCCAGGTACTGGGAGGGGATAAAGTTAAAAAGATGATACAAGGAAAATGAAGAGAGATCCTGCCTTCAAGAAGCTCATAGTCTAGGAGAAGAGCCAGATAAGTGGATAACTACAAAACAAAGCCAAAAACTAAAGTATGTAGCCCAAATAAAGAGTCATGGGAACAACAGGCAGAGTGTAGTTCAATGAGAAGCCCACACACCGCAACGAAGAGTAGCCCCGCTCACCGCAGCTAGAGAAGGCTCGAGCACAGCAACGAAGACCCAAAGTAGCCAAAAATAAAAATAAATAAAATAAATAAACTTATAAATAAAGACATCTGAAAGGTATCACAATCTGTAGAACGAGAGACTGGAGTCATCTCTAAAGTCCTTTGTAAGTAGACAGTTCTATGCCTCTGAAACCCCTCTACTGTAAATGACTTGGGTAGTTAATAACAGTCAGAATGTGAAGTCAAAATACTTGATCAGATATGCTATGTATATGTTTTTTGTGATATTCCAGCTATAAGCTCGCAAAACTGCTAGACAAGTCAATCAAGCCTCCTGTCAAGACACTGTGTGTGTGTGTGTGTGTGTGTGTGTGTGTGTGTGTCTATCTGCCTTAGGAGTGAAGTGGAGATTTCATTTTCATAATTAAAATAATTTTGTAGTAAAAATAATAGTAACATTGATTCAGATTTAGTCTAAGCAGTGGATTCAACCTCAAATTAAATTGTCAGGGGAACAGAATGTATCTATCTTATTCTCCATCACAAGCCCAGAGCCTAGCACAGTATCCAGCACGTAGCACATATTCAACAAATGTTCTATCAGGTCATATCTAAAATTTATGGGGAGAAAACATCTTGAAAAGGCAGCTCCAGAAATATCCTAATTTATACATGTCCAGCAGCTGGATGAATGTTTTAATGAGCAGGTTGAATGAATTTGACATGAGAAGATTTGGGTTCCAGGGCTTTCCACACTCAATAGTTGTGTAATCTACACTGTGTCACTACACCTCTCAGTCTCCCTGTCATTATTGGTCAGATGGGGGTCAGTGATACCAAAACTGCTATATATCAATGGATTGTTGTGACGATCAAATAAAATAATGTGCATGAAAATTCCTTGAACACAAGGTGAGAGGAATGATACAAATGCACAATTAGGTCGTCTGTATGTTGCAAAGAGTCCCACTGTCTCTCTTGCACCTCAAAGTTCAGAGATACAGTTTGACTTGTACTTTGGAGACTTCAAAGGGACACTTAACTTTAAAAAAAAGAAAAAAAGGTGAAAAATAAATAAGAATGGCTTGAGTTAAGAGAAGTCAGAAGTGGAAAGTCCATTGATGCCTGCCCCAGCAAGATCTGAATTTGAACAATAAGTCCATCCCATTCATAGAACCAGCTAAAAGTAATTTGTTTTTCAATAAATCCTCATTTCCAATATTCTGGATGGCCTCTGGCAGAAAATGTTATATAGCTATAAAATGTAATCATCAGGGCCATTTTAAGACTTTTGTCTGTCCTAGCTACTTAATTTTGGAAGCTGCATCTTACATTATATCAAAATTAAAATGTACCCACATCCCATATTCAATATAACTCAAACACAACCCTAGATGAGTTGAATTGTAGTTGGCTGGCCAACAGAATACTATACTGATAAATGTTTAGTAATTTTCATTTTACCACTTTCATTCATATTTGAAGCCAGTAATTTTTGTCAAGGCTCAAATATTTTGAGTAGACCCTTAAAAAACTAAACTAAACTAAAAAACCCAGGCACTCAGCCCATAGTGGTAACAGATAAAACAACCCCGTCTTTCATAATTGTGCAATTAGTCACTTAGTGTAATTGCACTGGATTTTGAAAGAGAAGAAAAAGTCCTCACTCACTGTTTCCTAGTAATCTTTGTCCACAAGTCTATTTTCCCCACCTGCTATGTTTGCCTAAGACCGGTCATTTGTTACCTGCTAGTTCCAATTGATTTCCTTTGCCTTTGCCTTCTTTAGTCAGGAGTGCAAAGAACAGACTGTACGATTTATACCGGCCATCCAGTACCAATCATTAGATAACGAGACCCTTTACTGAAAGCATTTAGAGTAAAACAATACTTTCAGTTTACCTTTGCTTTCATTTCCTTCTTTATTACACTAGGTTCAAAGCGAGGCCAAAAATGGTATCACAAGGCCTATTTAGACATCCAAGCGAAGAATGCTAAGTCACTCTAAATAAGTCCTTCGGCTCCAGTAGAATTTTACACATTTTCAGGTGCAAGTTTCCAACAACATTTGGGGGTTTGGTTTTCCCCTTGTCTGCTTCAGACACTGTCTTTACATATAAGGGGAAATGAGTCATATTAAATTATTCTCCAGCAAATGTCCTATAAAGCCATATCTAAGTCATCCTGTTTGCTAATAAAAAGATAAGATTTGTCCTCTGAAAGACACAGGGATGGACCATGCCAAAAGACTAATAGCGGAGTTAGATAAACCCAAAGTTGTTAGCTGGTAGGGGAATCTGAACTTACGGCCTTTCTTCAAGTGGGCGGGGTAGGAAGGGAGTAGCAAGGATCTGTCAGCCTTGAAAACTCAGGCTTGTGGCAGGGATGCTGGGAACTTCCTGCGGTTACTAAGAGGCTACAATACCTTGCATAGATGTCTTGATAATTATTTTCTAAAGTTGACACTGCCCACTGGCTTACCTTTGCTAGTAGAACATTATCAAGATCAGTATCTTCCAGAATTCTAGGATTCTAAGATCTATTCAGAAGAAATAAAGGTCTCTTGCAACAAATGTGAGGGGGAAAAAGTCCATATTTTAAACATTGAGCTCAAGTTGACTTCTGTAATTTGTAATTCCCAGTCAGATTTCCTGATTTACTCACCCGATTGGACTCAAGGTCTCACAGACTAATTTCAACATTTGCCAAGGTGAATACAATTAGGTAGGCTGGTCTGCCATAAATCCTAAAGCCAAATATGCATGGTTTTGAGATTTTCAGATTATTTTATTTAGGATCTCGGTTCATTCTCCTGGATTAGTGTCTACATATGTAAATCCCTACAAGAGTCAAGCATAAGAGGTAAATGAGGTGTCAGGCAATAGAGAATGGTAAAGAGGGGGACTGGAGAGGCCATGCGTCATCTACAGGAGGCAGTTGCCATTCAGCGATGGTTGACTGATGCCATGAAGAAAACTGGCCTGGTGTGGTCAGATAGTCTGATACTTCAAGAGAAGTAAGAAGTTTGGATTTCTGTGTGAGGTTCCCCATTTTGTTTGTTTGTTTGTTTGTTTTACACAATGGGTTAACCTAGCCTGTATATATCAGCAACTCACATGTAGTCCAGGGGGCCAAGAGTTTGAGACCTGGTATGGATCCTATTTAATTCTGCCACGTTGGCATGAATAATGGTGAAAGTACCACTGCCATTCTTTTGTTTTCATTGTTTTATTTAGCCTTAGCTGATCTCAAAAAGTTACTTAAGTATATTCAACAACAAGGAAGTGTGGGAATGAATAACGATCTATGAAACAGCAAAGCAGGTGTCAAAGTCACACACACACACACACACACACACACATTCTTCCTTAAAAACTACCAGAAAAACTCTAAAATATGAAAATTCATTGTATGGATAAATTACTTCAAACTTGTAGATTATAAAAAGTCCAGTTAAGCTATGCATCTATTTCATCTGTTCTCTTTACTATTGGATTTTAAAATGTGTGCTCAGTGAGGTGACCCTTATATCAAAGACTACAAACAGTGCTTAAAGATATGCAGCACCTTCTTAAAGAAACACACACATTCTTATAAGCACAATTAAAAGGGGAAAGGTTAAAGGCTACGCTAGATTGTTCTATTCTGTGCCAAGAGTCTGCTCCAGCTGCAACTAAATAGTGGTTCTCAGGCTTAATTAAATAAAGACCCGTGTAAATTCTAACTGTTTACTATGTGATTAGAACTTCTCTGGGCAAAAAAAAAAAAAAAAAAAAAAGCTCATATTTGATTTCCTTGTTGTCTGCACTTGCCCAAACGCTTTACCCACCAGGTATGTACTGAAGCTGTGTAAACTCAACATTTTTCTTTTGGAATCAAGGGTAAGATATAAAAGTTTATAGAAATAGTGCAACCCAATTGTGGAAAATTCATTTTATGTGAATGAAAAAAAAATAGTCTCTATAATTACAACCGATGTTGTCATGAAGAAATTTCTCCCAATAACACTGAGAGCAGTAGTTCTTAACCTTCGGGTAAGAATCATCTAGGGCACCTGTTAAAAATACAAATACCCAGACCCGTCCCCAGAGGTTTACTGTGACTGTGGGTAGGACCCCCTAAGGCATTTGAATGCAGATCCAAGGACCACATGTGAAGAAGCACCAATCTAGAGAAAAATCCTGCTTCCAAGTTGTACATAGTAGTGCTATTATCTGAATTCATTTTGGGGAAAAAATTGGTTTATTCTTAATAAAGGGGAGTAGCTGGAGTAGCCTCTTCAATTATACCTATTCTTCAGTTTCAAACTAATTAACTAATAATTTTGTTCCCTTTAATATTTTTAAAATTCAGTGTATTTAAATAATGAATATCATGTGTCCTATAATATTTTTAAAATTCAGTTCATTTAAAAAGTACACAAATAGATTCTGAGATAACGTACAAAATATACAGTCAAAATTTTGATATTTGCAAAATCCTTAGGAAAATAAGCACACTTTACAAGCAAGCAAGTATGAATGTATAATTCAGTTAGTTTTTCTTTAATTTGTCCTTGGCATTGATGAAGAACAAATTAGCTGCTCTCCTTGGGTGCCTACCAGAAATAATAGTAACAAGTCGAGCTTTTCTCCCCACCACAGTAATATGTTCCTTTGTAGATAAGCACTGTGGAGAGGTAAAATAATGTCTTTTAAAAGTTTACTGTTTTCCTGTTCTAAGATGTAAATGATAGGAGAAGGACTGGGAGCTATTTCAGAAATATTTATTCCATTGAGACAATGGATTTTGGTCATTAGAAGAAAGAATCGTGGACTGTCAAAATGAAACAAAAAATTTTGCCTTTTGCAAAACAGATTTTGCTCTACAGCAAGTTTCAATACATAGAGTGGGCACACCTTCTCACAATATTGTACATTATTGTCTTACAGAATGAACTGAGAGTACAGGTAGACATATTATGGGAAAAGCTTTAATGATGTGAGGCAAATTTTTAAGAGAGGAGATGTTTTGATTTTTAAAGAATTCAATAAATATAACGATTGAGTTAAGAAATGTGTTTTTCTTGTTTTTGCTCTCAAAACTATTCAAACAATGTATTAATCTCCAGTCTGTTTCATCAATCTTTTATGACGTGTTACGAGGAGTTTTTCAAATTTAAACTTCATTACATCATTTTATAGTTATAAACCCTGACCACTATAATTCTTGGTTTTAACTAGGCCATGAGGAGAGGAATGTATTCATTAGGCTAGTCCAGTGCTAGAAGCCTATAGTTTAACCAAGGCTAAAACAAATAAGATGCCAACGTTCACAATTCCAAGTAGACTCAAGAACCTGAAAAATTAATTTAAAAACAACATAATGCATTTCTATAATTATATTAGTTTGTTGCTGTTTCATCATTTATGGAAATGCAGAAAGATGCAGCAATCATTGTCTTTTTCTATATCTAGAAAGGAGACGTAAGTGATTCTTAGCAGTAAGAAGTTATTTGTGCTTGGATCTCCTGTGCCACAGCTTCTTTAACTAGCTCCTGGGTAGAATTCATTAATTTTTATTAACAGGGAAAACATTTGTTCCCGTGACAATATTTGCATTGCCTGAATGATTTTCACCTCTGGCACAAGGTGTGCTATCGGCTCATACATCACCCGATTACTTGGAGAGCAGAAAGACCCTCAGTCATTAGTGAGTGAATTAAAGATGATCTTAAGAGCTATTAATCACAGTGACAAAAGCCTTAATGTTTCTGTGACCCTAGTGGAGCCTGGGGACTCAAAGGGAAGCAGAGGGAGAGAAAATGGAAACATATGTTTTCTCCAAAATAACCTACCTTAGGAGAACTGTCAAAGAGAGAGTCACATCAAACTAAGAAATTCTGCCAGCCACTGGCCTCTGGATTATGTGTCTATTTATCTTCTTGTGAACCCATGTTTCCTTTTAAAATATATGTTTCTTGTTATAGACAATTAGAGAGCCAAAGCCATTGTCTTTTGTATTTTTAATATCTCTATTTAAAGTGTATTCAGAAGGACTTGTACTTCTGCTAAACTACCTTCCTTGAAAAAATTCAATGAAAATTGTATTCAGTCTGCTAACCACATAAATCAGGATAAAAACAAGCAGACAATAGCAGTAAAGCACCATTATAAACATTAATTCAAGCAGATACAATATTCCAATAATGGACCAAAACGGTAACATTATTAAGTACTACAGTAGGTTACAACACTTAATCATTCTTCAATATATCTGGCTATATTCGTCTGGATGTTTACAAGATTATAATGGCATCAACTCCACTGTTAATAACATAGGCACTTGCTGGAATTTCAATTATCTTTTGCAATATGTTGACGTAAGGAACAGACTACAACTGGCTATTTCTGAATATGGTGAGAAGATTCATATCTCCTTATTTGTATGCATGTCTTTGTTTACATAGCTGAGGTAAAAATATTGCATTGTGCTCATATTTTGTAACTGGTTCTGCCTCTATGATAAAAAAAAATAGGAAATTCTAGCTAAATGGTTTTTCTACCTGTCAGTTTCTTTGATGTCATTTAGATTAGCAAAAAGTATTGCTGAAATTACAGTTTTCTCTTTTTAATATTGATACCAAATGGCCACACATAAAAATTTTCTTTCAATTTTCAGTGCCTAGTACAGTAACTAACACATAATTGGGGCTCAATCACTATGTGTTGGCTGATTGAAATAGATAGATAAATAACTGAAAGACAAATATTATTGTGGATAAGAAATATTAAGAATTTTCAGAAATTTTATTTTTATTTATTCATTCTCAATAAACTTTTATTTTATATTTTGACTAAAGAGCCCAGATCATCAGTTCAACCGAAAAGCTTGAGATTGAACTACAGAAGATCATTTTCTTATTTATTAGAAAGAACATTTTTAAGCATAATTATCTTTCTGGAACCATAGAGAAGATAAAGGAAAAAATTATATAAAATTAATTTGCTGTACCAAAAAACATTTTTTAAGAATAATTTAAAAGTTCCATGAGAAAAATAAAACCTCCTTAAGAACCAATCCGTTTTTGTATTCTACTTTACCATTTATAGAACCCTATGAACTAGATTTCATTATTTTCTCCCATCTCCCAGATGAGGAAACCAAAACTTAAAATATTAAAGTAACTTTCCCTAGTGTCACAAATCTAACTAAGGGGCAGAGAATGCCAGGTCTTCTGGCTTCAAATCCAGTTCTCTTGCCATTAAACTAAGCTGTGTCAAATGCAAAGAAAATATCTAGGTTAACACAGAATCAGTCTTTGAAATTTGGTCTCTGATAAAACCTACTTTCTACACAGGAAGTCATACTATTAAAGGCTATAGGTGACATCCATATACTAACTTCTTTGCAATTATTAGTCAAAAAAGAGAAAAGTTTAGGAAACTCATGTCAGATCCACTGATAGAATATCAAAAATTTGTGAACAAAATGTTCATGGAAGCACCTTCTTTGGTAACCACACAGATTCAAATTACAACTCTATCCATTTAACAGAATCAAACTTTCTGGAATGTTATTCCTGGGGACAAAAACCTTCTTTATTTAATTCCCTCTTCTCCCCCTGCAATCCCCAGCAAATAAGAGTAAAGATATTCTTGAGTTAAAGAAAAATGAAAAGTATAGATTTACAGAGAAATCTGTTTTCATTTGGCATTTTTCCTTCTCCCCAGGCACTAAAAGGAGATCCATTATAATCTCAGAGTAAAGTTCAACACTCAGGAGATTGGAAATTTTTTTCTAAAAACTATTGAAAAATTACTGTTGAATGGTTAGACTTCCTAAGATTTGAGCAGAGCCTAATTGCAATGTCATATATAAAGTGACAAGGGCTTCCCTGGTGGCGCAGTGGTTGAGAATCTGCCTGCCAATGCAGGGAACACGGGTTCGAGCCCTGGTCTGGGAAGATCCCACATGCCGCGGAGCAACTGGGCCCGTGAGCCACAATTACTGAGCCTGCGCGTCTGGAGCCTGTGCTCCGCAACAAGAGAGGCCGCGATAGTGAGAGGCCCGCGCACCGCGATGAAGAGTGGCCCCCGCTTGCCACAACTGGAGAAAGCCCTCGCACAGAAACCAAGACCCAACACAGCCATAAATAAATAAATAAATAAATAAATAAATAAATAAATAAACAAACAAACAAACAAACAAACAAACCCAAAAGTTAAAAAAAAAAAAAAGTTTAAAGTGACAAGACACTCATAACCATTTCATCTCTTAAATGTACTAAAGAGATGTGGTACTCATCCAGTGGCTCCAAAAAGGTCCAGGACACAACTAATTTCTACTATTTATTGAGCATTTACCATAAGCCAAACACTAGTTTCAGCACTTTGCTTATGTTAACCTATTTAGTCCTCATAATAGCCCATGAGGTAAATATTACTATTATCCCTATTTTATACAAAGGAAACTGAGCAGAGATGTTAGGTAAATTAATATGTGATGAAAAAGCCATGATTCAACCCAGATAGTGTAGCTCCAGAGCCCACACACTTAATTCCTAAACTATATACCTTCTCACTCTGCCCTTCACCCTTAGCTTCCCAAATATAGGATAACAGTAAGAATAGTTTTTAAAAAGATACATTCATCTAATCCTAAATCACAAATATTCAAGCTCCTGAGTCAAAAATTGATATTCAAACATTTTCAATTGCAACAGAGATTCAGGAGCAAGTAGTTTATGGCAGAGATGGACTCAGGAAACACAGGGAGAGAAGTAGGAAGAGAGAGAAGCCAGAAGTAAATAAAGGGTTTGTTATCAAGTGAATCACCACTGAGAACCGAGGAAAACTGTGTAGATCAGCATGGCTGAGGTGAGGAAGCTGGGGGTTTTGTCCACCAATTCCCATCAGTCATTTGTTGAGAGCTGATCCCAGGGGATGTAATTCCTTGAACTTCTGACCTGCCCATGCTCAGACCCAGCCTACTCAGGCAAACTATTTGGAAGTCACGGTTAGCCTGCACAGAGATGTTAAGGGGATGTGGATTGGGCACTAGCCATCTGTAGTGCTGGCCACAGCCAGCATATGAAGAAGAGATACTTCATACTCTTCTCGTTTTCCTGCTCCAATATGCAGAGTTTGATCTAGTAATTAAAAACCACGTGTGCTTGGCAAACAAAATAGAATTTTTATTACTCCTCTGTCCATATTACTTACTAATTCATTTTTTTTCCCCAACAAAAATTTATTGTGATCTTGAATCTAAGTTGGGTGCTGGGGACAGAGATTAAAACATAAATTAAAAACACTGTCAAACAAGACATAAAAATTACTAGCCATAAAAGCAAAGGCTGATAAAAACTGACTACATTAAAAGGAAGACCTTCTGTTCATTTAGAGATAGCATAAAGGAAGGGGGGAAAAAAAGAAAAGCTACAAACTAGGGGAAGATATTTGAAAAACATGCAATTAACCGAAGATTAGTATCCAGAATATAAAAACAACTTCTAAAACAATTAAGACTAAACAAAAACCCAATGGAAAGATAGGCCATAGCCATAGACATAAACAGGATTTCACTAAATAGGAAACATAAAAGGTCCATAAATATATGAAAAGAAACTCAATCCCTTTAGTTATCAGGAAACTACAAAGTAAGGTGATAATAAGATAGTATTTTACACCTCCGAGGTTGACAAGTAGGATAATAGCAAGTGGTCTGAAAACATAAAGAATGCAGGAGATCTTGCCCTTTGCTGCTGTGTGTGTGTAAACTGGCACAAGTACCTTAAAAAACAATCTTGTTCTACCTTGTGCTACCCTCTTTGACACAGCAATTCCACTCCTAAACATATACTTCAGAGAAGTCCTTGTATATACATATTGGAAGACATGTTTGAGACTGTTCACTTCAGCACCGCTTATATCCCCAAACTGCAAACCCAAAGGTCCATTGCAAGAGAATGAATAAATAAGCTGTAGTTCAGTCTTATCAGAAACTAGTACACAGCGTGAAAATGAGCAACATGGATGAACCTCGAAACAAAATATTGCATAAAGAAAAGCAAGATCCAGATTATTTTCTTAACTCAAAAAAAAAGCAAAGCCAAACAATATATTGGTAATATATACATAGGCAAAACCCCACATTTTTAAGTAGGGAAATGATAAAGGTAAGATTCAGGGGAACAGTTACTTCCAGAGTGAGGCAGGGGAATTGGGATAAGGAAGATGCACATAGGGAGATAACGATAATACAGTCATGTTTCACTTCTTAAGTTAGGTGGTCTAAGTTCACGGGTATTCATTTTACTTTTATACTCTATTACTTGTACATATGTTACATATACAGGCATACCTCGTTTTATTGTGCTTCACCTTATTGCTCTTTGCAGATACTGCATATTTTACAAATTGAAGGTCTGTGGCAATCCTGCATCGAGTAAGTCTATTGGCATCATTTTTCCAAGAGCATTTGTTCACTTTGTGTCTCTGTGTCACATTTTGGTAATTCAGTATTTCAAACTTTTTCATTATTATTTATTTGTTACAGTGATCTGTGATCAGAGATCTTTGATGTTACTACTACAACTCACTGAAGGCTCAGGTGATGGTTAGCATATTTTAGCAAGAAAGCATTTTTTTAATTAAAGTATGTACTTTCTTTTAGACTTAATGCATTGCACACTTAATAGACTATAATGTGAACATAATGCACAGGAAACCAAAAAATTAGTGTGACTCACTTTATTTTGATCCTGGCTTTATTGTGGTGGTCAGGAACCAAACCTACAATATCTCAAAGGTGCGTCTGTATTATGTTACATACATTCTTTTCCATGTATCAAGTATTACATGATAAAGGATTACTAATTAAGAAAGTGATCGTTGACCGTCCATAGCTCACAATCCTGTGGGGAAGTCTTCTTGCGGAAATGCTAAGTGCTATGATGGGAGAATCACGACAGAGGGAGTAAGGAGTCCAGGTGAGGGCAAGAAGGTTTCATGGAGAAAGCCTTGAAAGGTGAGCATGATCAGTTGAGTGGAGGCAGCAAAAGCGTTCTAGGCAGGGGAAACCGAATGAGCAAAGGAGTGACAGAAGATTGAAGCCTGCTGACATTTAAGGTGCTGAGACGGGGTGAGGTGATGGGTGGTGGAGGAAGATGATACTCCGAATAGTTTACTATTGAGTGAATGACGAGATTTGGATTATTTTACGGCAAGGCACAATTCTCACATTTTTAAGGGGACTTCTTACCATTGCTCATCTTTTTAGGGATGGACCCTATGCGGTCTAAAACTCCTGAAGGAAAAACCACTTCTGGTTCCCACTTCAGACTGGTGGTGTTGAGAGAGGGAGATAAGAAATTAAACCTGTCTGGCTCCTTCTTTCTGCCAGTTGCTCACCCCAGACCTAAGGGTCAAGTAATCGCCTCTAGATTTGTAGAGAAAGTCATGCTGGGTGGTCTCCCCAGGATTAAATGCCAGGATCATTGAGAAAATTTCATCCCATTAGAGGCACAGAGGCCAGACGAGCCCTCTATTTGTGGAGCTGACTATGCCTTCTGTACACAGGTAATTTCCCAAATAGTTCAAATAACTTGGAAGGGCAGAGAGTGCACACTGACAAGAGGAATACAGATGACAATGCATCTGATCATACTGGAACCTGCCCTGTGCGGCCTGGGAAGTGAAGCAGCCATTTCCCGAGCCAGCTGGCATCACAGTTTAGCCTGGCACCGCGGGCAGACAGGTAGGATCCACAGCTCTCTAGGAGAAGTCCAAGGCGTCCATGCCCTGCACAGAACCTTCCCTCTGAAGGGGTGTGGCTAATATGTTCACATTTCTATGGTGTTTGACAAAACATTTTGTAACAAATAAAAATTATACAGTGATAATGAAATCTATTACCGAGCAACACTTCCAGTGTTTATAGTAAAATGTCTTCATTCATCCTCATTTTAAAAACTTTGAACCAATTCAAACTTGTTATCACACTCACTGACACACATTAGTAAGAATATGTCCATTTCACCAAACCCAAGAATTCTATCTCTATCAAAAAATAGAAAAGCCTATGGGAGACAGACCAGGGTTCATGTTGTGTATCTTTAGCAAATTTGAGATGTTTTAATGCAGATAACATCATGGTATAATTTCCATATAGAAATACGTTTACTTAAATTGTTCCAATGGATTTGTCTGAATTTATACCAAATATACATAAGATTTTTGGTAGATGGAAATATCATGAATAAAAGATGTTTTTAATATTTTTCATCTCAGCTACACTTAAGAGTCGTTTCCATATGCCATTGAAGTTATACTTAAGAGTAATGTTATACTTAAGAGTAATTTCCGTATGCCATTAGAGTATGAATCTGAGAGTTTTAATCTTCCACTTTTGTTTTCTAGTAAGCGCAAAGGATATAAGAAGCAGCTACTAACAAGATATAAAAATCCATAGTGCGTGGGCATGTCACCATCCCAGTTAGGTGGGAGTGATAATTTAATTTCTTCTATGCCAGCAAAGGAAGTTTCAGATGTTTCATGTCATATATTTATATGACTTCCATTCCCATCATTCCACTAAAAACCTTGCTCTGACTTTGCCGGCAGCCTCCATCCCACCCAACCCAAAAATTGTCATCTTCTTCATTCTCCTGTTTGACTGGGCTTATCTCCTGTCTGTACTCTTTGGGTAGATAATGAACTTTTCACCTGACCACTATTTCCCCACCTACAAGAAATCATATATTTAGGAGATTATAGAGACAGTGACCACTAACATTTAGTGAAAGAAGAAAGAAAATCAGTCAAAACAAATAAATAACAAGAGTTTCCTAAAAGTGAGATTACTACAGAAGAAGATACAAAGCCAATTGTGGTGGTCTCTCTTCCATTCCTGGACATAAGGGGTTCCACAACCCTGGAAAACCCATCATCACTGAGGTCTCCAGTTTTTTCCATTTGCAGTTTTTGACCATGAGTATAAAACTGGTCAAATGGTCTCGTGTCTTTATGGCCCTAGTAGATTTCTTCATAGTGCAGCTATTTGAATGCAGGTCTGTATTCTTTACAACACTCCCACAGGACCTAGTCCAGTGCCTTGTATTCAATAGGTAGTCAGGAACTACCTGCTGAATTTAAATGAGTGAACCTCTTGAGAGAGGACGCATTCCCCAACAGTGTTAAAGACAAACTATTCACAGTAAGTTTGTAAAGATTAATTTTCTAGTCACAATATTTGAAAGTATGTACCAGAGCTGGGATTTCTCTCCTCCCCATCTGCTTGGAAGTTTCTTGGTGTCACATAGAAAAGAATAAATTGCAAATGGAAGGAAATTCCATCCGGGTCTCTTCCCTGTGAGCAAGCACCTTGACTCTCTTCGAAACGGCCAGCATTGAAGGCTCCATTCATGCTGCCCACATTAGGCCCTTTCTTACACTCCTCTGTGGTCCAACAAGGGAAGACCTATTCTGTGCAAGGCACTGCACGACTTTGTTTGGCAGGAAGGGAAAGGGGAAGAAGTGCAGCCCCAATCTCCCCTCAAAATTAATACTGTAATCTAAGCAATAGATTTACCTCAAGTAATCATGTTTATATTGTAATATCTTTGCCCACCTTAGCTGCTCAGCACACTGTTAAGACCCAGGGAAGTAAACAAACAAACAAAAAAACCCACTTCCTTTGTGTGCCCTCAAATAGTTAAAGCTAAACCTGACTTCCGTTCCCATCATTCCACTAAAAACCCTTCTCTGACTTTGCCAATAGACTCCATCCCATCCAACCAAATAACTTTCATCTTCTTCATTCTCCTGTTTGACTGGGTTTATCTCCTGTCTATACTCTTTGGGAAGACAATGAACTTTTCCCCTGACCACTGTTCCCCCACCTACAAGGCTGCTTGCTGCTTGCCAGAGACCCAGCAGGCCTCCATCTGGGCTTCTCTACCAGCGATTCTTCCCTGCGGGTGGAGTGAGAGAATCTAGCTGCTCAGCAAAACTCAGTTGTCTCTGAAGACAGAAGAGGATTCTCAGTACTATATATTTAGCTCAGCTTCTCCCCCTCTTGTTGTCAGTGAGCCCTTTCCATTCACAAATACAGAGATCTCTCTCACATGTGGAATCTTGAAACAAAACAAAACAAAACAAAAACCCAACAACAACAGCAAAACAAGCTCACAGGTACAGAGAACAGATTGGTGGTTTCCAGATGTTGGGCGAGTGAGGGGTGGGAGAAATGGGTAAAGGGGGCATACATGTATGAAATAGAAAATATAAATAAAAATAAAACTAAGAAGGTAATCAGAAAAAAAAGACTGATCCCTGGTAGGGAAATGATCTTTTTAGCTATACCACTGCATTTGATGTTACAGCAGATAATCTGTACTCTAACTAATGATGTATTCTTTATAATTGTCTCATTGAATCCTCAGCAAAACTAAATACCACACAGTGTATAAATGCACACAGCCAGTAAGTGGCCAAGGCAGAATTCATACCCAGTTCTGTTTTACTCTCCACAAATGACTGATCATATGTTTTGTGAGGATAGATTTTACAAGTTTAACTTGTTTTATGAATCTAACTATGTCCCATGCCCTGCCAAAAACATGTACAATAAATAAAGTTGAAGAGCTAATACATGTACACAAATATAACACTGGAAGAAGTGAATAAAGAAAAAAAAGTAGAGAAATGTCTTATAATCTCCAAGTTTTCATTCCCAAACTCACCCTCTTACAGGATTCCCATGTCTGCACCTCAGGACACTTTCCTGTGCTGATAGATTATGACTTTGGAAACACACTTAACTTCTCCCTTGCCCCAGACTCTCTTACCCAGTCTACTTTCACATCCTTTTAACACTTCCTGAAGCATCATTTTGATCATGTCACCCTCACTCTCAAATCCTGTGGGGACTCTCAGTTCCCACATCAAGGAAGAGACCCCATAAACCTTTACCAGAGGCTTCACATCATAGCCCATCTTTCCCCTCACAGACTCCAATACACAACCCCCCCCCAAACTTCCTGAAAGACACACATGCTCCACAAATAATGCAGATCTTCCCTATCAGCCACCTTGCTCTGAGTTCATAGCACAACACTTGCTAAACTACCCTCCCCGTTCTTGATAATTTACTATGTGGGCATTGGTTCTGGGTGCTGTGCTTTAACTTTGTGTTCATTATCTTAAACCCTACACTACCATACACTGTGAGGTCAACATCACCATCTCTGTTTTGCAGATGAGGAAATTAAGGCTGAGAGAGTTGCCCGTGATCATACACCTGGTGTCAGAACCAGGATTTGAACCCAGGTCTGGCTGACTCAAAAGTGCACGCTCACAGGTACTACACACTACTGTCCACACGCCCATCGGGATGGCACAAGACAAAGTGCGCTCCGTCCATGCTGTTGTGGTCCACTAATACAAAATTAATTAAATGTATTCTTAAATCTCCCAGATGTTTTTCAGTATGATTTTGTCAATCGATAAACACTCAAAGGTCTATAAATTTTTCATGTTATGAAAAAGGGCCACCATACTTTAAAAGATTGGAATCCAACTCCCTCATTTTACCTAGAACCTAGAATTTGGTTGGAAGCCTCCTCATCCTCTAAGATTCAGATGAAATTGCCTTCAACCACCCAGTTCCTTGACCTGTGACAGTCCAGAGCCCTACACAGACATGTCTACCAATTCCCGGTGGGGAAGAATTAAGTCTTCTCGCAGCCCTCCGCCACCCACGCTTGAAAGTTCTCCTGGTCCACTCCAACCTCCCTCACGCTGCCTTCCTGTAAAACTCACCCTCTCATTCAGTTTCTAGAAGACAGCCAGTCAAATCATGCATTTCATGAGTTTTATTTGATTAAAGAAGAGAATAGATTAAGATCACAGCAAAGAAGAACTACACAGTATTGTAAATCAACTATACTTCGATTAAAAAAAGAAACCCTATTAATTAATTAATCAATTTTTAATTTAAATGTTAAAAAAAGATTACTACACGGAATGTGTGGTAGTCCAGTTTGAGGTAATCAAAGAAAACCAGAACATCTTTCTCACTGATTCTATAACTACATTTATAGGGCAACTACTACATCCCCGGCACCATGTTAATTCCTGGAAGTAAAGCAGTGAAACAGACATTGTTCCTGTCCTCAGGGAACTCACACTTGGAAACAGACCACACAAACAGATGGTTACTGTACAAAACGATGAGTAGGTGTTTACAAAGTACTCAGGGAAAAACTAAGAGGAAGAAACCACGTCAACCTGGAAAGCTGGGGAAGGCTACACACCAGAGCTAAAATTTTAAATAATGCCTCTTCCGTGAAGATTTTGCCATGTCCAGACATCTGAGTGAGAAAAAGTACATTCTAGGCAGAGGAAAGCATGCATGTGACTTACATATTAAAGGACCGGTGAATAGTTGCATATAGATGGAGTATAAGCGTTAAAAAAGGATGCAAGATGTGAAGCTAAAACAGTAGGTCTGAGGCATATCATGGAAACCCTTTTTTGTGATGCTATATGGTTTGGCAACTAGGAGTCATGACCTGATCAGATCTGTATTTTGGAAAGATAACTGGAAAGTTCTTGGATGAGAGCTAGGAGAGGAGAGGAACCAGAGGTTATTACAATGGTCTTGGTAACCAATGGGGAGGTGATATTTAGGTCATCACTGAAACCTGACTCACAGTAGATACTCAACAAATGTTTTTACTTAATTGAATTTGTCTCACTAGCATCTTGCTCAAATATAGTGAGCAACCGGCCTTGATACAGTATCTTTTAAAACACCATCTACATTTTGAATATTGAAAATAAATGCTCAAGTGCCTGATCAGGGTTAAGATGACTTGGAACTAACTGAATATTTATAGGTCATTGATCACATACTAATCATCATCTCTACATTACCTCATTTACTCCACACAACAACCCTTCAAGATAGTATTTTTCACCATTTTACACAGGAGGGAAATGATGTCAGAGGAATTAGTGAACTAGGGGTAACACCAGAATTGGAATTTGATGTGTACCTAACTTCAAAATCACCAGTAAATTCTGGATATTATGGCAGCAAAGGTCACTGGTAAAGCCACATTCTCCCCTCGATCATATATTTCAGAATAGGATTCACAGGAATGAGACAAGGTTGTGGATGAGAGATCTCTGGCCTAGGAAGAGAAGTTCTGATACTGGTTCCATTTTTAACTACCTATGGCAGCAAACCATAGTGAGTCAGATACTGTCATAACACATTGCATAATTCCAATCAGGCATTCACATCTCAACTACTCTTGGTTATTTCCAATTCAGTAATAGATCAAACAGATCCACAGTTTGGTGGGCTGGGGGAGGGTAGGAAACTCACTTAACTCCTAAATACCATTAAATATTTAATAGTATTATCAGGAGGTAATGCCACTTTCCATAATACATTTGGCTCCAGGTACACTGGAATCCAGACTTCTGACATCCCCATCCACTGATAAATCTCTGACCCTGAAGTTTTGTCTGAGTTCAGATCTCCAAAATCTCCTTAAGCCAATCTACCAGGAATAATGCCTGTCAACAGAGAGACAGAACATCATCCACAAAGCCTTTAAAGTTTTAAAAACAAAGCCAAAGGAAGCTCATTTGGGAAAGGTCTTTTCTTTCTTTAAGAGGAGAGATGGAGCACAGAGGAAGCATACCATGGTAAATAGGAACTGTGCTCCCTTGTAGTCATGCACTACAGCCATTAAGGCTTAAGGTCTTCCGGTACCAAGCAATGCATATGATAAATTTCTCAAAAACATCCCAGCCATAACATAGTTCTTGCTGATTGCTCATTTACCCATAATGCATGCTGTCATAGCAAAGCCTGACAAATGACAGAGAAAGCTCAGGTTATTTTTTACACTGACTGCCAAGCCCCTCACCTCAGATTATTCATTTATTAGGGCAATCACTGAGGTCTGGGTACTTAATATTGTTTTCACCAAATATGAAAATGATCTACTTGCCTATTCTTCAGTTCCTCCTAGGGCAAGCCATTTATCATCAGCTCAGGATAAATGACTGCTTCATTATAGCTATAATTTATGAGGTGTTAGAAGTAAAGAGCCACGCCTAGAGACTTAAAGCTTTAATATGGATTAAAATAAGATAATCAATCAAGCTAATACAAATTTTTTGCTCAGTATTATTTCTTGTTTTGAAATAGCTTAATAATTTTGGAGGGGAGGGGGGATTTTAAGCCATGTTGAATATCTCATTACCCAATAACATGCATGTGTATCTGAGGCGGTATGTAAATAAATATAGGATGAGATACTACCAGGAAAAAGGAAATAAAACCATGCCACCAGCTGTGATTGACCAAAATCCTTATTTTCCTTAATGGTGTCTGATAAACTGGAGGCCAAAGAGTTTGAAAAGCAGGTATGAACTTAAGTAGCCTCTTCTCTCCAATTTTCTTATTTCTCTATAAGAATACCGTAGAAAGATCATGGCTGCTTTATTTTTCCTTATTCTCTCTACAACAAAGAACTTACTCTAGGGAGAAAAGTTATGTTTCAATAACATTTCAACAATTTTGCTTTCTTTTATGACTGAAGCAGGGTTGCACAACTCATAATTTGGACAAGAGCAGCTTCTTGCTGTGTCTAGGGAATAAAGAGTATTTCCCTCTAACATAGCATTACGGTCTTAAATTTTTTTCTGGTTTGTATCTTGATTTTATGGTTATTAACCTATGCCAAAACAAATATTATTTCTAAATTATGTGTCATGCTCAAAACACTAACATAAACCTATTTGACCACTTGAGCAAAAACCTTTGAAGACTGTATGGGAAGTTCACAATTTAATGCTTTAAACACATACCACTGGGAAGAAAATCACCACAAGATTTAACAAATAAGCAGTCTAAAGCCAAAACACAAAGATGTTAATTAAAAAACCTTCCAAAAGTTCTTGCCATTTTCCTAAGACCATGTTCCTTGCAGGTGAGACAAATGGGCCCCAGCTGCCTCCAGGCAAATCTTGAAGGATACTTCCAGCAAGGCCTGGTGACTGGAAACTACTCAGCCTTGAAATTAACATCCCTAGGAAAAACCTTTTCCTCCCCCCTCTAGACAACGGCAGCTTATATCTTCAGGACAAAACAGAAAAAAAAAAAAAAAAAATGATGACAAAAAAGGGCGCCAGAGAAGACAGCTGAAGTCACGCTGTGTTCTTCTGAAGGTCCCTTCATTTTTTACTTCAGAGAGAGCATGGAAAACACACTGATCCTGATAATGGCTTTGATCAACGTGGCCAATCTCCCCACTTCCTTACACACACGTACTACTGAGTTTACATTAAAGGAGTGAAAGCTGGGACTTTCACAAAAGCTCTGTGTCAGGAGGTGTGATTACAAATTAAGCCATGAATCTGTATGAGAAGAAAAGGATCTTCCACAAGCTCATAATGGGAACTGAATGCAAAAGCCACAGAATTGTAATCTAGAGTATGGCAACCTGTGATATGAAATATTTCCACCTAGCGCAACTGTTTTCCATTCAATATTATTTCCAGCAATAAAAGCCTCTGGAATATCAGACTGGTTTAAGTTAAATTCCAATCTAGATCTTTGTTAGCTAAAGGGACATTTTTCAATCTGGTCATTTTCCCCCACCTTACATATAATTCAACAACAGCACTTCAACAGGGATAAAACAATTTAAGCTCCGAAGTTGTTCAGTGCATATGTGCATGCGCTTTTCATGCCCTATGCATTTGGACAGAAAATGATTCCCTTCTCTCTGTCTCTCTCACTTGGACCTTAGAGTTGAGATGGTTTTTAAAAAAATGAAAATGCAAAATGTAGCATTCACAAATGTACAGCGTCTTATTTTCAACATAAAAGGTACTAAAAATATATATGTCTGGGCTCCACGTATAAGGAACTCTACTTGTAAAAATAAATAAGGATACTCACTATAAAAATACTAACCATCTTAGCTGTGAAAAGCCTTCCAGTGGTTATAGAGAGAAAGGAAAGCAGGTAGAAAACCTTGATTTGACTGTTGGGTCTTTGATTTGTTAGTTACGTGTTTATTTGTTTGTTTGTTTAACACTGTCTATACCTCCAGGTACTCCACCATCCATGTCATCAACTATGGCAAATTTCCCTTTTCTTTCTCACGCCTATTTCTACAAGGTTCCTGATAGTGAAGGAAAGTACTCTAGGTCTTGGTGAACAATGTTACAGTCAATTATATTTTGTATGCTATACTTTATGCATATGTCCTTTTTGTGTGGTATCGTTGATTATTATTGTGATTTTTATTTCTGTGTTAAATATAGTTGGCACAGAATACTTCAGTAGTGAGATACACACAAGTAAGTTATAGAAGACATTGAAAATGCTTTAATGTAAAAAAACAAAAAGCCTCGTAGGCATATTTAAAATAAACACGGTTTCCTTTATGGTGGGGCATAAAGCACCATCATTAACTGAAAATTCTGAAGCACAGAGATGAAGAACTACTTTTTTCCTTTACATCTGCTTCCCTGTTTATGTGACGAAATTTTCAAATCATTTCTCCTCTCAGAGTACTGAAGTGTCTAGTAGTGCTTCTTTATACATGTGATCCCTCAGGGTGGACGTTCCCAAAGAAGAGTTATCAGCAATAAAATCTTTGAACGGATCAAAGCTTCCAACAGGAATCTGATCAGAGGCTTTTGTAAGCCATGTCACCGCAACTCACGCGCATGTCCGACCACACAGCCTGGTAGGCTGCCAGAGCCAAGCTGCCTCCCTCAAAGGCCAGATGCTAGAGGCAAAGTGTGCATCTGCTTCAGAAACACAGACCAGTTCCTCATTTGTAGAACAGCAATGGTACAACCACTTCAAAAATTAGTGTATGGAAAAGCCCTTGTGCAAGTGAAATGTGCGACATGCACGTATGACGGGTCAGTGTCGCTGTTATTATTATTTCTCTTTAATCACATCACTCATCTTCACGAGTGGATCAGAATTTCGAAAACATTTACATGGAATTTGAATTTAGTTGATTCAGTGGAAGGAATACAAATCGAGCACCTACCACGTAGGGGAAAACGGTGCTAGACAGAAAGGGGATGTGTATGACAGAGGTTAAGTCCCTGCTTTCTAGAAGCTCACAGTTTGAAAGAACTAAAATTTGGTTCTGTGTTGGCTTCATAGGGGCCAGGTTCCCCACAGGACGTAGGACTGACCAATAACTGACTACACACACTTATCATATGTGTGTTGAATGAATGAATGAATGAATGAATGAATACCAAGATACCTCATTTGCCTGTTAAGCCTGGTTATCATTCTTATTTTCATTATCTACTGAAAATTCGATTTGAATATTTCCATTTTTCTATAAGGTGTGAAAAACAATATAAAAATCATATCATTTTTAATGTTAGTCCTAAGAAAAAGCAAAGGTAGGTACACACTTTTCTATGGCTTTCATTGCCCTCATCATTTCTTACATAGTTATACACAGGCTCTTAAATGCTAGCTTTTTATGGGAAACTTCTCAAATGCAAACAAACATATCTCACTGAGTAAAATCCTGACATGAATGGAATGAAAAATAGTAACTTAGGTGTAAACTGCTAAGTTACCAATTAGCTTCTTAAAACAATTGAAAGTCACCGAGAGCCCTCAATACACAGAGGTGGTTAATTAATTAACATTAGATGTGATTAATAATGAGTCTCGTTTAATAGCAAATATCTGCCTGCAATGGCTGCATGACAGAACAAAAAGCCTTCAGAGAGCAAGCAACTATATTTATCCTGATTGTGTTTGGGATTTTAACATGTTTTGTGCAGGCTGACAAATGGCCTATTAATTATCTAATGTTGTCTGACAACAACAGCTTGATAAAGATGTATGTTTTTGAATCGCTGGATGGAAACTGCTGGAGAAGAGCCCCAGAGGGGCCTTGCTGTCCTAAAACTGGGCTCCAAGCCACAGTGACAGGCAAGACAAAGCCCTATCTCCCGCCACAGCCTTCGCAGATAAAATATGACTTGGCATTAGGGACATTTTTTTTTTTTTCTTTCAGAAAACTGCTTCTGCAATATCTGATTAGGGAAAGGAGGAGTAGGTCTTTACTAAATTGGGGTTAAGGCATAATCAATATCATATATGGAGTGTCTGGACTATTCTGCATAAACACAGGCACTTCCTATTATTAAGGAGTCTATAATGCCCAGGAAGCATATGGCAGGACACTGCAGCTCTCTCTATTCTTTTTATTTAGAAGTTTATCTTCCAACCTGTTTGACAGCTGCTCCTAAGTGGTTTCACAGTGCCAAATTATTTTTATGATTGTTTGATGTTTTATTCTCCCATTTCAGTTAATGAGATAGGATCCCACAATGGCCATAACTCAGGGCTGTCAGAACTAAAAAGCATGCTTGTGGCAAGAGAGCCTGATGGTAAATAAGGCTAAAAGCAAAGGATAATAAAAAACTCTGTTATCAGAGTCGCCTTTGCAATCAAAACTTGTTGGGGTCAGAGCCTTCTTTTCTTTGTGTGGCTTCTGGATGTTCCCAACCCAGGGCGAGGTGTCTGTCCACCCCACTCCATCATCCATTTGGACCCTGCAAACAAGTCCACATCTCCTTGGAAAGGCGTATGAGGAATAATATTAACTAAGAAATGTTAGAAGGTCTTAAGGATATGGAGTGCTATATTCTAATTAAAGGGCTTGTGCATCATTTACGGTGCCAAGCGAGTAATTTGTCATACACTGTAAGAGAGAAATTCTTCAACAAATAACCTTTACAAGAGTCTTGAGAACAGCTTCATAATTGAAATCCCTAATGGTTTTGCTGGGAACTTTTATTAAGGATTGAGGGTTTGTTTGTTTTTTTCCCTCTCTCCCTCAAGAGTTTATAGCAACTTATGGTTATAATGTAGCAACTTTCTTTCAGAAAAGGAAGCCTTTTTTTAATTATATTTACAAATGCCGTAAGCATTGGCAAGGCCATTTCTGTTGATTACCAAAATACAATGATTTGCCAGAAGAAAACAGGAGCCTTGTTCTGTTTTGTTCGTGTGTTTATTTTTGCTTTTGTTATCCCTAATGCAGCAAGAAGCTTTAAGAGAGATGCTACAAAGATACCTGAATTTGGAATTATTTTATCTTACACTGAAGTTCCCAATCTTTATTTGACTGTAACATGATCCCTGAAAATGTGACGATAAAAAAATTCAAAGTCACTACTAGACTGAGTCTGTTAATAGAAATTATTATTCAAAAGTTCAAAAAGGGAAAAGCTACCACTTTCCCAAACAATATTTCTTTCTTCTTATTACACATTTAAAATAATGGTCCTTCATAGGCAGAAAATAGCATGGCAAAAACTCAAATAACAGTAAGTCCCATAACTAATTATAAAGCCTGACATGCCTCATGCAGAAACACTCCCCGATGAGTACCACAGATTGGCTGCTTTATAAATATTTAATGCTTGCCAGTAACCCCGGTTTTTCTCTCACATCTAAGCCTAAATCATTTGTCTCCTCTTACAATCAGCCGTGTCTATGTGGTGTCATCATGTCTGAACAAGTCTGACTTACTGCATGTTTTCCAGGATACAAAACTCAGGACATGACACATCTCCATAATGTGCATGGAACAGTTACACAACTGAAGAGGAGTGGGAAAACAAGAATTTTAAATGAGCTAAGTGTCATTATAAGGTTAGTTCCAGAGAACGCAAGTCAGAAAATAATGACTAGCGCTAATGACTAGTATTGTCGACAATTATCAAAGAGACGGCTCTTACAATACTCTTCCTGTGACCTTGAATTCCCTTCTGCAACCAAATAAAGTTATTATGAAGATCAGCACCACTTCCCCTGCCCTCAGTTTAGGGATGTTCAGATCCTTGGTAACATAATATGTATCTCCTCATTTATAATGAGCCACTTCCAGGGAAAAGTGTGATGGTCTCTAATCAGGGCTGGTAATGGATCTTGGGTCATTAAGAAAACTTGGACAACTAAACCAGTGGTTCCTATTAAAGGGATCTTAGAAGGAGTTAAAGGTCAAATTACTTCTCTGTGACTCATGAGCTGTCACCAACCCTGAACTCTCCTAAAGCCACGAGTATCTCTATGAGAAGGACTCTCATGGTTCCTGAACACCCCACAGGTGAATGCCATCACCTCGAAAACCAGAACCATGTCTGGCAACTCCCAGAACAGTAAACACACCAACAAAGCCAACAACAAGTCATGGGTGAGGCAAGTACCCTCGGGAGAGCTCACGTACCCTGATGGTGCTTGGTGTACAGCCCCTCCATCCATCTTGAGTATGAAACTCAGGAAAGCCCAAAGCGCTGAGACACCAGCCACGTCCACTCCACCATTTTAGCTGGTTTGGTTTGTCCATCAGGAATGTTGCTCCCATTGGCTTAACTTGACTAATGTTTGTGAACATAATTCTATGTGTTCACTAGAAGAACGCATTTGAGCCCGGTCCAGGCCAGGGGCTGCAAACTGGTGGCCTGTGGGCAGTCTTTGGCCTACAGAAGTGTTTTACGTCATTCCCAGGGTTTTTATTCTTCTTTAAAAAAAATGATTTTACTTGTCAATGTTTAACAGTGAAAGGATTTTACATGAATAAAAACCAGATTCCCAGCTTCTTGAAAATTTGTAACATGGCAATAGGAGATCCACACCCTAGGAGAGAGACAAGGGAGGGAGCACACTTCAGACATCACAAGCATTCTCAGATCCTCCATAATCCCTACATGACTCTTTCCTTCATTCATATTTCTCACCTCATTTCTGCTTTTGCTTTTAAACAATACCCCAAATCTAGTCCAGATTTCCTCGTTGCACAAAATAGAGGTCCAGGGGATTTCAGGGGAAGAGATCAGTGTCACAAAACTTGTTTGCTGAAGAAGTGGGTTTCAATCCCCAGCCTCCTAGTTGCCAGACCAAGACAATTAATCATTATATATTCACCAAGGCAGTCACGGCCTGTTTTCAAGGAGCTTGGTACCTAGCAGGGCACAGAGGATACATTTGTAAATGTCTGTAATAGGGTGAAAAGTTACTCCTGTCGCAGGAAAAGAAAATATAAAGTGCCGTGGACTTTCAGCATCCACACCACCCGGGAGCTTGTTAGAAATGCAAAATTTCGGGTCCACCACAGCACACCTCCAGAATCGGAGCCTGCGTTTTAACAAGCCCCACTCCACGATTCAAATTCTCTGCTCTGGGGGAAGGGCTTCACACCATGTCTGAGTTTTCATCAGCCACTATATAAGGTTGGACCCTCATGGCTACATGGCTCTCTTGGACCCTGTGCCCACCATAACACTATGGACTGAAAACATAACCAGTGTCGGTAATAAACACAGTAGGATACTAAATTGGAATTCCTCCTTCAGCCCATAGGAAGAAGAGTCCGTGGACAGTCTCTGTGGGTGTAACTTCTGCAGCGTGAAAAGCTAAAGCACTGAAACCAGAAGACGCACAGGATGCAGGCAGGAGGACTTCATGTGGGACAGATCACCGGCAGGATGTCTGAGACAAAAGTACATCCAGGAAGCTGGGCTGTCTGCTGTCCAAGCAGCCAGACCCAGAACCAAACATTATTAATTGCTCTCCAGTCCCTCCAATCACATCGTGCTCCAGCCCTGTTCACGCCTCTACTGCTGTTCTCCACAGCTGGAAGCAGCTCCCCTGATGGGGCCCCGCCACATGTCTGACGGTCCCTTCCAGGCACCTCCTCCTTGACCAGAAGAGCAGAGATCTTCACTAATTTATAGCCCATACATGGGGCATCACTCCGGAGAGGCTACTGGTCATTCAGATCCCCAAGAGGATTTTTTTCCCTTAATTTAGAAACTCACAGGGCTTACTTTTGAACCACAATGGTTTTGTTGGGCTCTCAGCACAGAATCTCAGCCAAAAGCCTGAAAACTAGATCCAGAGCATGAAGATAAAATGATGAAATAAATCAGTACAGTACATAAAGAAAGATGTCCTTTGGAATATAAGCGGGAGAAAAGGACAATGACCTAAAAATACTCAGCTCCTCTTGTCTGGTTATATCAGACCAATTTGTATGTGTGCAGAGAAACAGGATATACATAAAAGAATAATATGAGAAAAAATGAACCACAGTCTTTCCTTTGGCTCCATAATTGTGTTTCAGACATAAAAATGAGACTATCCCCTTAAACATCAGAATCTCTGATGTCCACGTTTGAATAATAGATGTTCTCAATTATTACTAAAAGTGTCACCTCTGAAATACGAGGGCCACATACCTGTGAGGCCATCAGCCTTCCAGGCACACACTGAGGATTTGGAATCCTTGTTTTGTTTTCCCTTGTCTTTCCTCCCCCTTGAATGAGAGCGAATGTCTCTGCATTGTTCACAAGCATGCACAGAAATGTGATGTAACCTAAGCTAGGTTTTCAGGTGTTCCTTTTTCCAAGCACGAGGAAAGAAAATAGATGACACCACAAGTTTAATACTAATTGATTTATTACCTGCCTAAGCAAATCCTGGGCAGTGCAATGGCAGGCTTGGACTTAAAGCAAATGATTTACAAGATAATGTTTGACTCTGAGAAAGGGTAATCAGACCCAGATACAATGGATGATAGGATAATTGAGAAGAAATAAAAGAGGATAAATTGCCATGTGCTAATGAGTTTACAGGCCCTAATGGGAAGGACATCAGTTTTAACACTCAGGTTATGAGCTAGGAGCAAGTCTTTTTCTCCATCCACGCCCCCGCCCCCTTCAACTGCTGAAGATGTAGTGCTGAAACAAACCAAGATTAATGGTATCCCACTCATTTACTTAACCATTCTTTACACCTCAGACAGCTTCCTGTATTAAATGTATAGGGCTGTGGTGCTTATTTTTTAAAACCAACTTTACTCCAAGCAGTTCCTGTCAGCGTATGCCACTTACCCAACATGGCCTGGATAGCAATGGTTTCGGCCCAACCACTTGGGCAACAACTCTTCTGCCTCCAGGGTCCCTGGGGGCCTCGGAGCCTGATGAGTTGATGCCGTTACCTGCAAGCCTTTCGGCCTCACAGAGAATATTCCAAACCATTTATGCAACCTGGGTGCACTCACACTCGGAAATGGTTGCCTGAGCAGCAATCACGTCTCGCCTCATGATTCATTTTTATATCTCACTCACCCGCCATCCCACATCACCAGTGAGGACCGGTGACACTTTATTGGTATTTTTGATTACTGCTATAGCCATCTGAATTTTTCACAGGATGTGGGCCTCTGGTCCAAATGGAGCCACACACTGTGCTAAGGGTACAGGCTATAGAAAAATAAAGGGGCCGTGGTGAGCCGAGCTTACTGGGAAGTGATGTAGAGCAAGGCACCTCCTAGGAGACCGAGAACCTATTCCCTTGTAATGTTTCCACCAAATGAAGTTTAATATGATGAATCCTGGAGCGACTCTGACACTTCTTCGCCTCGCAAAAAGGCAGCTCAAGTGACGCATTTAAACATGTCTGAATGATGACTTGATTCCCTTACACAAAAGCCAAAGGAGCACATATCCAAAATGGCTATTTCTATCTGTATTGGGAAGGTGGCTTGAGCATCTCACATTTGCTTGGAAAATCTGAGGGCTCATTTCATGTTTCCTGATATGATGCCAACCAAACTGGACTCTTCTTCATAGGAGTTGATTTGATGTTATAGTTAGATCATAAATCACAATTCAGTGATTCCTACTCAAACCGTAATTATTCTCCTGACCTGGGATTTTGTGGAGCAAAGTTTTAGGGATGATTTGAAACTGACAACCTGAAGACTTCTGAACCAAGCAATGTCACTGTGAAACTACAAGCAATATTATTTTTCCACTCTGTACATGAGATTTTAGGAACAGCTGGCTGTTTCCAGTTTCTGACACTAGTAAAACTTCACCGGTTCATTATAATTTGGAGAAACCAGTAAAACCATTTTAAGTTTGTCATACTAGTTTATACTTTACTAAGTACTTTTACCAGAAAAAGTGACTGTATCATATAGGAAGGCTCTTTTTTTTCTGTTCTTGCTGAAAATATCTTCAGTAACATAGAAGAATTTGCTCAGCCTAATCAATAGCTGAGATTCATTTTAATGAAGATGATAACGGTTTATGTAGAAGTGGATGTGTCTAACAAACTCTTCAGGCTTGGCCTTCCCCTGCCGTCCCCCTGTCCCCCACTTCCCAGATAAATTCTGCTTTCCCTTATCTTACAACTTTATACATGAATACTTTACGTAGCAAACTTGTTCTTGGGTGTACTTAGAGTCACCTCCAGTTCAGGCCACCCATTTTGGTTGAATTCTCACAGTTTCAGGAATGCTGCATCCTATACTCTCTGTGCGAAAGCTTCTGGTGCTGGGCAGTAAAGAAACATCTGAGATTGGAATCCATGAATGCTCTGAAAGACTAAAGATGATCATTTTAACCCTTTAGGCTGCTGTAGTCCTTTTCCAAAATCTTTAAGAATAGGTTTTCTCTCTGGTAAAGATGAAGGAGCCCAATTTCTCAGGCAGATAAACTGAGTCTGAAGAGTTGTTCCGTGGTTTCCAAAGGTCACGTAAGGAGCAGAAAAGCTGGGAACAAATCATGGGCTCTCTGACTCCCATGTCCCCTTTGGGGACACTAGACAATACGGACACCCTCCATGAACTGAATCCAAAAATTGTAAAAGATAAGTTGCTTCCTTATATTGTTCAAAGAGGAAAAAAAAGAATAGCTTTCCCACAGAGAGCAAACAAATAGTGAATGGGCCTCTCTTCACCCTATAGAGTGCTGTGTGAGAATGTTATTTTTTCTTATGTGAATTCTTAAAAAGTCCACTTGGATTGCTGCCTAACACAGAACACTTCAGAGCAGACCTATTTTTTGTCTAAACAATAGAAGGTTCGGGTCATAGAATTTCGGAGTTGGAAAAGACCTTGGAGATTGTGGAGTTCAACACCCTCATTTTACAAACGAAGAATCAGAAAGATTAGGCGGCCTGGACATGTTTACAAGTCGTTCATAACAGAGGTGATTAAATAAATTACAAGGAGACTAAATCTATTTGTATGAAGGTTCCAATTATTCTAGGGAAAAAAGCATAAGGATGTGTTATCTGAAACACATTTATTATTTTACATGGTAGGACTTGACATCTGCCCTCCCAAAGAGTTAGAGGAAATCTCACTCACAGTGGATTCAGTGGCACTATGAGAAATTGAATAAATATCAGTGGATTCCCCTCCCCCAAGGCCAGTCCATTACAGATTCCACAGATCCAGGTTTGGTCAATAGCTAAAAGAGGAAATGGAAGAAATTAGCAAGATAGCAAAGCTTAATGCAACACAGGATGAAATTAGAAGAGGGTCAAAAGCATCCATGGAGGGGAATCAGATAACCTACAGGTAAGTCTAAGATATATGAAAAATCATGTTCCAAGTTCAGTTACCAGTTGGCCAGAGCCTTTTAAAAAATAATCCCTGTCTTTTATTGGGTTGCCTTCCTTGCCTTCTTATTCTCTCTCAGCCAGTAAACCTGCAGCCTTAGAAGCCGGCTCCTGGAGAAAACTAAAGCTCTTTCTGAAATAGACAAGCAGTTGCACCAAAAGGACATTCTCATGAGGACCTGGCATATTGATACTGGACACAACACAACTGTTTCGTTCTGCTAGATTTGGAACTTCTACTGGTCCCCACTCCACCTCCCTTCTTTTCTTATTTCGAGGGAAATTAATTGCAAAACTGTAAAATGAGCAACTTTAAAATGATTCAAACTGTGGCCTCATCTGACTCATCATCTAGGACAGAAACAATGATGTGGATGGATGTTCAAATAGTTGTTTTTAGGAAGACATTTCTACATGAAAAAGATTTCAACAAACACAAAGCTTAAGGTTGTTGCCCAGAGGAAGGTGATACCCATGACTAAGTTTTGGAGAATCCCAGAATTTTAGGACTGCAAAATCTGAGGCTCTGCTTATTTATCCAGAATTTTTATTTTACAAGTGGGAAAACTGAGCTTTAGGTTTTCAGAGATCTGGCCAAGGTCATGAGTCGGTAAATATCAGCAAAAGACCCAGGCTTCTGGGTTCCCACTGCAGTGCTTTTTCCAGCAATTCTGAATAAGCTCACACATATCTTAAAAGACAACAGCAGAACAACAGCAAAATATTGCTCTCCATTTTTAAAAAGATAGGTTTTTTGGAAGTGAGTATATAAATTAATCACAGCTGTCAGTGGGTACAAATTTAACAGTAGCTAAAAACATACAGCTGATAGGGCACTCTTTAACTCCTAAAGGAAGGCAAGATTTAAGGCATCCTGTGGGAAGTCAAAGACCAACTAGTTCCAAAGGGCTTACAGACTAACGGGGGCAGTGGGAAGTCTGGTGAGCTGGTTTCACGCCAGGCCTTTACATCATGTGTGCTCACAAAAATTGTGAACTGGTACTTTTGTAGCAGAGTTACCTTCTAACTCTGTGTTACAAAGCTTTGTTTTTCCTCTCCGAATTCACTACCAGAGCATGTAATTTGGCTCTCAATCACCAAACCCTGGTGGCGTTCTAAAGAGCAAAGAGCAAATCTTAGATGTCTCTGAGTAGATTTGCCATGAACCCAAAGATCCAGTGAGAGACACGTTCTACTAACAACTAAATCCTCTAGCCAGTGGAGGAGGTGGTGGACAACAGTGGGAGCCTATTCAATTGGACAGGCTTTCAATCAATAGATAGCAGCTTAATGTACCAGGTTTCAAGCATTATGTAGATACAATTTTATTCTTACACCAAAATGCAAAGCTGTTGATGAGAAAATTGCACCTGTGCTGAATGATGGGCTTAATGTCAGACAGCCAGATGTTTTCACTCAGGGCTCTTCCTATTTCTGCCAGCAGGTGGAAGAGGAAAAAGAAGGCAATAGTGTTTTTCTAGACTAGGAGTTTCTTGAGAACAGGGAGTGGGAGGGTGTCAGTTTTACATCATTACATCTTTAGCAGCTACTACAGTGCCTGGCACATAATAGATGCTCTGTGTTTCTTAAATTCATATGATGGGACTCAAATCAGTTAATTTTCCTATTTCGTTTGCTGAAGAAAAAAACTGAAGACTATTGAAATTTTATGGTCTGTTAATTCTATTTATCCATATTACTCTGGGAAGACATCCTTGTGGACAACTGAGAATAGTCTTGGAAAACGGTTTGAGATTTTTTTCCTTTCAAATTCAACAAAGAAACTTGCTGCTATAATGTTGTAAAGGCCTTCTTTATTTGTAACTGCATATGCCAAATGCAAATATAGTTTTACATTCTAGAATTTAACAGAAAAATATTTTGAAAATGTCTTAAAAACGAATTTTTCCAGTGTCTAAATTATTTTTTATGCAATTTCAGCCCCCCAAAAGGCAGTTTTTAACAACATGCTCATATGTAAAACATATATACTGACTTTTTATTTAGTAAATCAGAAAGTGAGATAAAAGGAATTAGTTTTCAAAGCCCAGTTCAATAGGACAGAAAGTTTTCTTGTTGGTGGGCACGAAAGCTCATGTTCATCATTTAAGCCAATGGGGCACTTGGACAAATGCTCAATTCAAATATTTCATGGAAAGTGTGAGCACACATTTATATGCCTATGAGCATACAAAATAACACACACATGTAATTTTACAACGCAATTTAAGTGTAAGGAAATGGACTCCCATTCCCAGGCATGGGGCATTAAAAAGGAAGCCATCCCACTGGGAAATGGAAGGATTAAGCACAGATTCCTGTGTGGCATCATTCATCTTGCTTGGTGCTCATGTGAAGACATAAAACCTCCATCTGTTCCCTAGGCATACTTAGTTTGTTGTTCAGATGGTTTGCTTTAAAGATTAATTTGTAATGGTTAAGTTAGTTATTTCAACTGAAAAAGTGCACAAAATGGGGCTTGGCATCTGGTTTTGCTAAAAGTGTTAAGAGATATTTAAGCAGCTGAGTGTCATCCCTCCTTAAAGGATAAAATGAACAGCAGTTAGATTCTGCTTCCAGATAGATGAGCCTCCATCAGCATATGAGTAGAAACAAAATAAAAAGAAGACAATGACTCTTTTTTCAACTCTAAGGTCATCCCCAAATACACTTAGACTTTTGACTTAGATGATTTAACCTTATCAGAAAATTTTCTTTAACTTGATCTGCTTTGATAGTACAACCTTAAATATTTCTGCCTATCAAGTTATACATTTAAATTTTCTAATTTCCTCAATGGTCATTGGAGTTGGAGGTAGTTGGGAAGAGTACAGTAAGCTGGCCTCCATTTCCTCTTAAATGGCAATTTGTGTCCTCATTGTCAGGGTGTCAAACCTCATATATATGCTAATTATATTTTATTAAGCATAATTTTATTAGGAGAATTGAAAATATGTAATGTGAAATGTTTTCTTCGTTCACCTGTTTTTCTGCAAGTGATTATAGTTTCTGTACACATTTGACCAAAGAAGGACCCTACTCAATCTGAGAAGTTTCCATGAAACTTGCTGAACGACACCCATGGAGTGGAGAGGGCCAAGAGAAGACCCACCAAGTCAGCCACAGAAGTCTGCAGAGCCAAGGCACAGGGGAAGCCAGAGCCGGCACATCCAAGATAATGATGTGACCCCACGGATCCGACGAGATCAGGTTTGTGCAAGTATCCTTACACATGTGCATGTTAGAGGTTTACCTTTGGGGTTTTCCTAACATATCCAAAACAAATAACTGAGACACTGGAAAGCAATTTTCTGTTAAATTTTAGAGTGTAAAAATGTATTGCATTTGGCATACGTGCTGAAATGTAAGGTATGTCTTTCAAAGAGTCTTCGTAACATCAATATTCTTTGTTGGATTTGAAACAAAAGAAAATCTCAAACCACTATCCAAAATTCATCCTGGTTGTCCATAAGGATGTCTCACCAGTGTAGATTTCATATATTCTGCTTATCAGAAAGCACTCATTCACTGATTATTACTTTATTTACCCTTGTTCTTACTACTATATAACTCATTTACCCTTGTTCTCTCTGCTTTTTCTAACTCTCACTGGATTAGAAGCTGCAGATTAGAAGGGCACTAGGTGAGAAAGAATGGGGGAAATTATCCAGAAAACCAAGGGATTACTGTACTATTCATTTAAATCTATTAGGCTTCATGGTCATATGTATCACCTTAAATGGTATCTCTACTTCGATATCAATTTATTACCTACAATAATTTCCCTCTGTTCACAGCTATCCCATTTCAGGTAAGTGAGAAAAAGAGCAGCTCTACCACTGTTCACAGTCATAATCATCAAATTTTCATCTATGTTGAGAATATAATATTCAAGGTTTCTTTCTTCCAGTAAGAAATTAAACACTAAACAGTTAAAATTTTAAGAGGTCCTCAGAGATTTCTTCTGCCTTACTGTCACTGTGTCAGGATCCAGATACCAATGTCAAGTATATTTGATATTTACCTTTGTATGTGGTAAATCTTACAACAAAGTAATGAATCATATTAGAAGAAAAAATAAACAGATTACTAACAAATGTCTTGGTTTAAGTTCTCATCTATTTGTACTGTATTTAAGTTCTCTCTGGTGTTTTAAGATCTTTCATTTTTTGAGGCAGCCTTGTTTAAAGATTAAGAGCTTGAATTCTTGAGGCAAACTACCCTGGCTTTGATCCCAACTCTGCCAGTAGTTAGCTGTGTGCCCTTGGACAAGTTACTTAACCTCGCTGTGCCTTAGTTGCCACATCTGTACAACTAGGACAATAATAATATGTATTTCCTAGTATTGTTATGAAGATTAAATGAATCATTATATGTAAAGTGCTCAGAATAGTGGCTGCACGTAGTAAGCTCTCTGTAAGTGTTTGTTATACAAATGAAATAAAAAGCTTAAAGACAATCATTGATTAGATTCCATTTGGACAATGCCAGATAAATGGCCAGCACTTTGCTTGTCCTAGATTATCATCAAAATGTGATCTCTCTCGTTTTACACTGATTTTTTCTCTGTGTGTTGACATCCATTTTAATATAATGACATCATTTCATTTCACTTTGTCCCCAGCTGTAAACAGTGCTATTGAACACTTGGTTGGGATTAATTTATCTTTCACATTCTCATATGGCTTTCTCAGTGTAAGAAAATCCTCATGATGTACTAACCAATTTTATTTCTAGAAAATACAGTCTTGGAAATAAGTGATTACTTCTAAGAATTCCCATTATAAAAATTACAAGCTCAATTACAACTCATCTGGCATTTTCAATGTTTTCTTCTTTTGCCTAATTATGGAATCTATCTTGATCTTCGGGGTTTGAGCTCATAATATTCTGAATATAATCTTTACACTTTATCTGATCCCATTCTAGGTAAAGGTCTTCAAAAACTACATCACTTAGGAACCGGGATGCAATCATGATATAAAAGCACGTGTCTGTACAAACTTGCTCTCTTAAAACTTGTGTCCACTTTACTTTGATCCTAAGTTGTATTTTGCTGCCATCTGAACACTGCAGAGATAACAATTGAAGAATCAAGGTATAAAAAACAGGAGTAGAATCAAATCCCTAGCCATCATTGTTATTGGTGGCTAGGAACCCATCAGTCTAACAGGTAACTTCCAAAAGCCCAAACACTTGATATGCATATGCCGAATGGGCTTCTGGCTGAATAAAGTGAATACCAATATTGGTATTTAGAAGTGGGTTCTTCTCATAGAAGCCTTGGTGCACACCTTTGACCTTTAACTGGGGTGCTCACACATTGCCTGTGATGATGACTCCCAGTGAAGGCTCTGTGCTCTGCTTGGCTGCATTTCTATCTGAGTGCCAACAGCAAGATAAATGAAAGACTGGTTCACTGGAGTACTGGTGGTTTGGGGGCTATTGATTTTTGGTCCATTCTCTTTAAAAGTGAGATCTAAAAAGTTGACAGAGGGTCATTAATTTCATCATATACTTGTCGTCTCATCCATAACCAATCCAGGGTCTGAGTGTGCTTGTCACTCTGTGTTTGCACTTTATTTGTTTAGGGTGTTCTTGGTGATACCACTTTTTTTTTTTTGCTTTTTGCCCCTTTAAATAAAGAAAAAAAGACATTCCCGTCTGTGGACCTTTCCTGAAATTGATTTGAGGATGAGAAAATTATAAACATAGATATACAGAGAAGAGACTTGGATAATAGGAAACATTTAAAAGGCTCACAAAAGTCTCTGCCAACTGCCTTCTAACCTTGGTTTAAAAAAGAAAAACACATAAAATTCATCAATCATAATTACTCAATTAGCCTCCAATTGAATAAACACAAAGGTGAACCGGTGGTTTGTTTTAATGAAATATTAAAATCCAAGTTGACAACATTCTTTTACGAAAAGTTTGTGGGTTCTTAATAAATGCTGTTGAAATGTATACAAATAATTGATAGTAGTGACCATTAATTGAGTTTCTTTGGCTATAAGTTCTGAATAGGTCTACCAATCCTTCAAGAAACACCAAACTGAGTTTAAGATATCATGAAAACATCTTCCTGTTGTGATTTTACTGTGTTATGATGGCGGGTTTATTTTTTGTTTCTTTTTTAACAGGGTAAAGAGAGTTTGGCAGCCTCCATAATTATTATTGAAATAACCATCAAATAAAATCTTTAAGCCTGGCTGAATATTCAATGAGCTGTGTAAATCTGGAGTGCATGAAACAATAGCAGAGGGCAAGAGTAGAAATCCAGGGGAATAAGCATGGCGTTTTAGATAATTCTGCAGCAGCCATCTGAGACAGCGCTGTCCTACCTGACTTGTGACCTGGTCAATTCTATGGTATCTGTTTTGAAACCCAATGCAAGACGGCAAGTAAGGAAAGCAAAAGAAAATATGATTAAGCTCATGGGCCAAGGCAAGGAAATCCAGTATTAACAATATCACAACCTGCCAGTAAATCTCTATTTTATAGGTGCAGAAATATATTTCTACTTTAAAGTGTGTTTTTATATACCCTAGAGTGCCCAACTAGTTAAACTACCAAGGGAGCTCTACATGATTTAGAAGTTAATCCTTCAAATGGCTAACAATTGAATGCCTCAGCTGTTTGTAGTTTCCTACCGCTGGCTAATTTCATTTTTGTTTCATATGTTTGGTGGTAAGCTTTCATTGCTCACTGACACTGAGGTTGTAAGTCTAGTTAATTTAGTTAAAATGAGGCTGAGAATGTTCAGTTTTCTGCCGGCTACAACTAGACCTGGGAGAACTTGGAGTGAACACCGCACAAAGAAACTCAATGTGGAAGAAAATTCAGATGACCCAGGTCAGGGTCAGCTTTAACAACCACAGAGCCAGGTAAATCAACATCTTTATTTTTTTTAATACACCTTTATTGGAGTATAATTTCTTCACAATACTGTGTTAGTTTCTGTTGTACAACAAAGTGAATCAGCCATATGCATACATATACCCCATATCCCCTCCCTCTTAAGCCTCCCTCCCACCCTCCCTATACCACCCCTCTAGGTCGTGGCAAAGCACCAAGCTGATCTCCCTGTGCTATGTGGCTGCTTCCCACTAGCTATCTATTTTACATTTGGTAGTGTATATATCTCCATGCCACTCTCACTTGGCCCCAGCTTCCCCCTCCCCCATCCCCCATGTCCTCAAGGCCATTCTCTATGTCTGAGTCTTTATTCCTGCCCTGCCACTAGGTTCATGAGTACCATTTTTTTTTTTTTTTAGAAATCAAAGAAGAAATAAAAAATACATAGAAACAAATGACAACGAAAACACAGCAACCCAAAACCTATGGGATGCAGCCAAAGCAGTTCTAAGAGGGAAGTTTATAGCAATTCAATCTCACGTCAAGAAACAAGAAAAATCTCAAATAAACAATCTCACCCTACACCTAAAGCAACTAGAGAAAGAAGAACAAAGAAAACCCAAAGTCAGTAGAAGGAAACATTTTTAAATGTGTTAAGGCATCTGAGATCTGAAAATGTTTGATGCTTTGCATTATCTCAGACTCTGAGGTTGCTTTCTTTGGCCAATTCACTCCTCCTCTTTTAAGTTCAAGTTATTTTCCTGCAAAGCCCTTGCTTGAAATTGTAGTAAAGGGCAAACCCAGTGGCCTTCATGTGCTTCTTACCACCAAAATCCCTAGATTTTTTTGCATCTACCTATCCCTAATGACTGTCAGAAAGAATGGATTTCCCCAAGCACTTGCTCTATCTCCCTCCACTGTCCCAGTGCTCCCTACACTTCTTTTAGCTGCTTAAAGGCACAAGGCTCCTTCTCATGTTCCTTCCCATAGGTTCCTCTTTCCTCTTCACCCAGATAACTCCTCCTTATCCCTTTATCTGAACACAGGTATTGCTTACTCAATGCATCTTTGCTAACTCTTCACACCAAGTCTGGTCCACTGGTCCCATATTCTCTCTCTTATGCACCCCACTGCATACTTAATTCTTCATAGAACTAAACAAGATTGTAATTAAACAATTAATAATGCCATGATGGAATTAACTTTTTAATGTCTGTCTTTCTCATTAGAATGCAAACCTCTGTAGCAGGACAATAGCTGTCTCATTCACTTTCCTATGCTCCAGGGCCTAGCTATACACTCAAAATTTTGTTGAACAAATGAATCCAATCCAGGATCAGTTACTTCACCGGCAAAATGGAATAAAAAGGAATCCTTGTTTCTTAATGTTGTTGTTAGGATCAAATGATTGAACAAATATGTGAAAAACACTTTATATGTAATTAAATGTTATAGGCAATTATTATAGTAGTTTTTGTTGTATACCTTTCTGACATATGGAAGCAATTTCTTGATGGAATTTGTCAAATGATGACTACTCTGATCTTCCTTCATGCAAAAACAACCAGCTACTAGCTTGAGAAGAGTCCCACAGTGTCCCTCATCTACCTCCACGTCCCCTAAGCAGACCATACTGCCTAGGAATCTAATTTCAGACCTTCATCATTCCATATTAATCCTCATCTTATTTAAGTTAAAAAAATATTTAGGGACACTGTAATAGACATTAAAATGTAAAGTTCTTCTAGGACAAAACAAGGTTCTGCCTAGAGGAATTTACATTCTAATAGTGGAGATGGACATAGAAATAGGTCATTATAATTCCAGCCAAATTCTGTAATAGAAGGAGCCACAGAGTTCTATCGGATCATAAGAGAAAGGCACTAAACCCAATCTGGAGCCTCAGGAACGACTTCATGAAGTAAATGGTGACTGAGCTGACTCTTAAAGAATGAACAAGCTTCCCCAGGGAAAGGTGGTAAGAGTGTTCCCAGCAGAACAAGCAGGATGTACAAGATACAAATGTGTGAAAGAGTATGAGGTCCAAATGGCCAATTGGTGGACTATCTATAGGATCCAGTCTTTATCTACAACATCTCAGTATTCTAACAGTTGTGTAGGAACCTAAATCTGAGACGTGGTTTTACTAGCTAAAAGTAAAATTGCCAAAACTAGAATTGCCAAAGCCCAGCAAAATCAGCTATGAATGACTTAAAATCAAAATCCCTACTCTATCACACCTATTCTAGCATCAATTAAATGGAGCTGCTTTAAAGGAGCTTTTCTCCACAATAATTTTCTTTCTGAAAAACCAATCATGTGAAAGTATGAAAAATGTACATTTCAATGTTTAAATATGTCTTTTCCTTCTCCTACGCAGAAGCCCTCCTCCTTCTCTCCCCTCCTGCAGTGCCCCCTTGCATTCATAAACTCTCTGTGTCCACAGAGATACACATATTTTTTCTAAGAAGCCATTAATTTTTGAGTTTGAGAAATATAAAATAGACAATGTGGATAATTTTTCACACTTAGAAGAATTTCCCCATTATGTTTTGACTTCTTTTCTCACACAGCTGAAAAGAGATTAATACAATTTACTTTTTCCATTAATTGGCTTCACAGATTGCCATGGGAAATGGTACCCAACCAAGTCAAACAAAACAGAAAATGCCCAAAGCACACATTTACCCCCAATCAAGAATATGTGGTCATCACAGCTAGCCTTCCCAAGAACATGATAAAAGCCCAGGAGAAGTCAAACCTTACATAAATTGCTGAATTATCCTCTTCTCCAAAAGGTACCCAAGCATTAGAGAAAAAGAAGTTTCCCTTTAAATTCAAAAAATTATCATTAGCCAACATGTGCCAAAAAGCATACGTTTATGTGATTATATCACTTGTCAAATCATTTCATTTTTTTCTCTCACTAGTTTTATTTTATTTTATTTTTTACATCTTTATTGGAGTATAATTGCTTTAAAATGTTGTGTTAATTTCTGCTGTATAACAAAGTAAATCACCTGTACGTATACATATATCCCCATATCCCCTCCCTCTTGCGTCTCCCTCCCACCCTCCCTATCCCACCCCTCTAAGTGGACACATAGCAGTTGGAACAATTCTAGCTTATTGTGAAGCTCTTCCAGCTAGAAGATGGGGCTTTGGTAAGACAGTAAGTCACAAAAGATGCACCCCAGGTATTGAAGAGACCTCCTTCTATTCGCAGTCATAAGAAAAACCAAGGGAGGGCTTCCCTGGTGACGCAGTGGTTGAGAATCTGCCTGCTAATGCAGGGGACACGGGTTCGAGTCCTGGTCTGGGAAGATCCCACATGCCGCGGAGCAACTAGGCCCGTGAGCCACAGCTACTGAGCCTGCGCGTCTGGAGCCTGTGCTCCGCAACAAGAGAGGCCGCGATGGTGAGAAGCCCGCGCACCGCGATGAAGAGTGGCCCCCGCTTGCCGCAACTAGAGAAAGCCCTCGCACAGAAACGAAGACCCAACACAGCCAAAAATAAATATAAAAATAAATAAATAAATAAAAGATTACTATTAAAAAAAAAAAAAAACCAACGGAAATATTTTTTTCTTTAATCCTGAAAACCTGTGAGATTATATTTAAACTCTGAGGTCTAGGGAGCGCTTACTTTAACATTCAGAAGAAATCCAAAGATTTGGATTTCGTCTTACGGAAGAGAGGGAAAAAGGGGGTTCCTGATGACAGCGAAAGCACAGTCAGATCATCTGAGGTCCTCCTGACCAGTTATAAATGTATTCCTTTAATAACCTGTTGTTCCTGTTGAAGCTCACTGCTGGTGGGATAACACAGCCCTACACCCACAGTCTCTAACATGGAGGGAGGGGTGTGGGTGTGGGCGTAGTGGGAGCGGGGCATAAAGCGCTATTCATCACACTTGCCCCCTCTACCCCCCATCTATCCATTCTATTCCCGGTCAGAGAAGAGAAATTCTGAGGGGTCGCGAGCCATGGCATTTGATGTGTAAGCTCAGTAAGTCACAAAGGAAGAAATACCTTGAGAATCCTCAAGGTCCTATTGCCAGAGTGTAAATTGTGATGAATCTGGTGTACCTATCACCCAGGAACAAGGTGAAACTAAATATCGCTTTTGGTTGTTCATCAGGGAACTTACTACCAGAGAAAAATGCCCATTTTAAAGATTTATATATTCAAATAGCTAAAGATGAGCCTAGGCCATTTATTTCTAATTACAATAAGAAAAGCCTTTAAATGCCCAACATTTTAAAAATTTGTTCATCTGTATTTTTGCTTCAAATTTTCTCTTAGTTTGCCTCAGAAGTAGAATAGGTTTCTGCTTTAAATTCCAGGCTCCTATTCTGTCCAACTCACACCTAGCAGGCTTTCAATAAATATATTTAAAGGGAAGCAGATGTACCGCTTAATCAGATAATGGAGAGCACTGATAAAACCAACTCAAACTTCTCAGAAAAGTCATAAATTCTTTGGGCTCAGAATGAAACAAGGAGGAAAGTGCATCCCAACTGAGTAATAATTATTCTTTCTTGGATTCGTAAGCTCCTGTGGTACTGCAGCAAAGTGTCCAAGTTCTATATGTCAACCACTCTCCTTTTTTATGCACCTCTAATTTCTGTTTTTTCTTTCCTCCTACCTCCTCATCAAAATACCTTGAGTCACATTTTTATAATCATTTAGGTGAACAAAGCGCTTCTGTGTCCCTTTTATTTCTTTCTTCTGTTTCTTCTCCCCTAATTTTCCATTTATACAATTCACTCTGTTTAGTGTTTTTCCTGACTGTTCCATTCACGTCCTCTACTTTCATGGTGGACTTTTGTTTACACCTCCTTGGTTGTGGCAACCACACTTTGTTGTCCATGTGTCAGGAACCTTTAGTTTAAGATCTTCAGCTGTGTAGACTTGGGCTAGACTTCCTGTTCTCTGGAAGAAAAAAATGCAACAAAATACTGCCATGACTGCATGTGGAAGGGTTCTAATGGTTTTTCTCTCCCTATTCAAGAGATTAAATCACTCAAGGGTGCTCATAACATTGAATAAGAAAATAATGATAATAATATAAGCTGTAATGTTTATTTTTTTAATTGCTCAATTTATATGGAATCCTACTCCTTTTTCTTCAACCAACAAAAATTTCATGGGCAAGGTCAATGATAATGATTACAATTATGGTGAGGAAAATATGTCACATGTTCCCGTATATCAATCAAAACATTTACTGGGCCCCTACTTTGTGACTGTCTGATAGCTATCAATATATAAAGACACCACCCAGATATCATGCCAACTATCAAAGATTTTTAAATCATTGATGAAATGTAGGGAAGAGTTCATTAGGATCCAACAGTCAACTGGTTTTCAAAATGAGTTCCACAGCAGTAGTTCCAAATTTGTACAAGAATCAGAATAATCTTGGAAACTTTTTAAGAAATACAGAATCCTGGTTTCTGCCCTGGAACTTATGAATAAGGCTGTCTAGAAGTAGACTCAAGAATCTGTATTTTTAAAACTTCCCTGGAGATCAGAATGATCACCCAATCTGTAAGTTG